>NC_049205.1:12386827-12726411 GCF_013347855.1 Anguilla anguilla | reverse complement strand
AGACCTCCCTAACAGTACAGTAAATCAAGCAAACGCCATGGTGTCGTGCGTTGGCGTGGTTACCACGTGGTCCTTTTTTTCGGTCTGGTTCAGAAGTGTTTCCCTTCCTCTCCGATGATCCCTGTGGAAGGACTGAAGGGAGTGGTCCTGCCGACGGCTCATTTTCATTGGCCGGGAGCCCGGGGCCGGGCCCTGCCTGCGGTGTCAGCGCTTCCTCTGGCCTGGCCTACATTACTCCGTGCCAGGGGCCTGCCCAGAAAGGCATCCATCACACCTGCCCGCCCACACGCCCGTCTCCTGGGAGCTGGGCGGGGCTGTGTCAGACACACGCCCACCACCCGCCTGTGAATCTCACCCTTCACTGCCTCACAATGATCGTTTTAGACCCTTGTCAGCGTGGGCTGGTTTTTTTCACAGCACACACATTCAGTCAAACCACATGGTCCTCTATGCTTATTTACTAGTCTACCTCTTACACTTGAAATACATGTTGAGCAAGGACTGTAAAAATTATATATATATATGCAAATTCTGTTGTCTGTGAATGTGATTAATGTATCTCATAATGTCTTTTTTTGTTGGGAATTTGGTGATGCATTTGCCTTTCTCTAGACTCCTAGCCATGAAATGCAGACACGGAATTCTTCATCCTGTGAACCCAACCTTGATTAAAATGATAATATTTATAGCACTTCTCATCTCCATGGTTTTCTTGTAGCTTACTGACAACTCACAGCATGTGTTATTTATAGTTTTTTTTTTTTCAATTTCATTGTTTGTACAAACAGAGAGCATCGCACCTGGTGGAAAGATTTATAACATATTTTTGACTGTGATATTCCCTCAGATCTACCACAAATACAAGCTGTGAAGTGCTACATGCTCCTCTTGTGACTCAAGTCATTTCATGCTTTCAGCTGTGACATTAAGCTTAGATGTACTTAAGACAAATGAATGACAGGCACCTGCTGAGTTGCACTCCTGTCAGTAAGCCAGTTTTAGGCCATATGAAATGTAAAACAATACACTTAGGTTTACTAAATGCATACTGTAAATTCTGAAAAAAAGAAACTCATCCATTGTACATTAAGAATAACAAAGTGTCTGTTTTAATTACTCATAATGGTTTACCAAGGTGGAAATTTAAACAGTCATGTATTACTTAAGGTGGTATTTCTCTCTCTTTCTCTTTCTCATATTCTCTTGTGCTCATTCTTGTGTTCTGGTTCTCTCTCTCTGGTTTTGATTTGACCCTGTAGAGGAACTCCAGTCTCTCGGGGACCTCCAGAGGAATGTACCCGGTGTCAGACCGCCACTCTTCTCCCAGTACGGGGTAAGGCTGCCCCCCTTCCTTCTTTATTTGGGGTTCCTGGTCCTATCCCAGCACAGGCACTCATACCTACAGATGACCATTTGAGGGGTTACTTACCGGGGCCCGGCTACTTTCTCAGAGGGCTCAGTAGTAGCAGCTCCTTCAAACACGTAAAATTAAATCCGCTTTGCAGGGAGTTTTGTATCCGCACTTTCTGTTCCGCAGTTCATACTTTCTGTTGGGTGTGCTAAATGAGTCTTGCATGTCAGAAGCATGGATTTCTCTGCTTTGCATCAGTCTGCTCCTCAGCTCGATGGCTAACTCTCCTGGTACTCTGAAATATGCTGCCCTCAGCTGAGGGCTGACAGTGAGGTGTTCCTGAGGGACTATCACAGCGTACCGTAGGCTAACGGAGCGTGTTAATGCTGCGCCGCGTTTTTACGCAGGGCCGGGCCGCTCCACCGGGCACCGGGCTGCGGTGCGCCCGTGGACGGGAACGTGCGCGGCCAAAAAAAGGCAGCAGGCCGCAGGCTGTAGTCTCCCCGCGGCTCAAACGAACAGGAGCGAGGCTTCCTGATCGTTTTTTAAATACGCCGCTGCCGACATTTCTGCGCCGCACAGTGGGGCGCTTAGGAATGTCCTCGAGGGTTGCTCATTAGAGCTTCCGTCGTACGACACGATTTTCTGTTTATGAGCACTTTTTTATTTTAAAAATGTAAAAATACAGCACAATACAATGCAGCACGGTAGCCAGTGAAGATAAATAGTGAAATGTTTTTTTTAACAAGCTGCCGTTCCCTATATGTGCGTCAAATTGTTCAAAGCAGATTCATCTTGATCCATCTGCCCTTCTCTTCTTAATGGCCAACTAATACACGCTTAGAGAGAGAGACCGTAATAAGATTGTGCTGCCGGAATATCCCCCTTCAGATTTCAAGGTAAATTATAAAATCATTTTAATACCTTTCAGCTTTTACTGTTCGGATCATTTGAAGCTAGTTTTACCTGGTTTAAAGATAAAAAAGTAAGTGTAACTGAAATGAATGTTATTATTATCGTAATATTGATTAGATGTGCATAGCTTGTGTTTAGCATGTAGCATATGTAGCCTTGATCTCAAAGCACTTTACTTTGAGGGGGGCAGTGGTGACTCCTTTCAACTGCCACCACCACCAGCCCCTGGGTGATGAGTAGCAGGTATTATGTGAATAACACTTACATTACCACACATTACTGTGGAGCTACTGTGGAGAAAGGGAGAGATTTATACTCTCACATAGACATATGTATATAATTAAGCAGGGGCTGTATTTGATGACCAGACTATGAGAGCCAAGTAGGGAATTTGGCCTGTGCATCCACTGTCAGGTCTCCAAGTTCACATTTCATCAAAAAAAGCAATTTCTTCTGCTGGATCCAGAGGATGTCCCCTCTTTAGGCTGAGTACTCTGATCCATTTGAAGCATAATTAGTTGGTATATTTAATCGTTAGTCTTTCTGACATAATTACGTCTATTATATAATGTACTATCCGAGCAGCTTTAAACATACTGTAGTTCTGCACCACTGTAGATGTGAGCTGGAGCTGTGTTAGCACATTGGCTAGCACAGCACTCTACTGTCTGCTGTGCCAATTCATTTGTTGTCATGTTTCTGAAGCACAGCAGTGATGCACTGCTTCTGACAGTGAGAAAAATAAAAAACAGGTTCCCTCTCTTCAGAACGAAACCAGTGCCAACCCCAATCCCCCCCCTTCCCCCCGTCTCCTGCAACAAAATAAGTCCTGACATATCCATTTCCACTTTTGACTACAGTGACAAAAGATACCATTTTAGGTCCTGTTTGATGGGAAAGGAGAGCATGGAGGGAAGGTGAGGAGAACGCTGTCTCTGACCTATATTCGGCTCTTCTGTTAGAGTGCCAGAGTTCAACAGGAGGGCGGGCTGTTCTGTTGGTGTCAACAAAACGTAAATTTTAGCTTCCCGGGCATAACTGATGGCGGGGCGGTGCATTTGGCCTTCGGTAAAAGTGCTCCACGGCTCAGAGGGACAGGCCCGTGTTCACAGAGCCAAGGAGTTAACTGAGATTAATGTTATCATCCTGCTGTTTTTATGTGACCGTTTTTTGGGAAGAAGGTTGGGCGAGGTGGTTGGGGAGGCAGGGCAGAATACAAGAAAAACATCATAACAAGCTATAAAGCTCCCATCTGTTTTTCCCCAAATCTCTTTTCTTGTTTTGCGTACATGAAAAATTAGATGCAATGAAAGAAGAGGCTGCAGGATTTAGTGAGTGAATCTTAATGCGTTCCCATTTTTGGGGGTTCAATGTGAAACTGTGGCTTATTGCATATAAATGACTGAATGCGTGACAAATATGCAATAATAGACAAAATCAGGAAGGGACATTATACTTTTTCATGGCATTGTATTCGGATATATTCATATTTATGTTCTACAAACCTCCTGAAGAAGAAAAAAATCTAAATGAATGGGCTCTTAGGTTGGACAGTACTGGAGATATTGAAAGAGATAAAAGATAGCCTGCATAGGCATGCACTTATTCCTGCATCCTGGAAGCAGCTTCCTGCTGTATATCTTTGCTTCTGCATTTTGGCTTGCGAGTTTATAAGTTGAAATGTCGCACTCAGCATTTTTCAGTGCACTGTGCCCTGTTCTAAAATGAATGGGCTGCACGCAACAGTATTTAAAGAAATATGTACACAGCTGCATTCATTTACATTATTGCTTTCATAAATGTCGGATTAAATCAACAACTTGTCCCGGTGCAGTTTTCCTCAGCATGTTAATTTGCGGCAGGTAGGCTATTAAAATAATGCATTGGAAAAGCTGAACAGAGAGCGCATACATCCTTGGGACTTCACGCCCAGCACATAACTCACATACTTCCCCTCCTGGACTTGTCCTCATACTAGGGTATTGCTACTGCATGAGTTTTTACTGGTTGAGAGTAGGGGGACTCCCTGAAAACTACTGTTTTTCCAGTACTGATGATATCTCTACACCAGGGCTGCCCAACCCTGTTCTGGGAGATCTACCATCCTGTAGGTTTTCACTTCAACCCTTACAAGGCACACTTCATTCAAGAGCTGGAGATTTTGTTGTGCTGCTAATTAGTATAATAAGGTGTGCCAAATTAGGGTTAAAATGAAAGCCTGCTGGATGGAAGATCTCCTGAAACAGGATTGGGCAGGCATGTTGTACATGATTGTCTCATTGCAATTATCCACATTGAACATAGTACCACGGTATACACTGACATCATATGTATGAGAGGCATGTATTTTCTCTAGTGTAACATCCTGCTTTATAGAGGTCAGGTCAGTGCCCTAAAGCTCCCAGTATTCATTCAATGAATAACACAGGTGATGTACAGTAAGCATTCCACTCCCTTGGATACAACACAGATCCAGAAAGTAATGTCTTGCTCTGTATTTTAAACAAATCCACACATTGTAAAACATAGTGCTTTGATGACCAAAAATGCCTTTGCATTGTGTTAATATGAATTCCTTTGCATCGTGTTATTATGAATTCGTGAAAACGAGTTTACCCTGGCTCCCCTGACTTACAGGCCAGCCAGAAGAGTATCTATCTCGCTGTTCTATTGTCTGGAATTTGTATCCCTCCTATCTCACCCTTCTTCAAATTCAAATGCAGTATCTATGGGGTTAAACACAGATATACACGATTCTTTGTGAAACCCTTTTTCCCTCCACTTTAGTTTTAGAGTATGAAATGTCAGAATGCAGTCATGTGTTATTTTTCTCTCTCTCATGCTTTTAGTAATCTGGTTACGTTGGTAACTTTATAACAAGATCGATTGAATGCCCTGGTCCTGGTCATTACATTTCAAATGCAATGTCTCAATCATTTGGCAGTGGTGTTTATAGTACTGTGAAGGGGGACTGATATATTTGTAGGTTCCTATCAGCAGGGACACCTTCTCACACAAAGAGAATCATTCAGACCCAAAAAGATTCTGTTGTCGGATTCACTTCCATGACTAGAGTTTCACATCTTGTGTTTGGAATATTAGCTTGGTAATGTTGTCTAGTGGAGGCATTATAGTGACTGGAGGCCTATTGGGAGCAGCACAAAGTGGGGTAATCTGCATCTCCAGTCTGCTGGAGCCCATAGTGAAGATTTGTCAGAATTGCAGCGCCGTTGTTTTTCTGAGAATTCATTTCCCTGAGAAAAACAGCAAAAGCACTCAGACCTGACGCCTGGCTTTATTGGCTGTGTTTGATGCCCGGGTAGATCCGTTTTGTGTTTGACAACTGGGCAGGTTTGTTCTTTTTCACTTCCTGGTTATTCTGTGCATGTCTCAGTTGTGGGATTTGATAAAGTGGATACCCTGTATTCACCCTAAGGTGATGCCAGAAGACTTAACTGAGTGTAGCATATCCCCTACACTCCCATGGGGTCAGTCTGAGATATGATTTCCTTTTTCTGAATTGGGGATCTTCTAAATGATTCTAGTACTCTAGCCTGTCGTTTCTCCCTCCTCGTTCAGTTTGATGCCTGGGTTATGTTTCTGTTTTGCGCTGTCTAGCCGTTGTCAGTTTTTGAGCTGTGTCGCAGCTGTTTTCTACCTGCGCTGATGGGGACTGCCTCATCACGGCATATCTCACCCTCAAACTGCAGAAGATGTATTCAACGGAATGGCACGCTGAAGTGCTATGAATTAAATTTCTGTGACAAGTTTAAATTCATATGAAAAGGTCAGCACTTAATCAAGAAAGGAATTCTTCTGAGGAAGGAAACGGAATCATGAGCCAGTTTATACTCATCAGCTGAAAGAAAAGCCTGGAAATTTCTTGAGATGCGGTTATAAAAATGCAAGGAGTAATGTGCCTTGCTTGAGTGCAGACTTTCTGACTCTCTTTTAAATTCATGATGGCCCCCCAGCTCACCAAACAAGAATATTATGGCTCAAAGTACTGAATTTGTGCAAGGAGTGAAAACTGTGCAAGGAGTGTTTATTTATTTATTTCTTTATTTATTTCTTGGATCCCCCCACCATGCATTTCAAATTCACCCTGAAGCGTATTGCAAAATCCACTGCATACATTGAGTCACTAAGTGTTGGTCTGTGGAATCTCTTTCTGGAGGGATAAACACACCTGCCTCGTTTGAAAGCACGGGCAGACGTGTCTTTGGCATCTCCAGAGGCTGAGTTTACATTCATCCTGGATGATAGCAGTCAACCTGAATGCTGCCGGCCATTAATTACTCAGGGTAACGATGATAAATACACGTGTTAGCTTAGAATAGTGCACTGTACTTACAGGGAGATTATGTCTTTTAGAAAGGCGGTTAAAAGGAAGATGGTGTCTCTTTAAGCTGCATTGAGTGGTATTTAAAAATTAATGGTCAAGTAATGACTAAGTTCCTGGCCCGCATCCCTAGTGGAACTTCTGTGCTAATGTGGAAGCCCTGGAGGATAGCGCTTTACCCAGAATGCCGCTGTGAAATCTCCCAACTGTTTAACGGAGTACTGTGGAGCGTGAGAGAGACTGTGAGTGAAAAACATCAACTGTGTCAATCAGCTGAAGCCCTGCCAAAGACCCTGCCAAAGACTCACACCCAGGCCTTCACTCTGGGTATCCAGCCTAAAGCAAGCATTGTTATGTTTCGCATGTTACATTTCCTTATGCATTTGTTTCAGTTTATATACTTGCTAAATCGTATATTTAAATTTGAGCCAGTGGATTGAATTGCATCATATATCATCAAACACTTTGTAGCATGACGTATATGACATGGTGATGGAGCAGCAGGTATATGACAGGGTGATGGAGCAGCAGGTATATGAGAGGGTGATGGAGCAGTAGGTGTATGACAGGGTGATGGAGCAGCAGGTGTATGACAGGGTGATGGAGCAGCAGTTATATGAGAGGGTGATGGAGCAGCAGGTATATAACAGTGTGATGGAGCAGCAGATAAATGACGGGTGACGGAGCAGCTCTGGGTGTAGCGGGCGAGCCTGACGGGTGTCCCCCTCCTGCATCAGGGCTTCGGGCCGGGCGAAGTCGGTGTCCCAGGGCTCGGGGGGCTACGACAGCGACAGCGTGGAGATGCAGCCCCTGGAGGAGTGCGCCGAGGCGCAGTACTACCACGTGCAGTGCCGGATGGGCGAGGCCGGCTACGAGCGGGCCGCCATGTCCCGCAGCTGGGGCCTCCGCAAGCAGGCCATCCAGAACTGGCAGCGCCGGCCCTACCGAAACAGCACCGAGGGCGAGGAGGGAGACGTGTCCGACGTGGGCTCCCGCACCACCGAGTCCGAGGCCGAGATCTGGGAGCAGGAGCGCAGAGCCTCCGACTCTCAGCACGCTGCTCCTAACAGGGGCGGATACCGCCTGGGCACAGGTAAGACTGACACGCACCTGTACAGGTAATACTGGCACACACCTGTACAGGTAATACTGGCACACACCTGTACAGGTAATACTGACACACATCTCTGCAGGTAATACAGAGACATACCTGTACAGGTAATACTGACACACATCTGTACAGGTAATACTGACACACACATGTACAGGTAATACTGGCACACGCCTGTACAGGTAATACAGAGACATACCTGTACAGGTAATACTGGCACACGCCTGTACAGGTAATACAGAGACATACCTGTACAGGTAATACTGGCACACACCTGTACAGGTAATACTGACACACACCTCTGCAGGTAATACAGAGACATACCTGTACAGGTAATACTGACACACATCTGTACAGGTAATACTGACACACACATGTACAGGTAATCCTGGCACACACCTGTATAGTTAACACTGACACACACCTGTACAGGTTATACTGACACACACCTGTACAGGTAACACTGACGCTGTAGTAACACTGACAAACACCTGTCTCAGCTAGGAAATTAAAAATTTCTGGTGAATTCTAATGGGAAAATACTACAGATTACTGATCAGTAAAGCTGGGTGTTCGTCACAGAAAATATTGTCTGAAGTCACGGAGCAGTCACAGCCAAGTTGTTGAAAATCACAGAAAACTGAAACAAAACGGAATAAATCAAGGAGTTTTTAAACATTCATTTATTAAATTAATTAATAGATGCATTTAATCGCTGAATTTGGTCCTTTGCTGAAAGAAAGTGAATGCTTTTTTGCTTGTATGTAAAATAATGTTGTTAGAAATGGAGCGTGGTGACATTACTGAAATAAAACACGGTTACAATGTGTCCGTTTTTATTTCTTTAAAGTTTGTTTTGGTATGATATGTGGTACATACATTGCGACGTTTGAGTCTGTGATCATGAGCGCCTGTTGTCATTGATGTCGCCATAATGGAGGAGGGGGCTCTGGGCATCAACACTGCTGACAGAGGCCATTAAACATCTGATTGCCACAACTGACAAGAACAAGAATCTTGATCCTAGCACATTCCGGAATCTGTGTACATTGTCACACTTGACAGGTGACAGCTGTGACTTCTGTGACAAACACTCAAAGCCTCACTGATCAGTATATCCCGATCACGTCATGAAATCCCCATCTTTATTATTTATGAAATTATTTTTCTCATCGTCATGCTATATTATTGTTTGGGGGTTATTTGACCTTTTTTTAAAAAAAAATATTGCAGGCAGTTGTAGCCCTCCATCCCCCCATAAATAATGCCCTTGACCCAGACACACGCACACACACACACTCAGATAATGAGTGAGAGCATCCCCAGAGAATGATGTTTGGTGTGAAAGAGGTCAGCAGACGATATCAAATGGGTCAGGTGCTGGGTCTGAGTCTGCTTCACAGAGTGGCTCATTGACACATGGATGAGTAATCACTGACCGCCCCTCACACACACACACACACACACACACACACACACACAAGTCCATCACCCCTGAACAGTTCAGCAAACAGCGTGCAGGATAGGCTCATCCCTCATCCAGCTCAGACACCTCAACCCAGCCTGTGCAAGCATTACTTTTATTATTATTATTATTATTATTATTATTAATAACTTCCACGCAGTTTTCTGTCACTGGCAAATGTCATCATTTTGTTATCAATTCCCTCATTTGCGAATGTTGCAGTTTACCTGTTTTTTTTTTCGAAAAAATTTTTTTGTATTTAGACCATCTTACAAGGCTCATCATGAAAACTTGCACAAAATGTCATGTCTGCTGAAAAAGAGAGGCGCAGAAAAGCAGCAAAGTGATCGAGCATTAAGCTGAAGAACAGGGATGAAATATTAATATGCACATACAATTGAGCCAATTGATGATTTATTAGAACAATTCATTTTCATGTTGAGTATACCAAGGCCTACAGTATGTGGTTCAGATTTAAGTGGCTGGACCACATAGTTGTAGTTGTAGGATACTGTGCTGTCTTCACTGCATAGGTCTGCATTGGCCTGTTTGCGGAGATGCACTGTTGATGAAGGACAAAGGAAGTTTGAAACAAAGTTAAACTGTGCAATCACACTCTCAATCTCTGCTCTTACACACTGGAACAGGTATTAATGAAAAACATTTGTCAAGAGGTATACATTGTTACTGCGGTTTTCAGGAGCTGAGTAGCAGTTATTTTTATGCAGATTGCAGTAAAGCAAATTAAAATTGCCTGATATAAATAAACTAGGTGTTAGATTGAGGGTCCTGTCTTTCACGGTGTGAATATCTGTTTCTGCAGTATGATTGGTGACTGATTATAGTCAGCAACTTTGCCTTCAGCAGGAGGTAAACAGTGTGCATACATAATGAATGGTGCATTTATATGATGCAGTTATAAATTGCATTTATACAGCAACACTCATCTCTTCAACAAACTGAATGTGCGTTTACTTTTCCTCCGGGGGGGGGTGAGTGAGGTCACATGACCAGAGCTGGGTTAGAGTGACGAAATCTGTCCCGTTGGCTGCCGCCCTAACCCTGTCTTAACTGATCTCCTGTCTGTCCCTGATCTCCGGAACTGGGGGCTCCAGGCCGCACAGTCACTCTCTCAAATCTCAGCTGTCACCCTGTTTGTAAGGTGCCCCTCTGTCCCGCGGGGGGGGTTAGGGGACCCATTGATTTTTCCAGAGATCACAGGCCAGGTTTCATGGCAGTTGTGTCAAGCTCAAATCACAGAGGACCACAGAGTACCATGTGCTATTTTTGGTTTAAAACAAATCTCCTGGCTGTAGTTGGTCCTGTCAGTTAGCTTCACAGATTTAGACATAGTCTGCCTTTTCTAAATAAAAATATGCAGCTCTTGGGAACTATTTAGGGCATAGGTTGCCACTGATGCAAAACATGTCCAAATTCAATCACTCTGCTTAGCATGAAATGGTCCTGTACCAGTTGATTTTGCTGTGTATTCAGTGGGCCATTATTGAATAAAAGTTCCCATAATCTGGTTTTACCCTTTGGCTTTTTGCAAATTGTCAGTGCATTTTTTCCCAAGTGAGTAATTCACCTCAGCTTAGCAGTGGCTAAAATATGTGCAAGGGGCTAGTAAAAGTAATAGAACGATATTTAATATTTCAATGCTCTGCAAAATTGTTACCGGCCCGGAAATTTTGCACCTTCAGCTACTGAGCCGGATGCCTTTTAGCACGTTTATGAGTGTTATATTCAGTGATATCCTCCTACTGTAACACTGAACATGGCTGAGTTACAGGGTTCGGCAGCCATATTGTGTGTATCTTCCTCTGCTTACGGTTGCATTGCAGGTGATTGCAACCTTCCCGTTTGTCTTTGGCGCCACAGTGTGGCGAATGCGTAGATATTCTCTAATATTCCTGTGGCCTGCCTGTGCTGAATGTTTTATAGTGTATATTTCATCAAACCAGAACCATTTTAGTCTATTACTTATAATATCCAAATAACACTGTAAAAAAATGTGTATAAGTAATGAACTAAAATGAGACATTCTTCTTAGTTTTTACTGTGATGTTTTACATAAAATTTGTGTCATTTTGCAAATTGAACATGAACCAAGGCAGTAGACTGGTAGATAGTGTTGTGTGTGGACATAATGTGGTATCAAGTTGATAGTGTTGTTTGTCATAACAACACTTAGGTAGAGTTGTGTGTTGGTGTTATGTATGTGTACGTATTTATAATGCAATGTAATGTTTTGGTGTGACGTTTACTATGTACTCTGGTACAGTTGATGAGTTGTGGTGAAAGTGTTGCCAGGTTGGTTTCTCATTCTCCCTGCAACACCCCCCCCCCCCCCCTTCCCCCTCGCTTATCCCAGGCCGGTCGGAGGGCGGCTGCAAGCCGTGCCGCCACGACAAGGGCAGCCCGTCCAGGTCCAACGAGGTGATCAGCCCGGAGGTGCTGAAGATGCGGGCGGCCCTCTTCTGCATCTTCACCTACCTGGACACCAAGACGCTGTTGCGGGCCGCCGAGGTCTGCCGCGACTGGAAGTTTGTGGCCCGCCACCCGGCCGTGTGGACCCGGGTGCTGCTGGAGAACGCCCGGATCTCATCTAAGGTGCTGCACCCCCCCGAAGCGACCTCAGGGAGGCCTCTCGCGCTGTCCCTGCTCTGGAATTAGGGTTTCGTTACTGTTCATTACTCATTACTAAAGGCAAAGGCATTGGAATGGCCTGTGTTGAGAGATTTGGTTTGGCTATTATGTATTTGTTGTCAGTTGTCAGGGACTACGCTTAGTTATCACGTCCTCTCATTTCCACATTTCAGATTAGAGTAATGCCCATTGTCTTTCCTCCATTGCATGAAATCACACTATGAACATAATACTCTGCTCTTTGTTTGTATACAGTACTGTCTATGAAGTCCCGTCTGGATGGTGTTTTTGATCCCAAAGATAGTAAATGTCTAGTCATCCTAGTGTTTTATGCTGACCCTGTGTTTTGGTGTAACTGTGTTGTTGGCTGTGCCTTTGTTGTAGAATATCTGTGTTGCAGGCTGACCCTGTGTTTTAGTGTGACTGACCCTGGGTTGTCTCAGTGTTACAGGCTGACCCTGTGTTTTAGCGTGACTGACCCTGTGTTGTCTCTGTGTTACGGGCTGACCCTGTGTCGTCTCTGTGTTGCAGTTCTTGTGCACACTGTCTCAGTGGTGCACGCAGACCCACTCCCTCATCCTGCAGAACCTCAAACCCAGGCAGAGGGGCAAGAAGGAGACCAAAGAGGAGTACCTGAAGAGCACACGGTGAGGGACCAGCTTTACCAGCTCTGCATGCTTCGCTCCAGCACAGTGCCGCATGGATGTGTGCACACTGGCATATGGCTGGTTTTGCGGATATGAAGTCATACGATGAGCGTGAATTCCAGTTTGTACAGGCTTGGCCTGCTTCTCTGGGCGACCAGGAGAGATTTTATCTGCAGAATAAGCTGAACAAATCTCAGCGGTGGCAGAACTGGATATCTGTCGGATTTCCTCAGCTCAGCTCACTCACCCTCACCAGCAGCCTGTCTCGATTTCTGTCTCAATTTCCCTGCTTTAGCCTTCTTTTCTCCCTGCTTCAGTCCTGTCTGTCTCTCTGGTTCAGTCTGGTGTCTGTCTCTCTGCTTCAGTTATATCTGCCTGCCTCAGTCATGTCTCTGTCCCTCTGCTTCAGTCCGGTGTCCCTGCTTCAGTCCTGTCTATTTCTGCTTCCGTCATCCAATGGACGTGGATTCACGCCTTAATAGTTACTAGTTGCTTTGACATACAAAACATCATGCACTTTGTGTTATGAACAGTATATGGCAAGTTGCAACATAAAGCACGACAAGCCAGTATTTGCAACAATGATACATTTATTAACAAAATAAATAGTTTGTATTATTGAAGTTATGTTAAGATATTAACTAAAAGTACCATGGGCAGCGAGGAGCCCAAGTGTGTGAACTCTGTCTTGGCCGTCGCAGGGCTCCTTATAAAGGCCTTCCCACAGGTGCTGCCAGTCCTACAATCAAGGAAATGAAACAGAACAAAACACAGGAAGCACCTGCCACATATCACTAGCAGCACAAGTGAGCGGGCTGGAGACACAATAATGAGAATAACGGCGTTAGTGGAGGAAGTGTTAGGAACAGCTGACCTGACACATGACCCTATCTGTCTGTCTCTGTGCTTTGGTCAGTGGATGTTTGGAGGAGGGGCTGGAGGCTCTTCTGAAGGCTGCTGGGGGCAACCTGCTGATCCTGAAGGTGTCCCACTGTCCAAACCTCCTGACGGACCGCTCCCTGTGGCTGGCCAGCTGCTACTGCCGCGCCCTGCAGGCCGTCACCTACAGGTGAGCTCCCCGCGCTCGCCCGTAATCCCCGACTCTGGGTGGACTTAAGCTCTTTCACGTGATGGTGTGGGCCTGCGGTGGTGTTGAGTAAGCTGATCCTGGATCAGTCATTAGCGGGGGTCTGAGTCTGAGAAGGGTCAGTCTAGGTCACTGAGATCAGTGCTTTGCTAGAAATCTCTCTTACTGGAGCAGAGGAACTGACTGTGTGTTGCAGGAGTGCCACTGACCCTGTTGGGCAGGAAGTTATTTGGGCCCTGGGAGCCGGCTGCAGGGACATCATCTCCCTACAGGTGGCGCCACTTCATCCCTGGTAAGTAGTAAAGGAATGCCAAACACCTGGAAGCAGAGGGTAGTAGTTTTAATAATGTTCACTTTGTAGTTTTTCTTTGCTTGACTTGTACTGTATATAATCTTTGCATGCTCACTGGTTAGCCACTTCTCCTGTGCTCAGTTCTCACTGATGTGAGGTGGCCTGGGATTGACTGTGCCGTAAGCCATGTCAGCCTGGGATTGACTGTACCGTAGCTATGTTTTTCTGCAGACCTGTCACATGTACACTTGTCTTTCTGCAGCCAGCAACCGGCTCGCTTCAGCAACCGGTGCCTGCAAACCATTGGCCGATGCTGGCCACACCTGCGGGCCCTTGGAGTGGGCGGGGCTGGGTGCGGGATTCAGGGCTTGGCTTCATTGGGTGAGTTGGACAGCTTGGTACGGATGTCAGTTTGTTGTCACCTTTGTCTGTGAGGGACCCTGCTGAAAATTCCAGCTTAAACAAGCTTAAGAATGCAAATAAATTAAATAACCAAATGTTTTAAATTAAAGCAGTATGAGATTATTTCATGCAAAATTAGTAGTTGTCCTCCATTTTGAGGCAAAGATCTCCTTGGGTTAGTGGCTGCTGTAATGTACATAGTGTTTCTGTATGGTATTTAGTGGGAAAGGACGAGGCTTCAGACATGCTCAGTGACAGGCAGATGTTCAGATGATGGCGGTTGATAATGGCAAAGGATACTCACGGCACAGTGTCCTTGTGCTGCTGGTAATGAAGGCTGAATGAAGGCACCTTGTCATTTTTGCAGACGTGAGCAGGATTTGAATCTTCGCCAGATGCGGACTGCATTAACTCAAATCTCAGAAGTCGATCGTATAAACATTTGCACCTCTGCCCCTGTCGCCTTGCGTTGGGTTAAGGGCAAAGTGTCAATGTCTCGCAGCACAGACCGGATTAATCTTTTTTTCCCCCCAGTCTCACTGAGAGAGTATACTGGCACAGCCTCGTATGTAGATCGATATCCTAGCAACCACAAATTTGGTCCATTGAGGAGGAAATCAAAAGAGATTTAACAAAGAGATTGCTTCCCTGCTCACGACCCGCTGCTCGTGAAAAGGAAGACAGAGGAAATTGCGTTTTCCTTCATGTGAGACATCCCTTTTGGAGTGGTTGGATAAATAATGTTTGTTTGCTGAAGGAAAGCATAGGTGGAGAATGAGCAGATGTAGCAGAGCTCCTGAGCTCCTGCCTTTGCTGCTTCACTGGAGCTGAAGAACTCTTGTTTAATTGCAGATAAAAATTTCAGGGTTCTGGTATTTTTCTGAAATTCTTTTGGCTGTTCATACCACTGTTATTTTTTATATGTACAAACTCTGTGTGTGTGTTTGTGTGAGTGTGTGTGTGTGTGTCAGTGTGCATGTGTACGAGTGTGTGTGTGCATGTGTGTGTAGGAGTGTGTGTGTGTGTGTGTGAATTTATTACGTTTGTCTAAATTTGCTGCTCCTTACATTGCTGCAGCATACTCCACTACACTGCTTCTTCTCTGGGTTTTGAGAGTTTGGTCATGCACACTATGCCAAGTGCACCAAGTAGATGGCAGATTCTCAAGAAGATACTGCCAAATGAATTCTTTCCATGACTATCACTTTTTCCATGGTTCCATGGTTTCACTTTTTCATGTGCAGAGGTAGCTGGAAAATAGTGGGTTTTCGGGTGCTATACGAGTCTAAGACTGCCCCCTTTCTCTTGCAGCAAGGAACTGCATGCGTCTGCAGGTTTTAGAGCTGGACCATGTTAGCGAAGTCAACCAGGAGGTGGCAGCAGAGGTGTGCAGAGAGGGGCTGAAGGGCCTGGAGATGCTGGTGCTCACTTCTACCCCTGTTACTCCAAAGGCCCTGCTACACTTCAACAGTGAGTATATACCATGGGGTCCCTACTACAATTAAACAGCCAGTATATACTGTTACTCCAAAGTCCCTGCTACACTTCAACAGTGAGTATATAACAATGATGTTCCTGTAGCAGGCCTAAGCCTTGCAGCTCCTCATACAGTCTGTCACGCGTACATTCACTCCTTGCCACAGGTGTGTGCCGAAACCTCAAATCGATTGTGGTGCAGATCGGCATCGAGGACTACTTTGAGGACCCCAACAGCCCGGAGGCCAGGAAACTGTTTGACGAGATGGTGAACAAGCTACAGGTGACGGGGGCGCCACGATCCATTTTTCTGTTTGCCAGCTGCGTAACACACCCCCAGGAACGCTGTGTTTCCTTAGAGCTGCTCACGCTCTATTTTGAGAGCACTTGTTTTCGTGCCTGCAGGTTTAAACATCCACATGACTATTTTCCATCTTGGTGTGAGCCCTCTATTAATAACCTCCTTAATGATGAGAGGAGAGGGGTGCTCGGCTCCTAAAATACAGCCAGCTGGCACGTATAATTTTAAGAAAGGCAGGGACAAGGAAACAATACAGGAGGTGCAGCTTCACACCCACAGCAGGGCTCACTGAAGCATTCTGGGTAAAAATAGCAGTCCTCTCTCTTGGGAATTAGTACCCACTTACTGTAAGTGAGACAGCAGATTGCGCAAATTAACTCCTTCTTGTTAGATTATGCTTAAATAGCAGAATTATAACATCACAAGATGGTTAAACCTATTGTGTAATCCGGAGTTAGCCAAACACAGGAAAACTGTCAATGTCAAGTCGGCTCTTAAAGTTAAAGCTGATTTTATACTGAAAGCTCTGACGTGTAAAAAAACCTCTTTATTATTGTAAGCCTAGAAAGCTCAAGTGTTTGTGTTATTTTTTCTTGATCAGGCCCTGAAGAAAAGACCCGGTTTTTCCAAGATCCTGCATGTTAAGGCGGATGGGGTTTGCTAACCTCCGCTCCCCACTCCCGACCCAGATCCCCACATCCCCCCCGCCACCCCCCCTTCCACCCAAAAAAACAAAAAACCCAAAGGGTGCCGAAGAGGAGGTACAAGACCTCCAAAACTAACTGACTAAGTCCTCGACCCTTTTCCAGGAAGCAGTCGAATCGACAGCTAACCACCACAAACCGAGAGAAGTGAAGCAGGAGCTGGTGAAGATGTGGGGTGCCAGCGTTGAGTCAGCCTCACTGAGGTGCTCCAAAAACAGGACCATTTTCATCACATTTACTGAACAAAAAGCAGGCGCAACTGAAAAAGAGGCTGCTTCAGTGTCACAGCATTGCCACAGTTTAACTGTGAGGCTGTGCTCTCTGGACAATAGGCAGAAGTTCTCTACAGACAGGGCTTCAGCAGTTTATGACCCCGCACGCAGTCGCTGGTCGCTTCTTAGTAGACTCACTTGGACAGAACACAGACCTCTTTCTCCATAGCACAGAGCTGGTCAGATATCGGGGGGAAGAGTTCAAAGTGAAGCCACTTTTCTACATGGTTGGCTTTGCAGACTGTGTTTAAATAGCTTTTTAAGGACGTGAAACCACAGAGCACATTTTTGGAAACGCACACGTTGAAGATGTGAGGAGTTGGAAGAACTGTTCTAAACCTACCCTACAGGAAGTGCCCAACTCCTCTGAACCCATGCGAATGATCACTTCCGGTGACTACAAAAAGAGCTCCGGACTACAAAAATGACGGCCTTTCTGTGGCTCTCCGTATCAATGCACTGTGTGTGTCTGGCATTAGCATGGCCCTGTATGTGTGTATATGTGTGTGAGTATGTGTGTTTTGCACAGCTTGAGAAGTTTAAGTTAAAGGCCTTGGTTGAAGAAGAAGTCAGTACATTACTTTTCCATACATATTAAAGTTAGGTGGTTTGAAGAGCACACAATGGGTGTTGCTGCTTTGTAATTAGCCACCTTTCTTGACAATAACATGAAGTGCATAATGTTATTACGTTGCAAGTCCGGACAGGAAAATATCACAGCAATGCCTATGAGCTTTCTGATTTAGTGTTTTAATTTCACACTATTTTAAAGAGTCAGGCCAGGGGAATGTCGTGCAGTTAATTTGGCTAAAGATGATCCTCCATGTTAGCACGTGACCTTGGTTAGACCATTCAGCCTGTTCACTATCAAGTATTATGTGCATCTGACTCATGCATACTCACACACACACACACACACTCACATGTCACTGCAAAGAAAACGCCAGCTGCAAACGTATAACGTTGAAAGTGTCAATCATCACTTGAGTATTTTCCAAATTCTTTTTTCTTGAAGAAGGACTGTAGAACTCCTCTTTGCTTGTTTGCAAATACACAGTAGTTCAAAGGACCACATCATGTGACAGGGTCTTAGAGCCAATAGCAAGTGCTATTGGGAAACCCAGTGCCCTTGTCGGATCCAGCAGCTCAACAGGATCATCAGCTGCTCTCCAACGCACATCCCATCCTCTCGGTCTTTCATTCTGCATCCCCCATTGATTACTACTGTCTGTGTCCTGGGACCTGCACTCCATAAGTTTGCATCTCAAGATCTGTTGCTCTCAAAAAGGGGTTGTAAATGGATTGTTATTTATGCCTTACCTTGATAATGTGCCATTCATTTGTAAATTTACTCCTTTTGATTGCGTATGTGCCATTACATTACCTGCAAATCAGGTGCAACTCTCAAATCTGTTTCAGTGTTGTGGTGAACATGCTGTCTGAAACCAGAACTTTACAGATGTAAAGTTTCCCTGAAAAGTCCACACGATTCTATAAGATGTACCAATGCAAAGGGATTTCAAATATATTTACATGTATATAGATGATCCAAATGGTGCATTTTATGGTCAGCCTCGGATAACACATTTGTATAATTCAGTGTGTATGCGTACAGTTCAAATTCTGTGCTGGACATGGTTTAATAATCCGTAATTTGCAATCCCTGTATGACTCAATAGATCAACCTGCTCCTGACCTCTTGTCTCCGCTGATTAGGGGATAAGTCATAACTCACATTGCCTAAAGCCTTCTGTGAACGGTGCCGAAGGCAGTTTGATCTGATTTGGTCTTCTGGTGGATGTTTCGACACCTTCTCTGGTGACTAAATAGCAGCTGCCTCGCTGTCATAAATGTAATCAGTTGTGATTCTCATGATTTGTGTCGGTGATGAGGAGGCAAAGTTGAACACCCTTTTTAGGCCTCACGCTCAGGCGGAAGCCTGCTAGCTCGATTGCGTGCGCTGTGTACGTTCCTGAGGCGCGTTAGAGGGCTAAATGCAACGTTCAAACTCAGTGGAAGCATTTGGAAAGTACGAATATCATAGAAACGTTTATAATGCCACAAGAAGACAAAAACCAGATTGAATGCCTTTGCTGTCCAGTGTGTGCTGTCTCTGTCTGTCTGTCTGCATACTGTGCAGTGATGGAAACAATTATCACCACCTTCCGCCCATTTTCTCCCACTTCACCGCCCTTTCGGTCAAAGAACCTGCGTCGGTTCTGACGTCGCACGAATGTGATTCGTGACATCACACGAATCGCATCAATCTATGAATGTGGATATGTAACAAGTCCCATTTTAAAGCACATTGGATTACCTGTCTAATTTAAGAGGTGGGGGAGGGGGGCTCACGCATCATTGTTTACGATAAAAGGTTGGGGAATGGGTTGATGGCGTCAATACACACGATGAGCTGTGACTCAGCTTGCCCTCGCCCCATCACCCGAAACCTCCATACTCACCCCCTCCCTCCCTCCCCCTGCCCCGCTACTGCAGAAACAAGCGATGCAATAAGACATTGTTTCCACCACTGTGTCAGCACTCAGTACTGTATCTGTTATCAGTCCAACGCCGGTGCTCTCTTCAAGAGGAACTTGTCGAGCTCTGATTCCACCCGGACCTGGGACGTGTGTTGAACGTTACCCTGAGTGCTGAGCTGGACGGAGGCCAGCCTGTGACCTCTGACAGGCGGAAGCAATACTGCACTTCCTGGCGCAAAATCACCAAATCGTTATCATCTTGGACAGAGATACAGTTTCAGCATGGATCAATAGTATGGAGTATGGATCAATAGTCTCATTCACAGTCTGGTTAATGATCTGATCTTAAAGAGTGAGCATTCATACGCTGTATAGATTGTAACATACAGTGTGCTTTGTGAAAAATATCTTTCCTTACCATGGTGCTTTGTTACCTACATGCAAATTTGATGTGTGAGATGCATTGTGAGGACTGATGTAACCATATTTTTTTTAGTTGACTATATGCTCTCAGCCAAGACATGAGCTAACCATACTAAGGTAGGGGGAGCTGAGGGGAGGAGAGACGTACAGCATGTGAATCTGGTCTAAAGTCCACTTAGAACCAACACAGAGGCAGCTCTTTGAGGAAAAAATTGGCCTTTTCTACGGGGCTACTTAGTCCAGGGGGATCTATAGGCCTTTGCCCCAGATAGGCAGTTATATCCAGATCCACAGGGTCATCGTCCTGTCTTGAACCCCCTCAGCTCCCCCCACTGTCCAGGTCCTATGGAGTTGGTGGTTAACAGCGGGTTTGTAGAGCCTGCAGGATTGTGCAGCTCAGAAGCCCCCTTTGCGGCTGAGGCCCTGGGCGTCTCTGTCAGGGAAAAAAAAAAAAAAAAAAAAACGAAATCATGCCAGCATCAACCTTGCTGTACTTCTGCAGCTCCAGCTCTCATCAGCATAGCGGTTCAAAGCGACGCGAAGCCGACGCGTTTTTCAGGAAGACGACGAGATGAAACTGGCGGGCTTTTTTTTGGAATTTTCCGCAAAGAGGAGACAGTCTCAGGCTGCTCCGGCTCAAACCGCGCGCCAGACGGGCGGCGTCGGTCGCGCCAAGCGTAGTCATCATCGCTATGCAGCCGTGCTGCGCGCGGTCTCTGAGCGGAGGAGACAAAGATGCGGTCGCGAAGCTCTGCTGCGCCATGTGGCAGCCGTCACAGCGGACTAGAACAGTGTAATTATTCAATGGGGTCACGCTTTGATTTCCGGGTTTTTGACAATCTGTCTCGTGAAGACCGTAAAAGCTGTACATAATGCTTATTTCTAAGGAAGGGCACTGTTTGGTGTTACTGCGTTTCGATGGTGAAGGAGACGAAATTACATTTGAAAAAAGAAAAAAAAATTCAGAAAAGGACCCCAGTCCATAGATGTTATATCGTATTTGTATGTTACTCCAAAGGTCAAGACTTGTGTATTATAGATACTTTATATTAAATGTGAAACAAAGTCCTATACAGATGGATATTATTTAATGAGAGAAGATAAAGATTATTTGAAATATTTATTTCTATAAAAAGAGATGTCTATACTGTTGGCATGTCCGTTTAAACATTAATCATCATGTTGCCTTTTTAGCTGTACTGTAGTCGATAGAAAAATTGGTGTTCAGGACTGAATTGCTTGCTGCAGTGTTCTGCATTTAACTTTATTTTTTAGTCAACTGTTGCACTAGTGGAAAAAAAAAGAGGAATATGTTTTGTGCAGTACTACAATGCTCTTAGATGTTCTTTCTTTAGAAGTAAGGTATTTCTCAGTATTTGTTATATATGAAGCACTTTAGAGTCTGTTTGCTAGGGCGCTTGTAGAGATCTGGTTGTCAGTGGCAGTAGATGACAAGGAAATCAAGATTTTTTTTCAGTCTGGGTGATGCAGTGCCTGCGTTTCCATGGTTTTCGTTCATTGTGCCAAGCCCACGTCACATGATGAAAGCCCTTTTCTGTAGCATTCTTCACCAGCCAGAGAATTCTTTGAAGCACTTTTCTTTTTTCAGTTTCATTGGGCCAAATTTTGTTTCCTGTCCAGTGTAGGACATCTTGACATGCTTTCAGGGGTGTGTGGTTGTCAGAGAAGTGACTGTACCCAGTTTTATTAACTTTCTGGCCTGGGGCAGCGGTTGGAGAATAGTTTACATTTGTTTAGATGCTGTGGCCTTGATTTGGATGCGTATATCATTGCTGCCATTGCACTGAAAGCCTCAGCTATATAAACACTATATCTTTGCGATCATCATATTTACATTCTTTCTTCCCCGTTTTGTGTTTTTCACCTGGGGCAACTCGGAGTCAGTACCTGATATCACACCTATGTTTATCCTGGCTCAACCACATTCAAGTGCATTAGAAGCTGAACACCAACATGACCTTACTGAACAAACATTAGTAATGATGTTACGGATCTAACCTGTGTTCTTTGTGTTTTCTTTTTTTTTTTAAATACCTTTACTGA
The DNA here is from genome assembly GCF_013347855.1 of Anguilla anguilla. Lineage (NCBI taxonomy): Eukaryota > Metazoa > Chordata > Actinopteri > Anguilliformes > Anguillidae > Anguilla > Anguilla anguilla. The sequence continues at coordinate 12,704,430 of NC_049205.1, read as the reverse complement.
AAATGATGGGTCTATTGATATTCCATTTCAAGTGTAGAGACAGTTCTCTATATAACAGGAGGAAGTAAGCATAGTGAAATAGGGGGTAGTTGGTTCACAGTACAAGAACCATGCAACCAAGAAACTTAATGGCTATGTAATGAATGTTTGCACTTAATGTATTGGTTGTATCTGATTATTATGTGTTGACCTAACCTTAGTTGCTATACTTGGACTTCCATTATTCCAATGTACCAAATACATTTGAATGGTTTATTATCCTTGTGTGCTAGAATCCTCCTTATCCTTCTCGTTAAAGTCAGTCAGGATAATAGTCTGATTTAGGATTCATCTGAGGAAATCGGATTTTTTTCCCCCAGTGAAGCTTCAGCCTGATTCTCAGTGTCAGAAATTGTTATTGGTTCACAGTTACGTGATGCCTTGTTACAGTAAGATGAAATGTGATTGGTTCACAGGTTCATCAGTTAGAATGGCCCATTGTTGCATGTTTGTTGCAGAAACATTCTTCTCTGTTCTTATCTGTATAAATGATTGTACTTCCTGTACATTATCCAGAACTTTGGCTACTCCCAATCTCTAGAATTATTTACCGAACACAATTATTTTGTTGATGTTTTTTCCAAACTCCATTTATAATAAGATTACCAGTGATCTTCCAGTGTTACTCAAAAACACTGAGCGCTTTGTCCGGATGCTTCCATATGTTTCAAGGTCTCCTGCAAGCGCAAGTCATTATTGTGTATCCTGCGTAAGGCATCCTTGACCTTTAGTATTGATATGTGAAGTACAGTTGCCATGATGTCATTGCTTTCAAGAAAGCCTTGGTGCGGAAGCAAATCATTGTGGCACTTTAGCAAATACACACTCACAAACAAAACGAAGAACACTACAGTTCACTGTTGGAAACATTGTTTTTTCAGCATTTACAAAAGAGGAACTTTGAATGATTAGGATATCTGAAGGGATTTCAATCTCGTTTGTATTTGCATCATCCTGATGTGTAAAAACCAACAAATTTTACTTTTGGGATGTAGATTTGGAGCTTCCCTCACAAAGCAATGTATTGAGCTGATCAGAACATTTCAGGTTGTGTATGAAAAACTGAAATGTTGTGATTGTCAGGAAGTGTCGGCAGATTTTTAAGTGTCTTTTTTTGTTCTCGTAGGACTTGAGCAATGAGATGCTTTGTGAGGGACAAAGGGAAGCGTTCATTTTTGGAGGGGTGCGATGTGTCTGTTCCAAAGGCAATGGAATGTTGTGTGCAAAGACACCTTTCTGCTTTAAAGGTTCTTAAATTCAGTGCATTTTCTAATGTAGTTCATGCAGTGCAATATGTGCTTGTTTTCCTCAAGGTGTAAATTTAGCTGTACTGACTGCAATCTGTGACAGTCCAAAGGTGTGGGCTGCAGTCTAGTTTCTACAGTAGTTCATGTGCCTATATATAGATAACTCAACTGATCGCCGTTAGGGGTCGGGTATATTGTTGCCAGTTAAATGTTTTGAATCTGCAGTTGTGTGCATAGCGATATAGCATTACTCGAAATACGCGAATGTTGTTGCATTGAATACACTTCCATGGATATAATTTTTCATGAAGAACGGCAGCCCCTTGTGCATTATCATAACTGATTACCGTCGTTCCTTTCAACTACAGTGGTGTGTGGAACTGCTTTACGTACTGTATGCATGTGGGGCCACAGATATCAATGCATCACTTTTATGGAAAATTGTGTGAAGTGGGACATTTTATTGTTCAGTTTTACAGATCTCTCACACAAAGCTGGGAGGATGTGTTGATAATTTGTACCGCAAAGAGAAATAATAGTTTGCTTCAACCAAAACATTTTTTGAACAATCAGTTAACTGTTAAATAGCATGTATTTTAATGAGCATAATGAACTTATGTTTTTTGTCTTTTATTTTTGCAAGTGAATCTCCCAGATCTCTATAAGTTTGGCGATTAAAAAAAGAAGGACCAGTAACGTAGCGTCAAGTGTGAAGAAGATGTTTTGGTGTGTGAATATAAGGTCTTGCTTCTTTTCAAGGCAAAAAATCACAACAGAAAAGGCAGCATGCATCTTTGGTGGTATTCTTATGGGTGCTGTTGACAGGGAGGACACAGTTGATTATTTTAGAGACAATAATGTGAGTTTCAAAAGTAAGAATGAGAAGGGAAAAAAATAGGGGTGCAGTGAGATGCTTGCTCTGGTCTACCAATCTGTGCCGGTTTTTGTTTCTCGCCAGACAGGTTGGACAGGCATTGAACAAGTAGACCGGTTGCCAAGATTGGCACAAAGTGGCACAAATAGTAGTTCAGTTCCGCCTTGTGCCACAAGTACTGCACTGTTAGAACCACCTGGCTGGTATGGCAACCTGGCCCTGAACTCCACACATGGACAGTACGCCACATAGGCTACAATTGAGTTCCTGTAAGGGAATATACTAAATAAATGAGTAAATACACTGCATGAAAACCAATATTAGTGGTACTCACTGCAGCAAAAATTGTGCCTGCTGTCGTTGCCATGACTGGTGTGTGCGAGCACGTTTTAAAGGTGAAGTTCTGCTGTGTTTCCTGTTATTACCACAACAATTTTTCAGCTGCCAGGAGTGCAAATATAAGAGAGCTCTGGGACCAAGGCAGTGGGCCGTGGAGTGGCTTGGAGCTTATTCTCACTGTTGTGGGTCTCAGTAGATCGATCCCTTAATAAACCACCCGTAAACCTCCTTTGCGGAAGATGCGGGTGATTGAATTTAGCAGGGCGAGAAACGACAGACGTTGAACACTTTAAATCCACAATTTCCACATGATTTTCTACCTTTATATGAATTACTCACTCACTGTACGTAGTCAGTATGTTACTTGGATACTGGACAACAGTGAGAAGAGGAGTTCAGCCACTCCTTTCATGTTATTTCTCTCCTCGGATTGAGATGAGGTCTATGACAAGGTGACGCAGCCCCTGTAGAAGCACTTCAGATGCCTCTGCTTTTTCTTGTGTGATACGCCATGCGGAATGCAAGCAAAAATGGTATTGACAGAAGTGTATCACTGACTCTTTGTGGGTACATGTTAAATAAAGATTGTGAAACAAGCTGACCAGTTGAATGTCTTTTTTTTTTTGGCGGCATCATTCTTCCTCTTTTTTTAACAGGGAATGTAGGGCTTTACCAAAATCAGAATGACAACTGCCGAGGTCTGGTAATCCAGTTTCTGTATTACTGTAAAATGACTTCGGTCGGTTCCACTGAAATTCTGTGAAATGACATCAATCAGTCTCATAGAAATTCTCTGAAATGACATCAGTCAGTTCTATCCCACTGCATCCTGGGAGCAGGCAGGAATCGCTCGCCGCTGCATTTGTGCCGCCGGTGTCGAAGCTGAAGAATGGGTTCGCCTCGTTGCCATGACAACGAACGGGCCAATACCTGAGTGCCACAGGGAGCCATCTGTGAGGTGTGGCGGGCAGCTCGAGGAATGATGCTTAAGGTAGCAGCCATCGAAGCGTGACTCCAGTCCCGCAAGAACCTCGGAGATAAAACAGCTCAAAGCTTCCTGTAGAAACCTGACAAGCTGTCCACTTGGGGAAAGCTGTTTCTCCCATTGCCACAGAGCACAAATAACGCACCAATCAGAAAGCCTGCTGCAGCATTGTTTTTTACACATAGATGGAACAATAAAATAAGGATGTCACTAACATTGCATGTTTGTGGTGTTGGTGGTGTGATATGTGTTTTAAGCACTATGTCATTACTGTAAACTACCCTGTAGTGCATTTACTGTGAGTAGCCATAATAGAGGAAAAAGACCAAAATGTATCAGAAATACACAGTTCAATTTACAACAGCACGGACCATATTAACTGATCACAACAATATAGCAGAGGTGCTCTACAAGAAAATACTTATTCGTATATGTACACTTATTCAAAACACTCATGACGAAAGAAGCATATATTCCGACTTACACGTTACAATTTTGGGACCAAAAAAGTGCACCAGCAATGAAACGTGTAAGCGTATATGACTTTATGCCACAAGGCGGCAGTGCTACCTAAAGAAAACCATGCTTGAAAAAAAAAACCCTTGGTAGCTCATAGACGGTGTCGTGGTTGCCACTGTCCAGGCAAGAGTTTTCATTATCAGTTGACTGTTTGTTTCATATTTATTAAAAAAATAACATAAGTATTTCATAAAAGGTTATGAATGCCCCCTGACATGTCACACAAACATACTGCCTTCACAGTCAGAACATAATTGTTACATCAACCTATTATGTCACCTTTAAGTGAAATTTAACATCTGCTAAAACATTAATACATAAAAATATGTGTCAGCTAGATTTATGAAGCTGAAATAATATACGAGTGGCAGAGGCAATTATCTATGGAAATCCCCTGGTAACTTCTAACAGCCTTTGGCCACACATGCTTGGCAAACACCTGCAGCCTTTCTATTTGGATCTGGCTGATATGAAGAAAGTTTGAAGTTATTTATTTTGAGCAGTGATGTGGTTGACTATCTTGCCTGCTCTCACAAGCATCGACAGACTATCACACCTATACTATGTCACTGCCAGAGAGTAGGCCTACATGTTGGGACCGAGCACAGAGCCGTATATATTCCCAGAGAACAGATAATCCAAGGGGCGAAGCAACTGAATTCATCAAAGTGACCCAGCAGGGAGTGACTGAAATGTGCTTAAAACCGGTAAAAAATAAACAGTGCCAGTTCAGCTTCATAGCTACAAAAAAGCGTGAATGTTGACTTTCTGGAGCAGTTCACAAGCAGGGCTTTTCCAGTATTGACTTTGCAGTGTTACTTCAGGGGCAAAACCATCAGCAGTATTGACCAGTAAAAAGTCTCCATGGTGAAGCTTTTGTTTCGGGGAGGGCAATAAAAGACTCAAGTGGCAATACAAACAATACAGATAGACAGAGGTTCAATTCCTTCCCGTAACCAGAGTTTCATGTACGCGTGCCTACACAGTAGACACGGCTGATGTTGCACAACACCAAGGCATTTTACATGTGACCAACATACTTAGACATGTGCTATTCTTCCACTGATGTGAAATAAATCATTTATTATAACTCTCTTCATCTGCCCAGCTCATATTCAATTCTCATCTGAATCTAAATATAAAATGAGACCCTTGGCAAGGGGACTGGAACACCCAGGTTATTGCCAGGAATGGTGCTTCGGGGGGGTCAGGGGGTTTCTATTTATGTCATGGTGGCACACGTGATTTCTAAGAAGGCACTGTTTTTGGACATCAAGGTTTGGTCCCCAGGCATGTGCTCCCACCCGACCCCACCCCTCCCCCCACTCAACCGCATTCCTGAGCTCTCTCCACTCCGGCATACTGACACACTCACCTGTCGACCTTCCTGTGCAGTTGAGTAACCAATCACAGACCCTGTCACCCAGGGATCAGCGGTAAAGGAGAGAAGTATTATCGTGAAGAAACCTGGGTTTGTTTGTAAGCAGGGTTGTAGGTTCAAATCCCAGGTATTATTATTATTATTATTATTATCAGCAGCAGTAGAAACATAGTGTTCAGTAGTAGAAATGAATAGAGCATGTAAAAAGTATACTGCAGAAGTAAACACTGGATAAGAACTTGCTCTAAGCATCTGTACTGTGCTGTAGTGGAACCATTTGTGTGAACACCTGGGCGTGGGTACGGGAGACATGATTGACTTATGGAGAGTGAGGGCAGGAGTACAGCACTGTAAACACAGAGGGAATGAAGTGCTTTGCCCGGCTTCGCTTATGTGGCGTACCACCGATGCTGGGAACAATGCGATCTGTGATGGTGATGGATTTAATGGCATTAGCAGGGTGACTAGGAGCTGCAGGAACCAGGCACAATTCATTACTGTTAACAGGGCATCAGCTGTTTCTCATAGCCGAGGCCTGGCTGGAGCGGAGGCCGGGTCTGCTCCCCAGGTGTCTTCCACTGGCACTGGGTGAATGGGCAGAGGGAAGACTATTCTGTACCTCTGATGATGCTTGCAGATCCACTGGTGTTGCTTTTGCATAAAAGAGCTGGTGTACAGTTAACAGCTGGGGGGGAAGAAGAAGAAGAAGAAGAAGAAGAAGATGAAGAAGATGAAGAAGAAGAAGAAGAAGAAGAAGAACAACAACAACAACCCATTAAGTTAGTATAATATTTACAAGATATCAAAAGTGCAGTGGAGGGGGTAAACACAAGCTCACCTCAGGACCCACTTGGCTTAGGCACTGCAGCCATTTTGTACAGCAACACTTAGGCTAAAGTGGGGGGTGGGGTCTGAGATGAATAGCTGGCTCGGGCTGAAAGAGCCAGGCTGGGGATTCAGCCAGGACAAAGGGAGCCTCCGACTCTATGAGGTAAGTGTAGAGGGCTCCAGAAACGGGTAAGTAGGCAAGGTGACAGGAGACTTCCCATTGCATTCATGGCTCTGAAGGGTGACAGCCCAGGCTGGTGTGGTGTCTGATGGGTTTCTATCTGTCAGTGCCAGCGATGTACAGTCCAGGGTTACTAGGCTGATGTCACAGTCACAAGAAAACATGGCAACATGGGGCTATCGAAGAAAGGAAAACAATATCAAATGTCCAACAACTCAAGACTCGTTTAGGAAAAAAGTCCCCCCACCCCCAATCCCACACACAGTGCTTTGCACATTCTCCTTGTGCAAGATTAACACTCCTGGAGCTATCTTCCATAGTGTTCTATATTTTTGGGAATATATCAACCATTTCTCCAAAAATAATATTTCAGGATAAATTGGTCTGAGCTCATGGACTGTCCCCTTCAATTAAAACATCTAATTTTTGTTCAAGAGACTGAGGTGGCCTTTACAAAACAGTCATTTTGTGGTCAGTCAACAATTTCTTAGTTGATTTTGGGGGATGCTTGAGATCAATGTTTTGCTGAAAAATCTATTTGTGGCAAAGACTGAGCTTCATGATGCAAGCAGGAATCATTGGTTTTTGGTCATTATGTCTTGGCACTTGCTGGAGAGTGATTCCATTGACCTTGACAAGAGCCCCAGGACCAGTAAATGCAAAACAGCCCCATAATATATAGGATCCACCAACATATTTCACCGTAGATATGATGACCAAAACATAAGGTCCCTTCTTCTGATGCCCAATCCACTGCCCGTGTGCATGGTCAGAAAGATCAATTCTGGTCTTGCCTGACCATACCACCTAATAGGAACTGAAATTCAGCATTGGAAATTCAGTTGGAGTATGGCGTTACTGCCTTGCTTCTGAAAGATGGGTAGACACTCCCTAGATCAGACAGTCCCTCTAAACTGAACAGCACAGCAAAGACAAAACTGGTTAGAAAAATGAAAAACCTTTTAGACAGGTCCAGCAGAGAACATTCTTATTTAAACCGGAAATTATGTTATCTTTCCACAAACGATATTGAATTGCACATGCCTGTGGACTGTGATTCTAGTGTGTGTGTGTGTGTGCGTGTGTGTGTGTGTGTGTGCGTGTGCGTGTTTTGTTTCGGAGAATAACCCACCACCTCCTGTTCCTTCCCTAACAGCCACACCGGGGCTTTGTGAAATACAAAAAACATCCCACGGCAGATCTAATCTGCCCATAAAAACAAGCAGTCCTGCTGTGCGTTTGTACATAAACGGATCTGGTCATTACATTGGAAATGAACATTACGTAAACAACCCGGCGAACAATGCCTGACTGTGCAGTTCACGTTGAGGGAGCTGGCAGGCCAGACTGCTTTCCCAGGGCAATGTAGCAAATGGTGCGAGTCACATCTCAACACTTCAAAGGGTGTGCGCTTGTCACGTTTCGTGAGCGACTCACTGCTTAGAACCAATCATGTTTTTCTGCAGTGAAAACTCTTGTGATTGGTTCAAGACATTAATGTTGTTAATGGACAAGCTTCAACCTTTCTGAGATGCATGTATCGTTCTCCCATCATTAGGCACTATAGTTGAGCCATTATCATTAAAAAATGACACGTTTAAAATTTTTCTGATTGCATTTTCAGTCGGTTAGAAGGACATGGTCAGCATTAGTATTGCTGTCAGAGAAGAACAAAGACAGAGGAACCATACAAGTCTTACACAGCCTTGCACAAATGGGTCCTGTCCAGTGCAGTACCTGGTATTACATAACCCGGAAATATAAATTGCTTTTAGCATACAGCTAACAGGTCTCTCAGTTCACCATCAGCATCCTCCAAGGGCTCATTTGCAGAGCCTTAGTTTGTGATTTCACCGTTGTACGCGATGTTCCTTGGTGCGAGTCTCACACAGTCGCACGGAGGACAAGATCTCATCTCCCGCTCGTCAACACCCTGACGGCGTGCTGTAACTTTCCGCCGGTCAGCATCGCCGGGGAGTTTTTACGGCAGAGAACCGCCGCTCCCCCACCGCTACATGCCTATGCCAGTGCTGTGACTGGGAGAGGCTCGATATTGCGCCGCTGTTCCAGCTTCGTCTCAAATTCCTTCACTGGTCTATAAAACGGTATGAGTCAGATGTGGCGTGTGCCAAGTCGGTGCCGTGGCCAGATGAACCCCAAATGCAACTCTGACAAACTGAACTGAATACAAGCAGATCTAAGATGCGGTTCTTTGTAACGTACTCTCATTATGAACCACAAGCTCCCCAGGGTTAAAGTGCTTTTTTATTTATTAGCCTACTCGGAGCCTAGGAGCAAAATAATTAATTCAGTTACAATGGACAAAAAGGCAAACATTGCTTAAATCTGTTGATCAAAGCTATAGACACATTGGTTAAAATGTAGGAAACCAATGCCAATTGCTGTTACTAAGAGAATGCTGTTTGAAAAGCATTGTAGCTGAAAATTACAAGGAATTGTTTTGGTCCATTAGTTAACGCGGCATTAAAATGTTTGCCAAACAAACCATTTTGAAGCGCTAGTGCTTCCTGTGCTCTACTGTGGAGCCGCAGTTGTCCTTCAATGGCATAAACATGTCATGTGATCTGTGGGGAGACGAGGCCAAAGCTAAATGCCAGCTAGAAGCTAAAAAGTACTCAAGTGACCGTCATCTCTGGCTGTTCCTTTTAAACTTTCTGCGTCCTTCAATATTTATATATTTGTAAATAGGGCGGTAGCCTCCATTAGTGAGTGCATTATGTTGTAAATGTGATAAGTACTGCATTCGTCATTATTGATTGAATATGTGTGTAATCATGACTGAAAAAAATAATGCAGTTTTTACAAGTCTCCCCTTAATTATTCTTGCTGAAGAACTGTGAAGATTGAGAAATTTTACACCACCAAATACAGTTGGGGCCAAAGCATGGACTTCTACTCTGAATGGCTGAGTAACATTGAAATTAATACTTAACTGGTGGTATGAATAAAAAATGATCTTACAGCACTATCTGGCTGGCTCCTGCCGATAAGTATATCCACCCAATAAGGATGGCAACACAGCAGATTCTAAGGACTCCGATTGGCTATTTTTGAGCTATTCAGAGGTCATTCAAGCAGGTTGCCAAGTTCAAGGCTGGTCTGTGCTGGCAAGTGCTGGATGACTGAGAGGCAGTAAATTATTTCACTTCAGGTCACTGTCAAATGAGTCAGCTCAAGCTTTGAGACAGGTCACATGTCAAACTTACATGGTCATTAAAAAAGGCCAATATATGTGTCATGGTTTTGGGTGCTTGAGCATTCTGCTCTATTCCTTTCCACCCCTGCTTCCCTAATTAGAGTTTGTCACGTCGTTTGGGTTAATTGTCCAAATGCATGCAGAATTCACTCTGCCTACAGACCCCCTCCACGCTGATTGGTTCAGAGCTCAGCAGGCGTTGATTGCATTAGCTGCAGCACCTGTCTAACGTTACTTAAGGTGTGGGTTCACAGAAAGACGGTGCTTTAGTGTCATCTACACACAAGAGCCGGTACTGGTAACCAAACAGTGCTTTTCAGCGCTTTGTACCTTATATAAAATTCACGTCCAAGAATTATGCCCATAGGCGTTAATAATCTCTTGCGTGAAACTTACATAAGGGAGGTATCTGGTTTAGCACGTCCGTGACTCCTTTAGTCAGGATTGTCACAGGGTAGAGAGTTAGGAGGAGATCAGTTCTGTGAGTTGTGCAGTTAGTCCTCTCTCTCTCTGAGCTACGGAGGTTTTTTTTTTTTTGAGTGCAGTGCCCAGAGGTTGGGTCTGCATCAGCTCGCTCCATTGGGCTATTTTATTTTCGTTCTGAGTTTTGGAGAACCTATCTACTCCTCCCCCTTGGTTGGGAGTCCTCCTTTTGAGGTCCCCTTATTTAGTTGGGATATTCCCGTGGAGTAGTAGTTTGTTTGTTTCTTTACCCTTCCTTGATCCTGGAAGAGATTTTGTGGCGTGCTCAGCTTTTAGTGAGACGCTTTATTAAGATCCCTGTTCGGTTGCGCTTGGTCTCCGTCCCCCAACCCTTACAATATGTACTTCAAAAAGCTTTGTTCTCAGATTTCCCCCCCCCCCAACACACACACACGGAAATCAATGCACAGGAATGCAACATTTTGATTACAGTATTTCATATGATATGACCGATACATGCACTCTCCACCCATGCAAAGAAGGAAACTCAGACATCTCTCTTCCAAAACTTGGTATTTTTATTTACATTTCAAGTCAATCACATGCAACAATTTATTTAAAATGAATGAAACAAGAAATTAGCAAAAACAAAAAAAAGAATGCATCTCATTTCTCAAAATAGCAATTAAATATACAAAAATAGAGCTTACAAATACTGTACAGCAAGTCTCCAAAAATATTCTGCTGCAGAATTCTTAGTTTACAAACATGTCTGTGAGCTTGACATATATTATCAGTGTTAGCACAGGGTTGATGGGGAGGGAGAGAGCTCTCTGCTCAGGATAGTGTGTGTGTGTGTGTGTGTAAGGGCTAGTGTTTAAGGGCTGACCAATGACTGACAGTGAAAACATGCTGACTGAATGTGTGGTAAACAAGGAGGACTGTGTCTAAGGTCTGCACAGCTGGGCCCCGAACCTTGATGCTTAAACAATAGAGCCCTCAGCCACTGATGGTCCGGTGCAGAATTACATAAGCCAAACGGACTCTTATGTCACAGCGCTGTCTCCTGGTCGGGAGTAAAACAGGAGCTGTGACCCAGCACTAATGGGCCACCGGCCGGCATGGAGGGACCGGTAGCTCCCCCGTCTGCAGCCGTGGTTTCACCCTGTGGCAGCTGTGCGCCCTGCTGGGTCAGCCCATGAAGAGGGCGTTTCGGGGGTGGGGGTTGTTGGTAGGAAACCATTTGTGTGAACTGTCGACTAATTGACAGCTTCGGGGGAGGGGAGGGATGACATTGCCAGAATATGTCTAACAATATTTTTTTTAATACATTTTTTAATTATTATTATTAATATTATTTTTCAAAATAAATAAATACAAAATGTCATTCTCTTCCTAGGTATAGATACCATTTCAATCATTAAAAGAGCATTCACTAGGGCTGCTGTTAGTGAACAAACGCAGCTGCTGCTAAACTCGCCAATTTTTGGGAAAACCTCATGTGGCCTGAAACCTGTACGCAGGACCACACAGAGTGCCCTTCCTCAGTAGCATCATCATCGTCGTTATTGAACTACAGAAAATAAGGGCATCTGCGGATTTACGGAGCGTCAGGCTAACCTGTCGATACTGACCGGGGCCACAATGCTCCGGCCTGACTCGGTACATCACTGTGAGCAAGTGCAGGGAGCTACTGATAAATGAACGGTGAGTGAGCAGAGCGAGGTTTGGCTAGGCTAGCGCACAAACGTGTACTGCACATATGGGAATTGCAAAGGGTGGTGGGTGACAGCTGAACGCAGGAATTACTATGGGATGTACTTAAGTTGTGTGGCTCAGAAAGAACGTTCAATTTGGCAACAGAGACTTCTCGGGACGGAACAAATAGTGGGCTGCCCACGGGATTCTATGACTACAAAAAAGCATTAAGGTTCTGTGTACAGATTTTTAACAAGTCGTTGCCATCAGGGAGATACAGGAGAGCAGGTCAGTGGGTGCTATGGTTTGTGGAAGGGTACAGGTACAGACAGAGCATAAGGGCTACAGCAGGGATTTTCCTGTCTCTAGTATCAAGTGCACCCCCAGGTAATAATACTGAGAAAATACATCCATACAGTCTACTGTGACATCAGAGGCCGGAGCCGTCAAAATGTCACAGTTTCACATTAACAAAACCATTCCACTTCTGCCTCTACAAAATAAAATAAAAATAATAACAAAAAGTATAAGAAAAACTCCATACATTCTCAAAGATAGAAGTGAACTCATTGTAACCAACAAATCCGTGGCTCTTAAGGACCAGAATGTTAGAAGTGGCTGTGCTTGCGTTGAGATGAAGACCTGTTCTGCAGGGATGGACACAAGCAAGCTCTTTCGCACAATATTCACCTGGGTTGACCGTGGGACCTTTGGATCCAGGTGGGTCCAAAGGACCTTGCCCTGTTTAACTTTCAAAGAAAGGCAACCTTCAAAAGTGTATTTTTAGCTGAGGCCACAAACCAGGTGGAAAAAAGTCACCCATGTTATCGGTCTGAATTGGCACATACACAAGCCACACTGGTGTGCTTTACCTTCGACTTCACATACAGGTGACATGATAACTTTAGGCTTCTCCAGAACTTGACCGAGAACAGGTACTCTCACTCAACGCTGGCCAGTAAGCTGCACTACCCTTAGAGAGCACATAGGGTTGTTTGGCTGGAAAGTGTCAAGCAGCTTTCCTTAACACAGTATTTGTGAGAAAACGTACGCACCTGGAAATGGACTTCACTACACGTTCTCAAAAACAGCATGTTCACGTGTGGCGAACGACCCCTGGCAGGAGCGGTTAGCAAGAGCGTACGGGCCAAATGCTGAACTTTCATTCTCACAACAGTGAGAGGTGCCTTTTATGGAGCTGCTAACATCGCTAAACGGGCAATGTGTGCTGGTACGCTTCAACCGTAAAACTCGTAATTACGTTCAACCTCACAGGGGATCTCTTCAAAATGGCCACAGAGAAACGTGCTATATACACAGTTCCAGTTTATATTCACATCCCCCCTCTCTTCAGACCTGTTCTTATTGCGTACAATATGATGTGACAGAGCCACGCTCATAATTTCAAATGAAAGCCAGAGCCAAACTCCATCCTAATAGCAATTTGCAATCCATACTTTCTTACATGGAAATGGCAGAACAATGGCAAACCCCTGTATATGTATAGCTCAGTGCAATAAAAAAAGCAAAGCTGGATATGTGCTGTGGTTCATGCAGGCCGGCCAGTGGAAACGCAGTGTACGGATCTCGTCCTCCTGGGGATAACAGACCCGGTTTGGCTCAGGCGTCTAACGTCCTGATAGACGACCCCACAGGCGAGGCGTTTCTGCAGACGTGGCTAAAATTCCCAGCGATGTGTAACCTCTACCAGAGGGCCTGTGCAGCCCTTCTTCACTTCAGTCCGTTTTTTTTTTTTTTTCCAGTGGCGTAAACGGCTCAAACTCTCCCCGCTCCGCCCTGCTCCAGTGCGGCAGACTGCACCGGCTCCTCCACGCTCCGTCACACGCGGTATCTCTCCACCTCACCCTCGCGTGCACATTCGCACCAACGCGCGCGCCTTTGCAGGTTTCAAACCCATCGCGCAGCTCTTTTTTTTTATTTTTTAGCTGCACTACAAAGGGGAGCGGGGGGGGAGGAGGACAAAGGGTTGGGGGGTCAGAAACCCGGTCACCCCGGGGACGAAGGAAAGAGCCAGAACGAGGGTTCCAAAAAAAAAAAAGCGCTCCATTCTGAACCGGCCCATGGCAACCTGCTGACCGGCCGTATTTCCCACATAGGCAAGCGATACGTTAGCGCACTGGGCGCGGCGGCCAATGAGCCCCATGTGGGCTTCAGAACCATTAAACCCTGTGTGCTACTGGAGGCTGAATATGGTGTGTAACGCACACGGCGCTAGTGGGGGTCTATGCAGCATGGTAATGATGTATACGGATATGCTACACTGTATTGGAATGTCAGGTCAAGGCCAGAGTTTGACAACGTATTTGATTAATCTTAAATCCAAACTTAAAAAATACCATACAGCCCCATTTGTGTGTTACTTTTTACAGAGCCTTCCTACAGTATGTCATTGGATGGGGGGGGGGGGGACTCAAAACTCTTTCAGTCTGTCAAAAAAAGGATCACCCTTTCTCAGATCAAAACCTTGCTGTAATGTAAGATCACACCAGTTTCTGCCAAGATATGTGATACTACATACGTGGAAACAAACATACAAGTGATACGTATTTGTTGCTTTGCATAGTGTCCCAACTCGAGCTGGCCTGAGAGATGAGCTGGGCTGGGTCCTCATTCGCAGACCCCCACCTCAGTTTTTTGCAGGAAGTTCAGCAGAAAAATGAAAATAATTCAATAACATAACTTGTTTGTGGAAAGATCTTAGCAAATAAGTAGGTACACTACCATGATAAAAATGCAACAATGCTTTGGGAGTTAGACGGTGTAATTTTAGGCTAGTATCTCATACAGCCAGTGGTCACAATTTTTGTATTTTATATATACAACAGAGGAAACGATTTTAACGTGAGCCCCTTCTCACAAATTTTAAGTGGTTATTGCTGTCATTGAACTCAAACCTATTTACATTTTTTTGCGCCTAAATGCTAAACATGAGACCCCAAGGGCTCGTCCTCGTGCGTTTTGGCAGTGACCTTTCCCCCAAAAAGCAATGCGAACAACCCCCGAGGGGATCACAGAGGCCTCTCATGCACAGTTATGCAACAGGCAGGGAGGCTCCTGATTGGCTGGAGCTCAATCAGTGCCAGGGGACCAAGCCTGCGGGCTCTCTGGTTCCCCCGACTTCCTGCCTAATTCTCCACAGGAAGTGGCGGGCTGCACAAGTGGAGGTGGTTCAAACACTCGTGCCGATCTACACATAAACCAACGGTATGGATCAGAGAAGTCCAGCGCCTCGGACAGGAAACTCTCACGGAGTGCGCTCGCACACGAGGCACGAGGGAGGCCAGGCGGGAAGCCTCCGCTCTGGAGCCGTAAGGAACAGTGAGCTGGCGTGATTATGCAACATGAAGGACGGCCGGGGGGGAAGGAGGTGACTAAGGGCGATGTGGACCCACCGGTGAGGAAAACCGGACTGGATGTGAAAACCGTGAAGTCACGCGCTGGCTCTCCCGATGGCATTGTTGCATTTCTTTTTCTTTCCAGATGATCAGAATTTTCCCAGTTACGAGTTCAGAAGTTCAGAACACAGATGTACAACTTCCAGGCGCAGCTATTGGTGTGAAACCACAACAAAAGCCACTGGGAAAAACCGACAAAAATCCCCCCGTGTGACATCTTTACATTAGAGAGGCCCACAGTGAGAGAGAGACAGAACGTGTGTGTGTGAGAGAGAGAGAGAGAGAGAGAGAAAAAGAGAAAGAGAGGGAGAGGCCGAGTGTAACGGGGCATGAATACAGAGCTTGAGATTTCCCAAGGGACACACCACCCCCCTCTACATCAGTCACATTCACATTAGTGGGATAAAGGCTGCTGAGTATCCAGAATCCTGGTCTTCTCGTCCTCCACCCCAAAAAAAACTCCTCCTGCTCCTCCTTTGATTCAGTCTCCACAAGACCAAGGATTCTCCAGCCCTCAGACAAACAGGCGCACCACCGCGTGCTCCGTCCTTCAAAAGCCGTCCCTTTCACACCATTTCAAATAGTCTTTCGCTGTTAAAATGAAAGCAGTGTGGGGCTCTATACGCAAGAATCTCAAATAAAATGAATAATGATAAAATACAAAATATGACCTTGCTACTACCTTCACAAGCGATTAGGTTTTTAAGAGTCCTTGTAAAGTGCTGGTTAAAAAAAAAGTGTTTGTTACATATAAAAGAAAATGCAGCCATTTGTGTTCAAAGGTTTTGCTGTTTGTTTGCTTTTTATTTAGTTCAGTTTTTTTCTCTTCTTTTTCCTCTTGTGCTGGTGACCCCAGAAAAAAAGTGCTTTGGTTGCGAAAGTCATGTTTGACCCCAGCTCGGCCGACGAGAGCACGGGTTCTTCAGTGTCCACAAAAAACACAGAAAAAAAAACTAAAAAAAATAAAAATAAAACTCTGAATTCACCGAGGCAGAGAAAAAGTGAAGTTGCAGATGAACGTGTAGCTGGTCTCTGCATAGTAACATCAGTCCTCCAGTCTGTGCCATTGACATGTGTACCTGTACAGGGGGGCTGGGGTAAGGCGGGGCCCTACGGGGGGGGGGGGGGGGGAGGGGGGCTAGACCAGGTTCTCCACGCCGGGCAGGGGCTGCTGTGTGGGACCCTGGGCCTCGGCGCCACCCTGCTGCTGGGCCAGCTGCAGGACGGGCATGTTACAGAGCGGGCACACCTTCCTCACCTCCAACCACTTAATGAGGCACCTGAACCGCGAGAGAGGAGGGAGAGAGGGAGAGGTGGAGAGAGGAGAGGGAGAGGTGGAGAGAGGAGGGGGGGAGAGTGAGGGAGAGAGGGAGATGTGCAGGGGGGAGAGAGAGGGAGAGGTGGAGAGAGGAGGGGGGGAGAGTGAGGGAGAGAGGAGGGGAGAGAGAGAGAGGGAGAGGTGGAGAGAGGAGGGGGGGAGAGTGAGGGAGAGGTGGAGGGAAGAGGGGGGGGAGAGAGGCAGAGGTGGAGGGGAGTGAGAGGGGAGAGAGGGGGAGAGGTGGAGAGAAGGAGTGAGGAAAAGCCAGAAATGAGAGTGAGCAAAAGAGAGGTGAGAGAGAGAGAGGAGAGGGAGATTGAGACATGGAGGTTATCTGAATTGCACATTGAGGATATTTGCCGGTCTAAAACATTGTTATCGCACGATAAGCTTTATCACCCCCACTGAAATCAATGCCCTGCTGT
This sequence comes from Anguilla anguilla, assembly GCF_013347855.1. NCBI lineage: Eukaryota > Metazoa > Chordata > Actinopteri > Anguilliformes > Anguillidae > Anguilla > Anguilla anguilla. Next base: position 12,687,540 of record NC_049205.1, on the reverse strand, counting down.
GTGACAGAACGCTCTACCAGGCTGTGTGTGTGGGAACCGGGTGTCCACACACACAGTCTGGCGCCCGAGCGTGAGCAGAGGTACGTGCTCTGCCTCGTTCTCAGAACTTCTGGCTGTCTCCTGCAGCCAGTGGGATCTTTATTTCCCCATATTACAGCAAACACATGTCCAAGTGCTATTTTTCAGCTGCGAGCATCAATCAATCAACTGCAAATACCGTAAAATGTACGCCTGCGTTCAATATTGGGCCTACATCAAAGAATAATCACACAAAATGACCCCAGTTGTTTTTATAAGACACTCCCTGCAGTGCTACCGTAAAAGCACTCTTGAACAGGTGCTACCAAAAGAACCAGTTCTAAAAATGTCTCACTCTCCTTTGAGTATTTCCTCCATCAGATACCCTCTACAGAATCCTGCATTATATAATTATAATAATTCTCTTTTTTTTTTAAATCCCTTGTCCACCACCAGCTCAGTCTCTTCTCTAAGAGCCAAAACAAGTCGACAGCACTTGCCTGGATACTAGGACAGATTAACATGTGTTAACACACACACAAAGCACAGTAAATAGTCTTAATGGCAGCCATTTTAAAATATCTCCATTTATTTTGCTGGGAGCCATTAGCCATCCCTTAACAAACCGTACTTGTGGTATCTCACACTTGCATGGACTACAGATGAGGCGCTAATGGATTGTGAGTGGCAAACACTCACCCCTATGAGGCATCAGGACTATAAAGGCCTCTTTCCACTGGGAACAATAACCATAACAATAACTATAAAATTATTGTTACAGTTACAATTAATTGAAGTGTCTACGTTACAACAATATCAATAAAAACAGGCTAGAAAGATTAAGACGGACATGATACAAACGGATGTCATTTGGCTGAAGCTCTGAGCGAATTTTGGAATACTTCGAAGATAACAAGCCTAACCAAGCACTGCAGGAAGTGTCTATTTATTGACAGTGTGCAACAATAAATCCTTCATTGGAGTGTTTGTTAGAGAACAATTAACATATGCTAGTTATCACTTGAGGTGACTGGCCTTACTGTTAACAAGGGACTACAGAAGAAAATCCGCTCCATTTGTAATTACCATACATTTCCCTTAAACTACATGAAACACATACACGCAGTGTGGCAGGATGTGACACTTACTTCCTGTGAAAGGCGTGTTTGCATGGGCATATCCCCAGCTCGTCTTTCTGTTTGAACTCCTCCAAACACACCGCGCATATCTGCAGAGGGAGACAACACCAGAACACACTTCCTTTACAGAGGCCGTGAGCACAGTCACGCACGCGGCACAGGGATCCTCAATCACTTCAGCCTTCAGCAGAGGCTAATTATTCCACAGATTAATTAGTCTAAGAATAATTTCTCAGAACAGAATATCCAAGTCCTGCTCCAAGAGGGAAGAAATTAATTCTCTCTCCTCGGTGCGAGACAAAGAACAGAAGAAAGAACGCCTACGCTTAGGAGAGGACGGCTGATTCGAATGGCCGTGTCCTGCTAGTCTGGGTATGAGGAATGACTTCTGATTGGCTATATTTAGCATGTGACCTTTGGGTAGGTGAGATCTGCCTCCTTGTTCCCAGGGGAGAGGGAAGGTGCTGGTTAGCGTGTAGGCCCAGCGGGGTCTCCAGGGTGAGAGAAGCCAGCGTCTCACGCAGAGGCGCCCCTAAAAGCCCTCTCTGAAGCATCTGGTTCTCAAAAAAGCAGGGCTCTCGCACGTCAAAATACGCCGTAAAGCAAACCCACATTTTCAGTTACCAGCTTTTTCTCTCACTTTGGGAGGGACAGCTGTGTTCTGTAAGCCGTTCCCGTTACCCAGCGTCCTCCACTGCTCTGGGAGAGCGCAGCGTCCTCCAGTGATCTGGGAGAGCACGGCCTCCTTCACGGCTCTGAATTCAGAGCTAGAGGCACGCCCGCATTCCTCCCCGAGGTATCGAAAACATGAACGAAACCGCGCAAAACCGTCTGCGCTAGAGGGGAAAAGAAATGAAAAGGGATCTACACACACACACACACACACACACACACACACACACACACGGTCACGCCGCATGCCCGCACAGTGTGGAGCAAAACAGCGACAGAGAGAGAGAGCGACGGGGAGAGAGATTAACACGTGTAACGAGAAGCACAGAAGAGCTGAGGCAGCCCTCTGTTTGTGTGTTATTGAACGGCGATACGGCAAAGAACATTCTGGAGACTGGAGGGTGTTGGGCGCCAGGAGTCGTCTAAATGTGAATTACATAACAGAGGCAGGCGCCATCTTCCAGCACCACCCCCAGAGACTCCCATGGCTCCCTGTCCTGGATTCCAGCCCCCCCCCCACCCACCCCGACCCGCCCGCCACCCCCCCTCTGCCTCAGGGCACAACACGCTCTAAGTGTGTTGACAGCTTTTTCACCACTGAACCGGGCAGAGTTCTGTCCTGGCGGCCACGGGCCCGGGCGAGAGCGGGAGGGTCCAGCTGTGCGGTGTCAGCCGGGCGCTGCGCTCGCTCCGAAAGGACGAAAACATCCGCGGCGCCTCCCCGGGACTTTCTGCGCCGAACGCCGTCCCCTTGAGCAGGGGCGGCTGCCCCTGGACCGCGCCAGAGTGGAAGCCGCCATAGCGGGTCCAGTCGCGCTGGAGAGCGGAGGGGGCGTTAGCCGTCCTGCTTTACATGACTTGTTTTTCCCCCGCAACCCGTTTCTTCATAACATACAATTAGGTCCTGTCCCTTCTCCTCAAAATTCACTGCAAACTACTCACTGAAGGCCCTAAATGACTGAGTAAGTACCGTATTAATGCACTGCGATACTGGCCATGCTGGTCCTGTTTACGCAACTGTTACGCGTTTATAACGTTAGCCACTTTGGATTCCGTTTAAATGAGCTGCGCTACTAGCTTTAAGAGGACAATGGCAAGGCAGTCTGGATTTCGCTAACTGTCTCATGCCTCGCAACTCGGTAAGGCGAATGGAGAAACAAGGCAGGGCTGTGCCTGCATCCAGTGCTCACATACAGGGCTTACCTTTGTGTGCGTGAACAGTGCGTTCGTGTGCGACTGTGTTTGTGTGCTTACGTGTGTTTGTGTGCGTGTGCCGGCTTGTGCGCATTTGTGTGGTTAAGTGCGACTGTGTGTTTGCATAGTGCGCATTTGTTTGTGTTTGCGTGTGTTTGTGTGTGCACTGTTTGTCGTTCACTAACAAGAAACAGGCAGTGAACGAGAACAAAACGTGAAACAAGTTACTTTTTAAAGGACCTGATATATTAAACATAATTATTATTATTTTTTTTTTATGAAGCAGGCACTGAAAAGGAGCAGCAATCGCACTGAAGCTGTTCCCAAACAAATGAAGTCCACTGCAATGTGCTTAAATAAAGATAAGTTCCATGAGTTTCTTTGGACAGAGGCAGCTATTCATAGCAGAGGACTTTCGCTTGTCTTCGCATTCAGCCTTCAAATGCGGCCAAAGGGTCATGTGACTATCGCAGGAGGCTCCGATGACAGCGTGGGGCACGCGTGGACGGCTGGTGCCTATCCTGCGCCATTTCCAACAGCGGCGCATGGATGTGAACAGCTATCGGTGCTGCCCGCTGATTAGCCCACCGCTAATCGCCTGCCATTCCCTTCCATAGATAACGCGCGCACTCAATACTACACTAACTACAGCATCTACACTAACTAATACTACACTAACTACAGCTACCGGTAACAGACAGCAGCCGTGCGGCCGTGCCCATAAAACGCCATAAACCCGCCGTTAGCCTGTCAGCCCGCGGCTGGGCGGTGCCAGCGGGGCGCGTGCGGGCCCGCATTAGCCTCTCCCTGCCCGCTTCGTTTCTCTAAACCGTGTTGCGTGCGCGGCTCGTTGGCAGCCAGCCGTCCGGTCGGTCGTCGGGGGGGGGGTGGCGACGGCAGCGTTAAGAGGCGGCACGTCTCCGCGGGGACGCGTCTGCTACGTGCCGGTCTCTCAGCCGCGGCGACGATGAAGCGGGAGGCTCTGACATCAGCACCAGTTTGATTGGCTCGAATTCCACCGGCGTGTGAATGACGCTGGTGGCCTTTGTGTACGAGCTTCTCCCTCATGCCATGCTATAATAGGCGGCCTGTAATCTTCCGTTGGCAGACCAACTCTGATGGCAGGCTGACATTGTCCTACAGGGCAACTCAATGACAGGTTCAGATTCTGCCACAGGTAGACTACTGTATGTGACAGGCTGACATAGCCCTACAGCTCAGTCCTCGGGTATGGTGAAATTCCCCCACAGTTAGGCTAATCAATGTGATATTTTGACACGGTCCCCAACAGGTCAGCTGGCATTCTTGTTAATGACAGACTGAGATATGAATGGGCTTATGTTTTGGGCTTAGGACAAAGGCTGCCGCGTCCTCCATTATTTAGCAAAAACACTGTGATACTGAAACTCCTGAAACTCAGCATACAGACACCATTTCCCTGCTGTGGAGAGGCCCCACTCAGCCCACTTCACATGTTTTACACATGCATCCAGTCTTTACAGTGCATGAGAACGTCAAACAAAAAAATCCTCAAAATCTCTAATGTCCTCGTAATGTCAGTACACAGTCAGGTCATGCCTGAACCATATAGACACACACACACACACAACATATGTACACACAATTCAACAATCTACTGATTGTTCAAGTGAACTAGGTGCCCTCAGGTCTCATTTTGAGTCATCTCTCCTACATGACACGTAAATGTATAATCTGGATTATTAATATTCCAATTGAACACATACACAGACAATTTTTATGGTAAAATGCAATTTAACAAATATCCTGCCCAGACCACACACATTAGCAAATCAGGATCCTCTACTGGAAATGGGAATGGATACCATGCCAGTTGGGAATGACCCGTGAGCAGGTCACCGTTATCCAGGCCAGCGTTTTCCTGACACAAAAAATCCAAGCGAGGGACAAAGCGGCAAAGTGCTGACCCCGAAAGTCACGGGACGGGGACAGGGGCCGGGCAGCGGGGCACCGGCGTCCCGGGGAGCGTGCCCGGCCCGGAGAGAGAGAGAGAGAGGCCCCTCGCCGCCATTGTCTCCACGCTGCAGCGTCTGAGCCACAATGGAGGCAAAGTGCTACAGTGACATTACTGTACAGCACCAGGCCCTGCTTGATCCGCTGCGGCAGCCCCGTCAAACCCACGCCATTCACACTGGTGTAGCTCTGTGCCAGGAGACACACATCTGCCCATAAGTGTGCCGTTTCTACACAGTCTCAGGTAAGGCTACTCCCCCCCCTGCTGGACCACTACTGGAGTACAAATGCAATCCAGGTACACTGTAGCTTCTGCTGAACTGGAGAAGCTATTCTTTACTCTCTGAAAAGCATGAGAGGAGAAGTAGTTAGGACGCCCAATTTGAAATCAGAAGGGTATGGGCTTGAAGCCCTCCATTACCTGATACCCAGGTGGAGAGGCTTCTATTAAACTGTGAGCTGTGAGTCAGCAGGTAGCCTACATGTAAATCTGTGCACCCACCAATTTGACATTTCCACAGTATTTATTTCAAGAGTCTTCTTTTGTAGGGGAAGATGTAACCAAAGTTAGAGGGGAAAGAACAACAATGTGTCCTTAACTTTGACTTTCAAGTCAATGCAAGTCTTGCTAATTTTCCTCAGTTTTGGCAGTTACTTTTAGTGGCTGCTGAACTTGCCAAACTGCAAACTGAGTTTATGCATCATTACGGATAATTTTGTATCGTCCTTTGGGCAATCGCGTTAACTGTCTCAAATTCCACTGTCAATGGGCGTGCCCAAAAGCCCGACCACACCAGCTGTATCCAATCCCATAAAAGTGCTAAATTAAAAGTAGGGTGAGGTAAACAGATAAGAGAGAGAATGCCTTTCTTTGCTGCACTCCGTGGCCAATGTGGCACCCGCCATTAACAGCCTTATACCGCTGATGTTCGGAGCCAAGCCGTGAAGGTCACTGAGCCCTCCGGGGAACGGTAGGGCCAATGGGTGAGGGGAGAGAGTCGCTCTGCGTTTGTGCTTCGGTCAGCTAAAGCTCAAGGCTATGTTTGTCCACTGCTGTGACTCAGAAAGACCAATTTATCACACACGCGCAAACAAATGCACAAACACACACACGCACGCGCTCGCACGCACGCATACAAAAAAGCTGCTGAAGTTCAGCCCACTGTTCCTCAGCCATTCCCAAAGCAAAACAGAAACAAAGCATGCCAGCTAAAACTGAAACTGAAAATGCCCATATTTGCATTGAAAAGGGTGCTGCTGGTTTCAGGGCAGAATTCTGAGAATTCAGAGTATTACAGGAACCTCAAGTTTTGTCATTAGCTTTGTCTTGCTAAGTAAACACATTACCTGGCATCTCGCTCCTTGAAACGCCCAGAACGCAAAACACACTCAAGCCTCCGGAATGCTTATAAATCTCTGATTCATACCTGTGCTTTCCACACTGTGACTAATTCAAATTGGACACACCAAGCTGACAGAGTGGAATTTTTCCATTCAGTCTCGAAACACGTGATTAGCTTGACTTTTCAGTTTTTGTTTCAGCTTCAGTTCATGTCATCTTAAATAGACAATGTAGCAACACCATTAAAAAAGAGCAAATTTTATAAAAACCGGTGCATACTTCAGGTGTCCGTCATCTGTCAGGAGTCGTTCAGGAAATAATACAAAAATACAAGTTGTTCTCACTCATCTGGCTGAACATTTCCCACGAAGTAGAAATAAGCTTGTATAAATCAATAAAACAAAATGGATCTCTTGGAAACTGGCGTTAGAACCTCTCCCTCAGACTACAGCTTCAACCGTGTGGTCAGAAAACCCGTCTCAGAGAGCCAATCGATCTGGGAACATATTTGTTTTTCTGGAACACATTTCCAGGTGCTGATACCAGCCTTCACACCAGGACTCCATGTTATGTTCGCTGTGCCCGATGACATTATTCACCCAGGCGCTACATGCCCTGAGTGCGGGTTAACCGGGTGCAGGGGGCTTGTTTACTCAGACTTGGCCCGCGGTGTCGCACGGGGCCCTGGGCATTCCTACGCAGCGGGACGGACGCTCTGGCGGTCACGTCGAGGGGCCCGGCCCACCGCGAGGGCTCTTCATTAGAGGGGACGCGCTAAGCGCGCCGAAGGCCCGCGCCAAGTTTGGGAGCCCCCCGAAGGAGAGGAGGAGGGTCAGGCGCTGCGGACGTGCGGCGAATGCAGCCAGAACACGCCGGGGCTCAATCTTTATCTGCGCTGTCAAACAGGAAACGCCTTCCAGCATTCCAGCCTGGACAAACAGACCCCTTTCTGTGGCTACTCATCTACTGCCACGGCTTCCCATTAAGGAAGAGAGGGACGGAGCAGGGAAAGAGAGAGAACTGTAGTCTGTGGAGCCTCAGTGTGTAAAATCGCACCGGGCCGTCTGATTAAATGTGAAATTTAATAATGGCGGACCGCTCTGTTTAAAGGGGCAAGTTCACTTTCAACCCCTTAAGGCGTGAGATCACAATACGTAATTAGAATGTTCTTAACTGAACATTCTAATGCTGATGTAACAATCACTGCTGGTTGAATAGCAACAGAGTTCTACAACACTGACTTCGAATTTTGGAGAAAAAAAAAATTCCAATAAACCTACTCTTCAAAGGGTTAAAGAAGGACGGCTCCAGAGGTTGACATTCCTCTGGCTAATAATAGTGCGTGGTTGCCGTTGCCGTCGGCTCCGCTCCCAGGCCGGCGGCGGCTCTGGTTTCCCGCCTCGCTGAAACAATCCAGCTCCCTGATTACTAAATGTCAACTGGCCCGGTAATCAGGAAACTGGGCACCCCCTGCCCTGTTCCCGAGGATGTACCGTTTCTTATCAGGTGTGCAATCTGACCACGCCACAGTTAAAGCATGTAGCCACCTCACAGGGATGGACCCGATTTGACTACAAAAGGGGAACTACAGCGCTACTCACAGAGCATTGGGTTCCTGGCTCAGACGCACGACTGACTATCACACATGTACGTGTTCAGCAAGGTGATTCAAAGACCGAACAAAAGAGCAGCTATGCAAAAAAGCCGTTAAACACAAGAGGTTAATTATTTTGCTTACCTCATGTAGATTTAGCTCCTTGACTTTTTCCTTCTGTATAACCTATTGGAGAAAAATAAAGAAAATAAGGCATTATTAGGCATCACAAAATTCAATGCTGTTCATAATCTCTGACTAGCAGAGGTCAGCCCGAAGGCTACAGAAGGCCAGAGTTTGCACATGCTGTAGACGGGTTTATTACTAAGGACCGATTTACATTGTATTATTCTGTTTCTGTTCATGTTAGCCCTATACATATGTTGAGAACTACGTGGACTAAGTATACACTATTTGAAAAATTAAAACTAAAAAAAAAAAAAGTAGAAAAAAAGCTTAACGATTACATTTGACAATCATTTTTAAAATACCGGGACTGAACTGTCTGGAAACATGCATACCCACATATTGGGAATATGTCAGGCAGAGAGACACCAGACTGAGAAGCAGAGAGGTCTGTCGTGGTAACAGTGTCAATGCTTTGGGGCCCGCATTGCAGGAGGGTCGTTAAGAACTTAACCCAAGACCCAGACACTCACAGCATCTGGGAAAGTCCACCAGAGAGCTTACATAACAGCGAAGGGGGCCACCACTCCCTTTGCTGGCTTTCTAATTAGCTCCAGGGGGGGGGGGGGGGAGGGGGGGAAATAGCAGATGGTCCCCCGGCTATTTCAGGTGTGATAAGCCTACCAATGCCTCCTCATTAAAAGACTTCGGGTTACGTCACCCCCCAGCAAAACAAGGGATCTTGGATCAAGGGACAGAATGCTCCAAGGACAGCCAACTTGGCAGGGCGTGGGCATTTAGAACGGGATACAGGACAGAGTTCTGACGACCCAAAAATAAACATGCGTATTAATATGTATGATATGCATATACAAACATGAATATTAATATGAACGTACCTGCTTGTAGGCGTAGAGCTCCTTGTGGGCCTGATGCCGTAACCTAAAGGGCGACCAAGAGAGGAGAGACTCTTTTTTTAGTACAAGGACGCCACAAACCAAAACACACTTCCAAAAAATAAAAAAAGAACCTGAAACAAGAAACAATGACAAACTGACTGCAGAGTTTTCAATAAATAAAATGTTCATTTTTAAAACACAAAACACTAACTTTTTAATAAATTAAATATAAAACAGCAAATAGTACACGATGTCCAGGGAAGCCAGTTGGCGTATTAGAAAAATTGCTTGCAATCTGAGATCAAATGAGAGGCAGCAGCTATTTGCAGACTTGTATACAGTCTCAGCTGCCAAACTGCTTTCAATAAGGTGAGACAGAAGCACCATTCTACTGAGTGATGGCTTCGAGATCAAAGCACTTTGACTGCATGAAAACAGACGCCATGTGGAATCTATGAAAAGAAACCCTGCGCGCTTGCTGTGTGTGTGCCGTCTTCATTATATATGAGTACAATATCAATATTGCTCTGTATATATATGAGATGATTAACCTCGCTGACCCAACCTTGACAAAGCACCCCGTGGGTTGGCTGCCTTCAACTTGAGCATGCTGTTTATCAATGCGTGTGAACTTCTGACCTCCCGCCCCTGCTGTCTTACAGAAGAGATTCAGTACACGGACTGCAGTGTGGACCGAGTCCTTGGATATTCAACTCAATTTGATTCAAACAGCGCTCATTCAGTGTGTCTTAGCGCCTCTCTGTGCCGCTGCTAAGCTGCATTCTGGGAAAAAAAAAAGGAAAACAGAATAGCAGTTGTTGGAGGTGACTCACCCCTCCCACTGCTATAAGGCAGGTTCTTTTGCTATGTAAGCAATGGCGCCTCATAGCTGTGTTCGTTAGCGCACGTTCCCCTTGCACATCTAACCAGAGCCGTAGCAGCCCGTGGGCCCCATTTCTGCTGATGGGTCATGTGCGCCACGGTCGAGACCCTCCTTTCAGCCAATCACAGGCTGCGAAAAGGTTCACTCCCCAGGAAATGGGAGGGGGGCATAGCGACCTCTATTTGAGGACATCACACGAAACCTTTACACTGTGCAGATTAATGGTCATCTCAGTTAAAGGCAGCCAAGCATCACCAGGTAACAGAAGGTTTGTTATTGTTGTGACAGCACCCCTAGGCCCTTTGAACTCAATGTTTGGGGGTGTGTGAAACAGAGAGTAACTCTGTGCTGTAGAAACCTACTTGAAATCTATCAGCTATGTAGAGGTGACATGCACACAGCAAGAAAACAATCAGTAAATACTGAGAACTTCTGTAACTACCACCTAGAAAATGTGTGTGTGTGTGTGTGTGTGGTTTGTGAGGGGGGTGGGGGGGGTGGCAGCGAAGGACAACCCTCCACTTTGGGCACACTTACAAACTACAGATGAAAATCATTAACGTCAACAATTTTCAGCAAAATGCAATATGAAGCTAGCTGCTTAAGGTACTGCTAATTTATAAACCCTTATAATGTTTTTGTGAAGTTAAATACAGCTGGTTAGCTATATTATAGCAAGCCAAGCGATATTAACTTTGTTCATCAGGCCAAGACAGACATAGACCTCAAATACGTAAACAGAAAATAATGGGGGATTTCAAAAAAGAAAACAACTAAAATAACCAAAAATAAAACGAATAAACAGTAAAATGCAAATGCTTTCGGTTGGTATCATTATGAGCGAAAGATGAACAAGGCCGACATACGACACCAGTGGTGTGGTGTGTTATGTCTTAGACCAAGCTCCTTTCGCAGAAATCAATGCACATAAACTTCGACGAAACAAAACGAGAGAGAAAGAAAAAGAGAGAGAGAGAGAGAGAGAGAAAAACATGGCTTGAGATTTACCTCCATAACAAGTAACCTTAACCTCTCGGAGCAGAGAGGGTGGGATCTGTAAAACAAGCAGCACAGTCTAGGAGAGACACTGACATTCTGAAAGAGACCAGCAGGTAAAGGTGCAGAAACTCCCTTGTCAGGGCATGTAGGGGAAAGGGTGGCCATTCCAGTGTGTGGGGGGGGGGGGAGGGAGGGGAGGGGCGATGAGCCAATGGGAAAATCAGCCAATTACCTCCGCTCCTGTCTGTCACACAGTCAGGAGTGGAGAGCCTCCCCATTGAATTCCAGGTAATGCCACATCAAGCTGCTTGCAAATGAAAGCATTCCCTTGTTTTAATAAACGTGAAACACAAGAGAGCATTTCTGGACTGGCGCGGATGTGAATGCGGGCTTCATATCGTGACTGAGTGAGACAAATGGCGTCCTCTCTCGGAATGTGCCGGCGAGCGGCGGGAGTACTTCGCGAGCATGTGACGGGTCTGCGGGCGAACGCGGCGGGGGGAGTCGCGACGAGCCGCCGAGCTTCGGGCCCCGCTTCGGCTCTCCCCGCTAATCTCTGCCGGAGGTAAACAGGGAAGCCGTTCGCGGGTCCGCTCCAGTGCGCGACTCCCCTCGCCCCGCACCCGCCCGACCACGCCCTCCAAAGCAGCCCGATGCTAATGTCCAGCCAATCCGTGCTAGCTGGGCTCAGAAACCCAATTTTACTTACTGGAGTTAACTGTAGGGTTGCAAAGGGTCTGAAAATTTCCGGAAACTTTCCATGGGAATCTTGAGAATTTGGAACATTTTGCACAATTTCAATATAAAATGCTGGCTTATAATAGTGAATTATTTTGTGGGGAAAATACAGATAGATATTGTGCCATTACTTGGTTAACATATTCCCATTAATGGGAATTCAGCAAAAATACAGTGAATTATTTCATCAGAGGGAACACACTATTCAACATTCCTGTTTTTATTTTGTTCAGTGAAGGAATCCCATGGATTAAGTAAACACATTAATCTGAACTTCAACTAAAAGCAAAATTGTTTTTGATTTCTATTAGTAGGTTTCATGTGGTCAAAGGTTTACATTTCTACATGCATATGGCATGGTAACCTCCTATATATATTCCCTTAAATTCCTGTGTATTCCTGTTAATTTCCATGGAAAGTTTCCACCCCTGAATATTTCCAGAATTTTGCAACCCTAGTTAACAGCAGTACATAAATGAGAGATGAGGCTTGCAAATAATGAGGTCATCCCATCTTGCAAGGAGCTAAGGTTAAATGTTTGCCCAAGAATTAGGTTCTGTGGTAAATGTGTAATATGTGATCCCTCCACAGTGCTCAGAAGGCTATTTAAGGCTAAAACCTTCTACAGCCCACACCTGTTTTCAATAACAGGATGACTGAAAATGAGCCAGGCAAAATGGAGTCTGCATGTGGCAAAAATTTGTGAAAGGCTGAAGAAACCCCATTGGCCAAAACTTAGTGAAGTGCAACTGGCTGGTTAACAATGCATTAGTTGGCCAATGTAGCAGGAGGGAGACTGCATCTTTAAAAGCTTCTCAGAGTTCAGCTCTACGTGATTTTTGTACACCAGTGACTTGGTAATCTGACCACCTTTGTATAGTAAGACACTGTGCTTCTTTCATACAATTTGTGGGAAACGGGCGGCAAACCCGAAACAGGTCGGATGTTGAATGAATCGGAAAAAATAGACTTACCAACTCCCCCGCTGGGTAGCTTGGGTTTGATTGACAGCAGCTGGTTCTCACTGTCTTTGGTAAGAGATGCTACAATTGCACGTTATTTCTATAGCGAGCCGGTGCCAGGGCTGACTCTTTGGCAGCGCTAGGCACAGAAGGGGGACTGGAGAGGCTTGTCTGAAACAAGGGCAGCTGCCAATGGGCCAGCAGGACAATCAAGATCCTCGCTTTTTGCACTGTAATGCCCTGACTTTAAAAAGCACCTAGGGTTGTTGTCTTAAAAACAAAACCAAAAAATCCCTTTATCACCAATCTCCCTCTGTTTGATTTTCAAGAGCCTATTGACTGTGCCCACAATTCAGTTAAATCCCTAAGTACTGTATACACAGATGGTGTCTGGTTGGAGTTGCTTGTTTATTATACCAAACCACTTGTTTGTTCTGAATAGAATTAGCCATTTTCTTCACATACCCACGATGAATGAACCCTTTTAATGTCATACAGAGAGACATTATTATCTCTTAATCTGCTTTGGGGCTTTTTGCTTGGGAAAGTTCAGCTCTTTTTCAAAGACAGAAGTGAGCATTTTTTAACTCTTGCAGCAAGTGTATTATTTTAACTGAAGCAACAATAGAATCATTTTGTCTGCTACCAATTTCATTTTCGTTTTGGTTCTATATAACTTAAAATTTATTTAGGCAAAGTCTGAAAATACAGTTCAAAAAAACAAACTATCCAGGGCCACACGCATTAGTATTTTTGAAAAAAACTGGCTTTGCATAAATTGATGTGCAGATTAATACATTAATCATTATAACCAGACTATATTCAAATAACCCTATGTATTTACTAAGGAAAACAACCCCAGGTGCACCCTAAAACAGGGACAGTACGTTTTTTTGAAACAGAAAGGGGGAGTAGAACATGGTGTGCCAATCAAACTTGGTGGTTTGCCAGTGTTTAATCTCCACATGCTCCCTCACAGATACTGAGCAATAGCATTACTGATGGAAGCTCTTACATAAGAGTTACCACAGTGCATTCCCTTTGTTTACGCTTTATCTAGATGTGATTGGGCACTACAAACTACCTATCCACACAGACTTATCCTAAACAAGCGTTACGCTATGACAAGGCTGTGCAGTTGCTAACAGTCAGATTTTTACATGTTACAGGTAAAGCAAATTGACTGAGGAGGAAAAAAAGACTACCGTTTTGATGCGTAAAAAACAAACTGGCTTATTACTAGTTTTCCAGCTGATGTTTCTATGACTATTGTGTTGCTAAGTGGATTTTGAAAGGTGGATTTCTCAGATTATCAAGTCAGTAAAGGTATTACCTTCTCCAAACTGTGCTGTGAAACCTTTTAACCCTCTGTGGAAAGCCTCTGTTAATGTTTAACACACAGCAGCACCACAACAAATGAAACAAAACAGCAGTAGAGAAAATAAAAGGCATAAAGAAAAAAAAAAGCCACACAAGTAAAATACGGAAATTGCTCAAGATCTTCAGATGTAGTACTATTATTTGAAAATTCATTTTTCACTTTAATTTTTAAAAAATTTATACAAAAAAATTAAGGGGGGAAAATATTAAATTACTGGTTGGTGTGGTTAAAAGTGAACCAAATGGCAGTATCCAGTACTGAATTGCATTAAAAATAAGACTCACTTCAGATGGCTTAGCCTTTTTCATTAAGATAAACCCTGGTACATTACAGGCCTACATCTATAAACCTCCTACAGTGAGGAGGCAGATGCAAAGGCAATGTTACTGAACAGAAAAGCAGAAAATACCCAATTGGGAAAGGATTACAAAGCATTACATCAGCATAATTAACTACCCAACAAAACTTGAACGAGCAGCCATAAAAAGAAGTGAAGAGCAGTGTTTCGATACCTCACGGTAGCGCCTGCTAAAATGTCCGAAGAAAGACACATATATATACACTGCACTAGCTGTCAGCAGAAGATATTTAAAAGTGCGGTTATGTAATTGTGAGAAACGCGAGTGCTAGCCTGTCCGCAGCTCGCGTAGCTAGATGGCCCCCGCCGCGGCCCCTGACCCCGACGAGGCGGCGAAACGGGGGCCGACTTCGCGCCTGCAAGCGGCTCCGCGTTTTAGGCGTACGCGGTACCGAGGCGCTGTGCTGCGTGAGGTCGAACCGCTAATTAAATCCACCGCTCAGGGCCTGCTAAAGGGCTGACACCTCACCGGTGTAGCTCTACGCGCTGGCGGGCGAAAGGCTGACTTTATCATCGGTTCCCTCCTGAATGGAGATCCCCCTTACGAAACTCAACGCAGCGGTGATCAACGCAGGACTGACTCCATTAGAGCAGCAGAGCGCCGTCTGTGGGCGGCGCCCGACTTCACCGGACCGCGCCAGGGTGCGGCAGACCGCGCCCAACAGAACCACACCGTGCCATACTGTGTCTAAGAGCACCAGACAGGGCCTGATTTTACCACACTGTACCAGAGTCCACCAGTGACAGACTGTTGTGAAAGCCTGCACTAAAACTAGGAAACCACCTAAGTTCCCTGAGTCTGCCTCTGCTGGCACAGACAGCTTTAACAGAAGATTAAAAGCAGTTCATAAGCAAGAAAGGCCCTGCTCAACTGTAAATAACACCCACAAACAATTCTGTCTGCACAAATTATTAGACCTCTTCATGCTCAGCCACAGCTGTAACGTGTCTGCAGTACAATGCAGACAGGGTCGTTTGCATCATCTCACCTGGACG
Source organism: Anguilla anguilla (assembly GCF_013347855.1). Lineage (NCBI taxonomy): Eukaryota > Metazoa > Chordata > Actinopteri > Anguilliformes > Anguillidae > Anguilla > Anguilla anguilla. Next base: position 12,672,247 of record NC_049205.1, on the reverse strand, counting down.
TGGCCGCCCCCACTATCTAAGCGTATTTCACTCACTGGTGATCAGTCTGCTGCCAACAGAAGCACCAAAACATAGAAGCAAAAGACCTTTGGAACGCATTTCAACCGCAACAACATCTGACCGGCTTCGCTTCTTCTAAGAAACGTCAGCAGCGAAACCGCGGAAGAACGCCAGCGCCGTGCCGCCAGGAAGAGCAATGTCCGCGAACTCCGTGTCTGTGTCATCAGCCGCTGCGGTGACCTTTGAACTCACGCACCGGACAGCCAGTGTCCAAGCTCCCTCCAAAAAAACCCAATGTTTATACAAACAGACTGTGGATTTTTACCAACAGTCGTCATTTAAGATAAGTGAAAGTGCATCTGTTCCTCAGGCAGACACACTTATTTAATGAAATGGCAACCATCTGAAGTGAGTTTCCCAAGTCAATCATGGAGGAGTCCTCAAATGTGTTATATATTTGCACTAATATTTATTGCACTAAATATTAAGAAGGGGGGGGGAGGGGCATTGGAAATAAAAAAATAAAAATATCAAGAAAATCGTGTGGCATTAAAACACGTAAAATAAACGCACGGCGTGTGGCCTGGGTTGAGAGTGTACATCTCGGACTCTCGGGGTCTTACCTTATGAGGTAGCAGCAGAAGAGCAGGCTCAGGATGAAGACGAATATGGCCGTTCCGAACACCACGATGTAGATATTGAGGGGCAGGTTCTGAAACCCGATGTTCGGCATTCTGAAGCTGTAGTGCTGGAAGTCTGAGCTCATGGATATGCTGTGAGAGAGAAACGGAGAGAAGGAGAAAGGGGGAGAGGGAAAGATCAGCAAGCGTTTCAACGGTGTAAATAAGTACTGTTAGTCTGTTAAATATTTCCTCTTCCTGACTGTTTGACATATTAACTGACATATAATGGCTCACAGGTCTTTCAGCATATTTGCTTTTATTTTCTGAAGTGTAGATAGATAGGTTCCATTCTTTCACCTTATCTATCAAACAATGCTCAACAGGTTGAAATGTTTACACGCTCAGTTGTTGGGTATTTGCACTGTAGCACCATTCAAGCTACAAACAGCTCCGGCTCTGTGCTGTACTGACCACGACTACATATCCAAAACACAGCTGCAGTCGGGGCACATGCCACACAGTGGCTAACTCAAGAAATTAGCCCCAAATAGTACACACTCTGCCTTTCCATTAGCCTCCGCTACTTCAATGCGCTCTCATCTCAGCGCTCTCATCTGGGCCCACTTTCGTTCTCAGCCGCCGCTACCGCTGGAACGTTGAGCGAGGCTGCAGAATTCAAACGTGTGCCCATTCATTTTCAGTCAAAAAAAAAAGGACTGACAACTGTACACCCACGGCGAGGCTGGAGAAAGTCTGGGACTGCTGCCCATCACAGCACAGAAAAAAAACAATCCCGAGTTTTCACACAGCAGCGATGCTTGCATTAAAACTCCGCCCAGCCGGTCACTGAAAATCGCTGCGTCCTGTGGCTTTCCGTGCCCATCTCTTCCCCTGCCCACGCTTATGCTAATGTCAATGCTAAAGCTAAGGCCTTCTGTGCCCATCTCTCCCCTGCCCACGCTTATGCTAATGTTAATGCTAAAGCTAAAGCTAAGGCCTTCTGTGCCCATCTCTTCCCCTGCCCACGCGTATGCTAATGTTAATGCTAATGCTAAAGCTGAGGCTCCTCTGGAAGGACGGTTTCCGTAGCGACCTCAGACACAGAGCAGCCAGTTCAGTGAGGCAGTGTGCCAGCCTCTGTTCGCTCCCAGGCGGTTCCGGCTGCCTGTTTCCGGGTATCCGGTGAATCCCACGCCCCCTCCCCCCCCCGGCCGGACCTCCAGCTCCTGCCTCCCACGCACCTCCCGGGGGGAGGTACACGTGGTGTGGGTCTGGTAGGCCGGGTACTTCAAGGGTCAAGAGTTTGGATAGCGGTCGCCCATAATGGGGGGGTGGGCAGGGGGGTATGGGCAAGGATGGAGGTCTCGGGTCATCATCCCACACTCTCCGTAACCTTCGCCCCCCCAGCCCTGAGGCTCCGCCCCTTCAACCAGCCAGCGTCCAATGGGCAGCGATGGCCAGGTCTGAAGTCTCAGGTTACAAAAGTTTAAAGAGCCATAACTTTAAATAGCTGCTCCACTGACAAAAAACCATCGTCTCATGCATTCTTCCAAGGAATATCTTTTCTTAGAATCTGCAGACAGAGGCCCACGCCCACATGGTGGGTCAATCGTCCGCACGCTGTTTTTCTGCAGGAGAGGCAGGGCTGTTCAGCACCTAGAACTGCCACAAGTGTAGAATCAGTTTACTGCATTTACAGACATTACACGTGTAAATGACTGGTGGGAGGTGTTCTATGATCTGGTGAGCTATGCTGGTTTTGTGGGGACACCGATTCTGAAAGCCTTAATCATTCGATCGCGTCCAGACTATTTGACTTTTATTTGCAATTCTACATAAAGTTTTACTGCACATCATATCACATATGCAAAGATCAGCACATTTCGATATGGTTTATGGGTGAGGCACTGCGTTAGTAATCAAAAGTGCCTCGGAGGAAATCCATCATGTTCAACCCCAGAAACAAGATCAAACCAAACCCTAATCAGGTTACAGGAGCCACCGGATTTCCGTTCCAAACACAACGTGTTCAAACCACTGCATTTGCATGAGTCAGTCCCGTCATCCTTTATGTTTATGAATACTCAAGCACTACAACATTCCACATAATCACTTCATCTTTTGGCTCAGCGTCTTCTGGGTGGCAAATCTTTGGTTACTCAACAGATGCACTGAAAGGGACACTGGCATTGTGCTAGTTTGGGCTAGTTAACTCCTCCCAGGTATTATATCGGAACTGACATGTTGAATGAAGAGTGGGAGATGAAGACGAGCGCTGAAGATCTTCACTACTGCAGGTTCCTGATTCAGATTCCTCTTTTAAGGGCCCTCTAAAGCAAATCTAATTTGTGTTGCAGGCAAGTAGCCTTTGCGTAGAGCTTGGGAAAGGTCCAGGTCTGTGGTCAGCTCATACTGCAAAGCTGCAGAAGGCTCACTGCGGTCTGATTAAGCCGCAGCGGTTTCTGTGAAGTTAAACCAGACGGCCCAGTTCACATCAAATTCTGCCCATCCCTAAACAAGACGCATTTTCTATTTTTGCGACCTGGCAGACCAGGCTACGATTGCGTAACAGGCAGGAAACGCGTGCCTGGCGACGGCAGGTAAAGAATGCATTGTCTTTATTTGGAATGAGCCGGGCGTCGAAAACAGACGAGCGCAGGTGACGGGGGCAGAGGCTTCATCGGCGCACTTGTAAGGCCGCTCCAGGTCAAGCTAACGACCAGGACCAGAGATGCACCGCAAACTCGAATTTTACTTTCCAACACCAGACATTCAACATGTGAACAGAACACCAAGTGCAGCAAGGAAGGGGGAAAAAAACTAGGCCTCAAGATCCAAAAATGGAACTGCCGTTCGACTTGATGGATAGTCCGTGGGTTAAGTGTTCGCCTCAGAGAACAAAGAGCAAAATTCATCCAATTTCAAGAAAAACTATTTGATTCAAAATGGGCCAACAAATTGCACTACACTCAACCAACAGTGCTGAATGCAAGGTGCAATATGAAAAGTAAAATGGTTCCCCAGAAAAAATAACCCCCAGTTGCAGTGAGCAGCGGTCTGTAATCCTTAAGCTAACGCACACTGCGGTATCCCACCGTGCTTCACTCTGCGGCGATTCGGCTACGTGCGGCACACGCAGCGACCGCGTTCCGTAACGTCGGCGCGTCGCATCGCCCGGGGACGTCATTAACTTCCTCCCGGTGTCGCGCGTTTATACTTCCCCCGTATCGCGTTCCTGCGGGGTACGGATGGCTCAGCTCTTTTTAAAAGGCACAGACTGCCCGGGCGGCTTTGAGGGCTCAGCAGTAAACTTAACTGGCTCACTCCGCTCGGGACAAAATGAGGACAGAGCTGCCGCTAACTGAATTAGCATAGCCTAAATGGCACAAAGACCCTGAGGACACCGAAATAAATATGGGTTTAATGAAAGAAGCCTTTTGCTTAACTCCATTAAACAAACAAAAATGGAAATCACTGCTTAATGTATGCAAATGCTTTTCAGTTACAGTACTTTTTCTAGCACCGAACATGTATTATCAACAAAGAACTATTTAAATCCAGTGACCCTTTGGATTTCTGTTTGTGAATGTTATGTTTTAAGTATCACCTTACTCGATAAATACTTCAATGGGGAGGACAAATCGTGTGGGGGGGTGAGCGATGGGGGTTTAATAGGGAAGGATGTGTCCCAAAAACCTCCCGAGGCATCGCCTTTAAGAGAGACAAGACACGTTGTCACTTGCAGCGGCAGTACCCCCTCGAGTCGCCCCACGCTCCGTATCAGGATTCGCTGAGCAGGAGCAGCTGTGAAACACCGGGTCGTCACAGTAACTGTATCCCGCGACGGTAAACAACCTCCTCAGGCTCCGCCTTTCATAGCAGAGCCAAGCCCTACCCCCCCCCCACACCCCCTGCCCCCTTTCAGCGCTCTGAGACAAATCTGTGGGGCGCCTTTGTCGGGGTAGATCCACGGCGGGGGGGGAAGAGGGAAAGCGAACGGACGGACAGGTCGAGCTCTTTTGCGCTCGGATGGCGGGAGGTCAGCCCATTCAGGAAGCCATTCGGCCGGAGCGGGGGGGCTCATGGGGGGGCCTGGCCGCAGCTTCCTGCTCTTTGCTCTGGAAGCTTCTCTCAGCGAAGGCTACCTCTCGCTGGGACATTGTGCGGCGGAGACGGACGCGCTCACAGCCGCGCTGTCAAAAGCCTTTCCGTCGCGGGCCGGCCGCGGGGCCGGCGGACACCTCTGAGGGCCCCGGGCCCTTTGTGAGGGGATGACAAATGCGTCACTGCGACAGGATGAAAGGGGCGCGGGGAGCGGAGGGGACGTCTGCTCCTCCCTGGCCGGAGCGGGCTGAATGGACGTCAGACGTTCTCACGCGCTCCTCTGTTCGGCGCATCCTTTCACTCGACGGCTGAATGAGGAGCCTTCGCCGCTTCGGCTCCCGCTGAAAGGACGCGGAACCGGAGAACCCCGAAAACCCCCAGGGGCTGACATCACTGCCGGCGTCAGGCGGCCCGTCAGCCTTTCGGGAGCGGTGGCTCCCCTCGGTCGGCGGTCCGCGGGGCCCCTGGCCTCGGTAACCGTAGAGGACGCGGCGCCCCAGGCCACAGGGCGCTCGGCGGTGTCCTGTAACACCACAAATCTGGGTCTCGCTTGACTAGACCTGAGGCCTCTGAACTAAGGGGGAAAGATTACCATCTCCCTCTCCTCATGTAATGTAGGTCAGGACTTCAAACACCTAAAATTCTCTCCTTCAGGAATTAACCATGAAAATATGAATATGAACATAAAAAACCTATAAATATGTTGGAATATCCCACAAATATGGAAAACATATTTCTACTAGTCTAAAAAGAAACATCTCTCGTTACAAGTATAGTCGCAATGATTCCTCACTAGGTCGTGTACGTGAGATCTAAGACACATTCACACCACGACTGTTGTTCTGCCACAAAAGCGTAAACACAAATCTCTCCCGGAATCCGACTTTTAGTCACGTGATGAGTAATGAGGTCAGAGGTCACAGCAGGGTAACGGGTTCATTAGTAACGTGCTGAAATGAACATTTGGAAAATAAACTTACTGATGAGTTAGCGATTGCTTTTATGTAGCCTACCATACACACGTAAAGGGCTGTGGAAAGAGCGAGGGAAGTCGACGCTTCTTCGTGCTCCCGTCCAGCAAAAAAAAAGAGATAAAACCAGCGGCGACAGGCCGGAGGCAGACCGCAGTCCTGGGTAAACACAAGCCTTTGACAATCTCAGCCAAGCCACCATAGAGGACGTGGAAAATGCAGAATACTAGAGCGAGCAGAATAATTCTCAGGCTCTCTCGAGCTGGCGGCGAATTCGCTGAGGATTTCAGGCGCCAGTTTCAGTTTCGCTTTGTTTTCGGAGCTGATATCTTCGAGCGTGTGCTGTGAGTGATGTTTCCTCAGACGCTGGCAGACGGGATTGGTAGGGTGGGGGGCTCTCAGGAGCAGCTGGAACTGAGAGAAGCCGTCTGCTGTGTCCTCTGGACGAGCAGGGTGGCCTCGGTGTTTATACAGCCAGCTCCGATAGGGCAGTGAAGCAGAACCACCCAGCGCACACGGACACATACACGTGCACTCACACGCGTATACAAACGTGCACACACACACGCACACAGAGCATGTACAAATACGATGTGTGTGGCAGGCACGAACATGCACACACATGCATAACAGACAGACAAACACACACACACCCTCACACACAAACACACATACGCACACACACACACACACACACACACACCGCCTCTCAAGCGCAGCCCAGCAGCCGCTCCACGGCCCGTGCAAACAGCGGCGAAGGGGAAACGGACGCTCCCCGCACCAAATTCAGCTCAAACGTTTGTTTTCTCTTCACGCCGTCTGGCTCATTCAAACCCGCACGCTCAATTAGCGCTTCCAACACAGCTTCCACTCACGCGCCGACGCGTGCGCTGCGCACACACAGGCGCACACACACACACACACAGCACTTCAGTCCTGCCAAAGAACTTCACATTCACTTTCAGTCCAACGACAAGCCGGGCCAAGAACTGCGTACGACGTGCCACCAGCAGTGGACAGCAACATAAAAATACGACACTGTACATGTTGTTTTCACCTGGCCTTTAAAAACAACTCAGCAGCACGCCTGAAGCCACACACTCTTTCCACTGTATGACCCTTATGTTTCTGCCATTTGCCATTAGCCTGTGGAAATTAACCGTCAAATTAAAGCCTCTGCAGGGCTGGTGTAATGCTGCATTTCAGTAAGTTCTACCTACGCTAGTTCATAAATGTGCCTTAAAGGTGGGTCGTGGTTTCTGCGCACAGTTAGCCTGTGAGACTGCGGTCGTTTCCTTACGCTGCAGCCGCGCCGCGCGGTCTCCCCCGTGAGGGAGAGTGTCACCGCACCGCACAGGAAACGGCTTTCAGCCGCGCCGCGCGGTCTCCCCCGTGAGGGAGAGTGTCACCGCACCGCACAGGAAACGGCTTTCAGCCGCGCCGCGCGGTCTCCCCCGTGAGGGAGAGTGTCAGCGCACCGCACAGGAAACGGCTTTCAGCCGCGCCGCGCGGTCTCCCCCGTGAGGGAGAGTGTCAGCGCACCGCACAGGAAACGGCTTTCAGCCGCGCCGCGCGGTCTCCCCCGTGAGGGAGAGTGTCACCGCACCGCACAGGAAACGGCTTTCAGCCGCGCCGCGCGGTCTCCCCCGTGAGGGAGAGTGTCAGCGCACCGCACAGGAAACGGTTTCAGCCGCGTGGGCGCGGGAGGTGAGCGCTCCTCGAGGGGGAGGGGGGGGGCGTTAAACGCGGAAGCCTTCGCCGCAGCCGCCGACCGCACGGCGGTGCACCCGCGGAAGAGCCCGGAACGCCAGCGGATTCCGCGAGGCGCCAAAAGTACGTGCGGTGCTCTGTGGGTGTTGGGGGGGTGGGTGGGGGGGGGGAGTTTTCAAAGAGAAATTCCCGTAAAGACCGTTTGGACAGACACTGAATCTGAGACAACAGAGAACACCGGAGGGGGTCAGACCCAATGCCCTCCAGTACGGGGAATAACCCAGAGCACGCCAGCCCTGTTCCTGGAGATCTGCCGCCCCGCAGGTTTCTCATTTCAAGCCTAATTTGCCAGACCTGATCCTACTAATCAGCAGCTCAACGAGATCTCCAGCTGTTGAATGATGGTAGAGGATGACAGAGCTCCAGGGACAGGGTTGGGCAGCATCCCTGGCTCATGCCAACGTGCTGATCGGATGCCACGCCCCTCTCGCGTTCACGGTTGCCACATCCGTCCCCCCCCCCCTCCGGTTCACCGGGGAGGTGCACAACCGCCCCCTCACTGCCCGGGTCCAGCAGGTCACACGGCCCACTGAGAGGGCCACTTCTTCTACCCTAAAGAGGGCCGCTGGTCACTGTGAGAATCACTAACATACATGCTAAAGCCCCCTTCAAACCCCCGCCACTTTCTTTAATCGGGCTTTAAAAAGAGCGACTGCCCAGCCTCAGCTTCAGCCCTGTCCGCCTGCACACTTCCCGTAAACAGGGCCCGGCAGACAGATAGCGCTCGGCTAACGGGGGGGGCGAGGCGGCGCTCGAACGCGGGCGTCTCCATTTCAAAACACATGTCACATGTTTGTGCAACCCCACCGGCCGGCAGACGGAAAGAGCCACAGAGGAAAAAACCCAGCAGTCTGGCAGAGGAAGAGGGTCCAGCATCATTCCTGTAATCTTCCATCGCATGGCGGTGTGGGTGGGGGGTGGGGGGTGGGGGGGGGGGGCTCCAGTGACCAACCGTGGGCCCTAATGTCCGCCCTCTCTCCGCCCCTCCAAAATGACATGCTGTTATTTTCCCCGTGCGTTAGGTGAAAGGTGAAAGCGACGTCCGCGCCAGGTCGCGCCGTGCTCTCATTGGCTCACACCTTGCCGATTCATCCGCGTTAATAAAACTTAAGAGCCACCGCTACTGATGGTGAATCACTTAGCCTAACGCAGTTAGCCTGACAATAAAAAGTCACCCCCCTCCCTCCTCTTTCAATTGCAACAGACGCACCAGGAAATGATTCAAACATGCATCATGACTAGTGCAAATCCTGACTGTACATCAACGCTTCTATAATAAAACCCAGAAACATGGTGGGGTTTCCATAGAAAGCAACTTTAAAGAAATGAAAACTTGCCACTGATCACCACTGGTCACTACTGCGCAAGGGGAAATCTACTAACTGAATTAATCACAGCATTACAGGCATTTAGCAGATGCTCTTATCCAGAGCGACTTACACAATTTTTTTACACAGCATTTAGCCTACACTGCACCCATTTATACAGCCGGAGATACACTAAAGCAAAGCAAGTTAAGCACCTTGCTCAAGGGTACAACGGCAGTATCCTGCCCGGGAACTGAACCTCTGACCTAGGTTACAAGACCACTTCCTTACCCATTCTACTACACTGCCAAATTAAGTGTGTCACAGTTTATGAAACACTTAAAGGCTTTTCTTTTTGAATGTTTTGTTTAACGCAATGTAAGGTTAGGTCCACTCCACCAGTAAATGCAAATGAATAGCACAGGGGAAAACATTAACCTTAAATAGTACGTTCAGAACCACTCCTTTAATAATATGAGCCAAAAAAGCACAGAAGGCTCTGCCCCTCCCCCCTTTCCTGCACTCGCTCCTTGAAAGTGTCAAATCAGCGCGGTCGGACGCGGTCCTGAAAAGATGAAAGGAATCCGATTTGTCGAGCGGCGGTACGAACGCGCCGGCTTTTGTGCCGCGTCTCTCTGCCCTCCTCCCCGAATCGCTGACGGGTGCGGTCTTTTGCAACGCGGACCAAAGCCAATTTACAGAGACTTGTGGCGAACCAAACCTCCCCCCCCTCCCCACACACACACACTCACACACACCCAAACCAGAACAAAGGCTGAATTCTAGAGTGGAAATTTCCACTGCCGGTGCAGCCAGCGCTGCGAGCGGAGCGCTGGAAACTTAGCGTGCCTAAAGCGCAAAGCCGAGCTGAAGTGAGCACTGCGTCCCAGACTGCTTCAGGGACCGCCTATTACAGCACAACAGGCCCGTCAGCTACTTATTAAGCAACAATTCACGCGGGTATTGAATTATGACAGACTACAAACAGCGCAATTGCTCTGGACAAGCGAGTAACAGAATAGCAGGCAGGAAGCCTCTGTCTTTTGGGGAACCGGTGTTGCCAGGGGCTTTGCGGTTTCAGTAGCTAATCATAGGGTAGAGCGTTTCGAAGAGCCAAGGATATAAGATACGCACATTTGTCACTAATGCCTTTGAAAAGGCTGTTTGAATCCAAAGCAATAATACCTGACGATTGTTTATGCTAAGAAGCAGCAAGGGTGTTTCCTGAATATATGAAATATGCATTCAAAAAGGGCCGTTTGCTACATTTAGGCTAATGTGCAATAAGAGGGTGACGCTGCAATTAAAACATTAGTGTAGAAACCAGGAAACCAGACATTCCAAGAGAAAACACTGACCAGACCAAGAGTTTCTGACTAGATCACGTTGACATGAATGTATTCACATAGGCTATAGGCTACACCTCTATAACTGCCCTCTCCCAAGAACACACAGCTTATTAAGATGAGAGAAAACCACAAACACTTCCATCTGACTGTGCTAGCATTTGCCTGCAGGTGTTTTGTGAGCACTTGAGTCACGATTAGGCAAAAAGTCCTTAAAAAACCCAATGGTATCAGGAGATAAGCTTGGCACACATTTAGGCACTAACAGTAACAGCACATTCAAACACCGCAGTCAAAAGCCATCAGTAAAAATATTGACTCTCTAAGCAAGCAAATATTAATTTAAAACATTAAATATGAAAAGCTGGGAAACGGGCCCTCGGAGCTCGAGTGGCGGTCGGTAAACAGTGAAGCTTTGGAAGGTGCTTGCTGGACACCTGGAAACACACTCACTCGGCAGGCCAGCAGCAGGATTAATGCCCCCGTAATCCAGGGCAATGGTGTTGCTCCTGCGGCTAATTAATCCACTCTGCGGGCCTAATCTGCGAGCGGCGGGATCAGGCCGAGGTCGGAGGTCAGGGCGCGTGAGGATCGGTGGCGGCGGCGGCGGCGAGAGGGGGCCTTGGTTCAGCGTGCCCGCGTTCGCCACCCTGCCGAAAACGGACGGGAACGGCAAACACCGTCCCCACGCACTCACCGCTGTCCTGTGACCTTTCCAGGCACCCTTAAACCCTAGGCATCGACCAAACCCACCCCGCACCCCCAAACCGCCCTGTGCGTTCAAATTCTCCGCTGGCCTCCTCCTCCTCCTCCTCCACTGATCCGAGAAACACAAGCTGGAGCAAACAAGCGGGCGACTGACAAGGGCAGCTGTTCCCCTGAACTGTCCCCTCCCCAACGCACATATTCAGATGGGTTTCGTATTTAACCTCTCAAACGTCCCAAATGCTACCTGGTGGCAGCCCTGTTTTTGTACAGCCCTACTTTCACATGCATTGTGTCAAATAACTCCAGTATGGGGGCACACAGTAACACAGTGTACGGTGTTAAAAAAAGCAGACGCCAGTGAGGACTCCCTTCAATGGCTCCAATGGGACTGCACCTGAAGATGCATTCACTTAAGAAGCAGTAATAAAACACTTTAACTGTGCCCCTTTGGTCTGCAATCCAGACACCCTGGATTAGATAACATGGCTTTATTGACACATGAAATGAATCTGAAAGCTTTTTTTCGTGTTGTAATTTCCTCCAATATAAAACCCAGTGCGAATAACACCTTGCTTGTCTTCCCAGAAATCAGGCAAATGCTTTGACTATAGTGGCGTGCCAGCATATCAGGCCAGCCAACAAGGGTTGTTTGCCAGACACTACTACTGTTAATTCAACAGCTTCACAAACAACCTTATCTGTGACACCATCCAGGTCATTAGCAGACACGGTTAGACACACAAGGTACTATTTTCATGCATTCAAATCCAATTCAAATCATGTACATACGTGAAGAGCGTTAGCGCTCCACAAGTCGTAAACGACAGTGCCCCGAAGTAGACGAAACACAGCACGAAGTATGAAAGCACGCAGGGCTAGCGAAACGGAGGTGACGCAGGCCTACATCTGGAAACGCGCACGCGAGGGCCAAGCCCACCGATCTTGGCAGCGCTCCGGCGGCAGGAGTGATTCACAGCGCAAGAATGCGGGAGGCAACAATGGGAGCCCGAGCCGGCTGCGTCCTGCGGGGCCTTCAGGTGTCGAAACGCCTCCGACGGTGAACTCAAAGTGAAACCGATGGTCCTTTTTTTTTTTAGCCTCCTTCTGCTTTCTCGTAGCGTCTGGCCTCGCAGCCGAACGGCCGCCGCAGAGGAGCCGTCGACGCTACGGGAATGAGAGCCGCGTGTTGTTCAGCCGGTGACCTCACAGTAAGTGATAACGGCCGTACAATCTGTACGGCTAAGCTGCGTGTGTGTGTGCGAGCCACTGATTGGGAGGCATTAGCTGCTGGTTGCACGGCCCCCCTGTTGTGATATCGCAGCGCCGGCACCAAATTAGCTGAGAGAAACAAAATAAAAACAGCCGATGCTGTTCCCCAAATGACATGCAAACACGCATCCATACAAGCAAGCGCACATGGACATGTGCATGCCCTCCCTCTCCCTCTCTCTCTCTCACACACACACACGCACACATTTATACATTGCCTATACTTACACAGGTACACATGTACGTAAAGTACACACACAGACACACATGCACTGATGTGCACACATACACAGTGTCATGTAGCTCATGGGCACCAGTGCACACACATACTGTATATGCACGAACACAAAATAAGCAAACAAAACAGCCCCGAAACAAACACAACTAGTCAACTAGTCCAGCTCCATGCTTCCCTCCAGTAGTGAGGAAGATATTTTATATTTCATCCATCGCCTCTTCTTAAGCCCCTCATAAGCAGATCATGTGACCTTGACATGTGATACTGCAACAGCCCACAAAGAAACACAATGCACAAGCAAGGACAACAAGCCAACGGCACCATGCCATTCCTGTGAGGCCTTACTTATCAGGGCAAATACTGGACGTGTCACAAGGCAGGACAGTCACTGTCACGACCGGCCAATGACAAAGTGCCCCTCTGGCCAAACTATTGGTCAAAACCGTAGTTCATTGGTCAAAACCCTAACCCACTTCCTGTTGAGCATTGTGGATGTGTGTGAATTCCTGATAGCAGCTGTCAAGATTTAATACTGAAACTGGCCCAAAGAACTGACTAGCACTTTTACTTTTCACACTTACCACCACCACGACAGCATCCATGGTTTACCAACTGCAAACTGACACACTGCTAGCGGTGACATCTGTAGACAATGAACGGCACACACCAACACAGCGTATTCTGCTGGAGGATTAACCTATACCCAAAGTAAGGTTAGCCTGCTCTCCTGCTTTACGCCCTTTCACCTGACTCTACTTTACCCCTGAAACAATGTGAGATTATTTTACATAGGACACTACTTAGATCAGACACACACAAAAAAAAAACACAAATTCACCAAATGGACTTGCATTAGAAATAGTCTGTGGTCACCTGCATCATCAAACCACAGCAGATTATGCAGTTATGCAAATTCAGGGCTTTCATTTGGTACGGAAATGCACCATGAGGGCTGATTATCTTGTGTGTTACCCCACACCATGAACCAATTGAAGCAAGTTGAACACTGCCTCCCTATAAGTCTGCATCTTCAAGCATTAATCATCGCTTATGGCAGAATGCAGCTGGAGACCTGCAATTCTTTTCCAGACATGTATTCAGAGATGCAATACATTACTGTGTGGAGAGTGAGTGTAAGGAGTCTTGCTTCACCATGTTTGGATTTAAAGTGTTGCCACGGGCACTTCACTCTAGTCCTCCGTCATTTCTGACAACAAAACAGCCGTTTGTACGTGACAGTTTACACAAATGTTATGCAACCAACTGGTGATGTGATTCAGGCCTTAACTCTGATGAGAATACCCGGAAACCGCTTTGGCCCCAAGAACATAATCAGGAGCACTGTTTTCACACTAACCGGAGAATTACATAATCTGGATTAGACCAACTACTTCATTTGAATCTATTGTATTGCTAACAGGCGAAGTACCAGTAAGCACTTAAGAAATGTTGACGAGGGCAGGGGTCACGTTCAGCTCAGCTCCCACTGTAAAGGTTTTACATTTTCACACTCCTGACCAGTACAAGAAATCCAGGAGACCTGTACCAGCATGCAGGAGGCCGCTGGGCACCATACAGCACTAGACAGTGGGAAACGGTAAACAAACATCTCTGATTCACAAATTAGCGTCATTCAGAGCTGATCTGTAAGTGGAGTCTTTGTTGGGTACTCTGAAATTGCAGTACATGTCAATAACCGGCAATGTCTAGGCTATAGGAATACTGGCAGGCTAACCCAGGGAGGGATTCATCTGTGAATTTATGCCCCACCAGAAGACAGAGGGAAACCTATTCCTGATTCACCCTCTGTATAATGTACCAAACTACAATTGCTATATAGAAAGCCTGTCTCCATCAGTGAACATATAGCAGAAACTATTAGCCAAGTAACATACATTAGTCTGGTCCATTATTGAGCGTGGCCCACATACTGTATATTCTAACATCCCCTAAAGCACGGGCGACATAGCTCAGGAGGTAAGACTGATTGTCTGGCAGTCGGCGGGTTGCCGGTTCAAACCCTGCCCTGGGCATGTCGAAGTGTCCTTGAGCAAGACACCTAACCCCGAACCCCTAACTGCTCTGGCGAATGAGAGGCATCAATTGTAAAGCGCTTTGGATAAAAGCGCTATATAAATGCAGTCCATTTACCATCCATTTAAAGCACTGGTAAACAACTCTGTTCCTTGAGATCTACCGTCCTGTAGGTTTTCTCTTCAACCATTTCAAAGCACACCTCGTTCAACTAGAGATTTTGTTGAGCTGCTAATTAGTAGAGTCAAGTGCGCCAAATTACTGTTGAAATAGAAACCTACAGGATGGCATATCTTCAGGACCAGGGTTGGTTACCACTGTCCAAAAGTTTTTAAGCGATTGATATAGAACATACCTAACGTTACCTCTGGGCATTTCTTATTGATTTTCCTTAGATTCTAAGTCGTTCACATAAACAACTGTCGTAGGCGTGTAAAATGGCATAAATACCGGCGATGCATAGTACGGGCTAGTTGACATCTCCTAGCCTAGCTCTGTGCAATGTTTTACCAGCTAGCTACCTAAGATAGCTCGCTAGTCGGTATGACATAGCGACCTAGCAAACTAGCTAGTGTATGTGGCGCCAGCTAACGTTGCTGTCAATAAACAGTTGGTACAAATGTAGCAAGTATTAAACCGAGAAGACGCGCTGTCACTGTGTGACATATAGACTCGTCGAGGTAACTAACCAGCCATTTACGAGTACCGTCCGATTTAATGATAATTAGCACTGGTTAACGTTGGTTGCACT
The DNA here is from genome assembly GCF_013347855.1 of Anguilla anguilla. Taxonomy (NCBI): domain Eukaryota; kingdom Metazoa; phylum Chordata; class Actinopteri; order Anguilliformes; family Anguillidae; genus Anguilla; species Anguilla anguilla. The sequence goes on along the minus strand of NC_049205.1, from coordinate 12,657,126 downwards.
GCTTGTTAGGTTGACATTCGCTATAACGTTTCCCAACGAGCGCAGATACATACCCTGTGAACGGGAAAAACACTCGGACAGGCTGCTATCTACTGTAAACGTTAGTTAAAATATACGTTATCTCGCCACAGCTAAATGTGCATGTGCGTGTACAAGTAGTAGCTAGTTATTAATATACAATGAATCGCACTCAATTAGGAAACAACTACGTTAACACGATTAAACATTACATTTAACATTGACCAGCTAACAGGCGCTGTGACAGTAATGCCAAATATTGAAAAACGGAGTGCCAGCTAATAACATACGACTAGGGCAACGTTCTTCGCTAGCAAGCTGGATCAGCGATAACAATCAAACTTACCAATGTATCTTGACTTCCACGTTATTTCCCCGAATATCGTCGCAAGGTTATGTTTCTGGCTTATCTGGGCATCAGTGTTTAATAAAAATCTAAAAATGACTATAACAAAAACGTCAAATGGCTAGCTGCAGTCCATACAGGGAGCACTGCATGAGTAGCTCGCTAACCAGTAAATTTAGATTAAATTCCGAACGGCTCAAATCGGCTGGTCAAAGCTAACGTTACGTGAACATCTCTATAAAAAAATTGCAGGTAACCACGTAGTAAAATAATCGATGATGATCAACATCAGGTTTTCTTCTGGCGTCTTCGGTCTGTATCACTGATTTCCAAGAGTGTGCGGTCGGATTATTTGCTAAATAACGGCAGGTTTCAGTTTGAACAAATGAGCACGTAGCACCACAACTAGCTAGATGCCTTCTCCTACCCGTTTCAACACAGACAGAGAGGCGCAATCTGGTGTACTGGGAGTGATGGGGATGGGCGGGAGCGATAGCAGGGAGGGAGGGGTGCACAGCAACATTTATGCTTGGAATGAACGCGCGCTGAAGAAGACGATTAATGTAGCATTCTTCCTAAGAATTTCCTGCATGGGCGTTTTATTTATTTATTTATTTTATTTATTTATTTATTTATTTACTTATTCAAGACGACATAGTTTGTGTAATACAGACAACCTAATTATTATTATTATTATTATTATTATTATTATTATTATTATTAGTAGTAGTAGTAGTAGTAGTAGTAGTATTAGTTGTAAGTAGCTGCGCTGGTTGTGGCGGTGGTGGCGAAAGTGTTGTAGTAGCCTAGATCCCGACAAATATGGGATTTTTGAGACCTACACCATGCCAGTTCAGAGGGGAAAACTCATTATTGAGCTGGATGAAATAAAAATAGACATTTCTGTGAGGATTATGCAGTGATTTTGCACTGATATGATGCTGCAAGGTACTCAGCATGCTGCTTTATTCAACAAATCACCTTTATTGAGGAATATTTTGTTATTAACATTATGTCAACCAATTTTACAATAAACATCGTGTCCTAAGTAAACGTCAGTGTGTTGAACATCAACTAATTACTGACAATACGTATCACTACGTCAATATTGCCAGTCAATTAATGATGACACAATAGAAAACAAAGAAGCATGGCTTCTCTGCATTCACATCTGTCAGAGAGTTGTTCTTGTTCACATAGATGATCCCTATTGTTCTAAAAAATAAAATAAATAAATAAAAACTTTCATAAAAGCAGCACTTTGGGACTGTTCCTAGACATTTACATTTACTGAAGGCTATATGAGAAAATGAGCAGAGCTCCGGCAGAAGCCAACTGACTATAATGTGTGATAAATCAGATCAGCACAGGGGAAAAGCTACAATAATGTGGCTGCTGTGTTTAGTCTATGATGACAATGTATGAAAATAAAAAATGATTTCCACAAAAGTAATGATTTGTATCTGTTTCTATGTTTAGAAATACATTTACTGTAGATGCACGTAGAGATGTAGTCCTAGGAACGGCCTAGGACGGTAATCAAAGACGACGTGGCTGATTATAGAGGATCAATATACTATACAGTGAGGTCCATAATTATCCAAAGTTAACTAATCTGGCTTCGAAGGCTTTCCTGACACTTTATCTGCAAGCCAAGGCCATAAGTCCGAATAGCATACATCCAACGGAGATTTAAAATTCCACCCAACACAAAACTTATTTTGTTCAATTTTGATTCTCATCTTGTCCTTCTTGTTTGTTTTCTTATTGGATTTTCCGTTTAACCATTGACTCGTGCTAATTAACTCTGATTCTTGCCTTAGCCCTTCTAGTTTGTTTGCCCACTGGATTTTGTGTGTTTGACTCTGTTTGTTCAGTTTGACCTTGACTCTTGTTTTGCCCCTCTGCTCACCGTAGAATGACTCCAGTTAGTTAGGGTGTTCCCAGCTGGATTACAAATTGTTCCCTCGGAAACATGATTTTGTTCTTTTACTTTGTTATTTTTCCTTTATTACTTTTGAAGGTGACTCTGGGTGGAATTTTAAATCTTCGTTGGGCGTACGCCATTCAGACTCTTGGTCTCAGCTTAAGTGTCTGGAAGCTACATGTTCAAAGTCGCCCCGTACCCAGCAAGCTTTCGAAGACTAGACGGATTGGTTAGTTCTGGATAACCTGGTTACAACAATTCTTGGCTAAATCCAAGCACAAGACTAACTCTTATGTTGACCTTGATCTAGCTATAAAATACCAAACCAGGTTGGTATATCTTAGAATTTGTCTCATTATATTGACCTGCACTCTCCAACTACTTCATGTATCGCGTATTCTTTTCACAAAAGTTTGTCCCATAAATTTCAACATTTGATAAGTGAAAAGTTCTCTGGAAGAAGTGCTTTCCTTCTGAGCAGTACTACATGCGCAAAACATAGCAAGGGCTTTTGATAAGACAAGGAGGTGAATGTCTTTGTTTTGTTTTGTTTTGTTTTGTTACAAGGGCCAGTGGGTGATTAATGTTCTGTTACTACGCTGTGTAATACCCTGGTATAACTCCTTGACATAATACAGTGTATTGTGTGAAACTGGTTAATTTATTGTTTTTTCTTCCACCACCAAGGGACCATCTGTTAGTGTGACAGATTTATCAGGCTCAAAGGCTAAAGCCATTACTTTTTGCATCCTCCACTTAAACAAAACATGAATGTTCTAGAATAACCGCTCCTTCTTCTACTGTATGCTCTTCTTCTTCTTTTTTTTTTTTTTTTTGTTAAACAAATGAATGTGATTACCCTGACCTCCTGCAGTCAATGCATGTTAATGAGGTGTCAGTCACTGGAGCTCACTGTGAATAGTGCAAGTGGGTGGGTCATGTGATCCTCTTCTGAATGGGCAGCCGGGAATGACTGGGAGGCAGAGGCAGCAGAATTCACAAAGGCCCATTGAGCGCGGTAAACCAGCGGGTAGAGTGATGTGGGCACCGCTGGCACACGGGGCGGCTGAACGGGCAGAAGCCTGCAGGCCGGCAGTCACCAAACCACGTAAATCCTCACCAGGATGGGAGAAGAACCGGTTTCTGAATTCAGATCTAAAATATTGAATTCAGAACTTCATCCTGAGCGATAGGCACAAACCCAGCTTACTTTTTGCAACAAGAATGGTTTGTTAATCAGGTTGTTTAATGCACATTTGAGTACATTTATTTCATATGCAAAGGAGAAAACTCAAAGGTAACACCACTAAATTTGACCTCTCTGTGGAGACAATGCACACCTACATTTAAATGAGCAAATTTATGAAGCATGTTATATGATATGTTCTTCAGAAGAACAGCATTCAGTTAACTTTTTTCTTCAGTGGTTGCCAGCATGTTTATTTTTCTTCACAGTGCAAGTTGCTCAAATTAACACTGTCATACGACACAAAGATAATCAGTGTTTTTGGTATCTCTCAGTAATTCCTCATTTTTACAGCATGACAGTGTGTGGTCTGTAGAGTTCATAAAGACAAGCAAGAGCGTTGCATATTAGATATGGTAAGACCTGTCTCTTTGAAAACAGCTTGAACCAAAACCATGTATATATACAACTTTACTTACACATGGACTGTTTTTCAATTAACCATTCAAATGAGAGTTGTTCATTATTTTCCCCCCATCTGGGTTTTAAAAAAAATAATAATAATAGCAGTTCAAATCATTTATGTCTCTCAAATAAAATAACTGTGTTCACTGAGCATACCCTTAAGGATGACTGATTGCCACAAAATTTATTTATTTATTTATTTAATATATATTACCTAGTCGTTCTACCTATGCATTCATATAAATTCGTTTTCATTAAAACAAAAAAGGTTTGAAGTAAAAAAATTTGTATTTTTTTAAAATCATCAAACATATACAATAAAACCTGTTCTTCTTGTACTAAGTCTAATGATTTAAAGAGCACATAGGGTAATATATGAAAAACAACCTCAGGGAAGTTATTGAAAAAAGTAAGCTCTCTGACACCCATAATTGATCTTCTCTGTGGGCTATTATTGAAGACTATCATTACTGGGGATTAAGATAATGTACTATTTGTGTTTTAAAATGAAGAGGAAAAAAGTTAACATAAAATACAAACCAGCTTTGCACGTGTGGCTCTCTAGATATACAGTAGGGGCTCTCTATGATGTATTGCAGGAAAGTTTTCATTCTTGTATTTTCTATTGACATGAACTAATACTATTTGCACTGATTTTTCTGCCTAGATTGTTACATTATTGAGCATGAATTTCAGTTCTATAAACATCCTACCAGACAGTAAATAGCAAATCTGTTTACAGTCTCGTAAATTTGTCTTGAATGACTTCAGTTTACAGCCCCTCAAAAGGATTTTAAAAGGATGTTGTTTTCTTTACATTTTTACCTTGTTTTATACATTCAAACCCTGCTTCTCCAAGTTTTTCCTCATGTTTTATGGAGTAAACAGTAACTCAATTGAAAAAAAAAAAGAAACCTTGGTGACAGGAGTTTTGCATTTGGAAGGTTTTATGGACTTCCAGCGGCGGTGAAAAGCTGAATTAACATCCAGAGAGCGCTGCAGGAGAACGGAGGTGCCATACTGTGAGACAGCCTAGTTAGTCTCCACAGCAACAGCCTGGCAAGCACAAAGGCTGGGGTGGGGGGATTTGTGTGTGGAATGAATATGCCGGAATCCCTCCTCTGAACATTTAGCGCCTTCTCTTCACAAAGCATGCCCTTCTGGGTCCATCTAGTGGTCAGGCAAAGGTATGTCACAGGAACGAGTTTAAATAAAGTTGTGATCTTGAATCCAATTGCATAACATTTTCATATGAAGAAAACATCAAGATGTCATAACCGCAGGATCATGCTCTTCCAAATTCATTTTCATAAGCACTTTCAAATGGGAACCACGGTCACTGTGCGGAATGGGAAAGGGAAATTTGCATATATTTCAAACATTTTCATGGACAAATTGCATAAGAAAATAAATTAGGGGTGTCAAACTGAATCCCAAGTTGGCTGCAGTGTCTGTGGACTTGTATGGCTTTCTTGTTCTTCCGTGGTTTAATGGTAGTCAGAAAACTAGCTTTTGGTGCATTATCGCTACCTTTTGTGGTTTCCTTTCAATCAGCTGCCAGTTAAGGCTTTGAAAACAAGGTGTGTGGATTCCTTAGCCAATCAATGACTTAAATGAACCACTGATGACAAAAACACCTTGACAACCAGTAGACACTACAACCCTCCGATATATGGTTGTCGTTGTCATTTATGTACTGCAGTTTTCCTGTTTATTATTGAATTAAATTAAATTAAATAATAATAAATTATAGATAAACCAAAAACCAAACTTTTTGTGGCCACATGCGTTTCCTTTTTTACCGTTTAAACAAATGATCTATTATAACTTTACCAGAATCCAGTTCACAAATGAAAAAAGTGCAGCAACAAGTATAGGTCAGTTTCATAAAATACCACAGAGCTGACATACAGTAATAAAATCTAGTTTGTATCACAAACCAATGGAGGAGCATAATGGAAGTAAATATTATTAATGCAATTTCATTAGTGATCGTGTGACAGTTCATACACTGGACAGAACTTTACTTGAACTGGGTTATAAAGATCCTACTAGTTGTCTTTGTAGGCACCTGCCCGTCTGCTCTCCTCTCTGGGCAACGTTTGAATTCTTTCAAACGTTTCCTTGCTTTCTTACCTGGCTTCCTTTCCAGAGTTCCTCCTGAACACGTCATAGGGAAACATGAAAGGAAAGGAGGCGTGGAGACGAGGACCGTGGGACGGTTTCATGAGAATTCAGACATCCTCATTCACGCCTCTGTCATTTTGCTCTATCACACGCACACACACATACACACACACACACACACACGCATACACACATACTCTACTCACACAGACAAACTTGTGCATACTTAATACTTGATTTGCATAATGCCATGGATATTGTTCATGTACTGTTAGAACCCCCAGGTGTTCAATCTACAAAATAACAGTGACAGTATGTGTATATGGCCACAAGGTGGCAGAAAATACACTCAATACATGATAATGACCATTCACAGGTCTGCAAACATATTCTCCACAAATCAATTTTTTGTAAATTACAACAGGATGATAAAATTCAAACCAACACGACACAGTAGACCATATAATTTTTGTTCTCCGTGTGAAAATATTATTATGGATATATTGAATGAATCTTTTAAGAGTGTTTAAAGTTAGTGAACTCACACCTGACAAATAATAATTAATATAATATTGATGGCTGGCTCCTCTCTGTGTGCCACAGCAATGGCGGTGGATATGCTCCACTGTGGTGAATGTGCTTGTTCTCCACTGATGTCATCTTCTTGGAAGGTTTAATTAACTGTGCCCTCTAAAGGATTTCGCTCAGCCGCTGTGGTAAGATCAGAAGAAACATTTCACTCCAAAAGCTTGGGGATGAGAGTTGAGGCTGCCCAAGCTGATATCCAGAAGATGAGCCTCAGTTATTTGCACCACAATGCTCAAAGCATACGCAGTAAAATGTTCAGAGTTAATTTAACTCTAACTGAGTACGTATGGTCCTACTCTGGGCTAGAGCAAGACCATTTGTACTCTGTAAGAGTTGCTTTAGCACTGGACATTCTACTGTGTAGGGAGAGCCTATCAGCCATGTCTGACAAATCCTGCTGGCACAGAACTCATCAAATAATGGTTCATTTTCCAATCTGTGAGGAATGCAACACGGAACTCCACTAATCAGCTTATTGCTCTCAGTTTCAGTGATGGGCCTTTGGTGTGGTGTGAGTCTACACAGAAAACATCTTCTGGGTTTGACAATGCACTTTGAACTCACAACTATCCAATGACAGGATGTTACATGGAGATCATGCCTATAAATACCATGAACATGTGTGCTGCAAAAGACAATAGGAGAAGAATGTACTGTGAAGTAAAAGACGTAGTGGCTACATGGAACTAGACAAGACTGACCTGTTCTTAACAGCCATAGCCAAGTACAATGAATGATTAAATATATAGATGCAGCCCCCAAAGCCCAAAATGGAAACCTAATGCAGCCAACGCCAACCAACCATATATTTTCGATGGTATATTTGCATACTTTTTTTTTCAAAACAGATGCACTCAAGTTCAAAACCTAACATTTAAGTGGATATCGTTCAAAACCCTAAAAATAGTTTTATAATAGTTATAGAAACAAACTCGTAATTGAAGTTACGTAAACGGACCAGTCACAGCTGACTCCCATCTGAGTTGGTGTTGAGGGAATTTCAATGTTGTAGGCAAATGAAATAGACCAGATAGACTAAAACCGGCATTGCTGCACCTGTGACTTACAATATGTTACAGTATTTTCAGCATTTTTATGTATTTTATTTATTTATTACATTTTTTAGCAATATAGCAGTGTTGAAATTTTTGTTTACATAATTTAATTTGTAATTTCTATGCCAATAAATCCTTTACCACAGAATTCCTATGACTTTTTCTTGTTGCATGGACAATGGCACATTCTATACAGAAAAGATGTGTCATGTATAGTTTGTAAAAAAAAAAAAAAAAATCCATTCATTCTTACTCTGTCAACCACAGAACAAAGTAATACGTAAACTAATTATGTACAATAACAAAAGAGAAAATAGAGAGCAACAATACTGTAAGGCCACCTGTAGTAATCATTGTGCTATGATGGACAAAGTATTCTTGACGGAAGAAAACTAGTGCTGGTGTTTCGCCAAGCTGCGTGTTGGTGTGGAGTGTTGTATGAAGAGCTTGGAATATGTGAGCTCTGTATTGAAAAATGCTTGTTAGCAATTGTAAAAAACTGTAAGTGCACCATCCTGTATTTAGTCATGTGTGTTAAGAACATTTTTACACTGCAATGGATACTCAAAATTGAGAGAGAGAGAAAGTCAAGAGAAAGAGAGAGAAAGATTAATGACTGCTGACAGCAGACTCTTGACTTGTCTTGTGTTTTCTGGCTGAGTGCATGCATACGTGTTTGTATAATTTTCTCTGATATGTGTTTGTGTGTCTTTCTGCACCATTTTGTCTTCCTGTGTACACACCCTCATTTATAGTTTTTCACAACTGCTAATACACATTTCCTGAAAGGATACTGTATTTTCCAAAAACAATAAACAGAAAACAGAAAAGCTCAGACTGATCTGACCAAACCTTTTGGTAGTGTACATTTTACGATCTACTCTAATCTACACAAAATATGTAAATGTGCACGAGTTTGCAGTAAAACCGTACACAATATCAAAATTGACTAAATCTATCTAGTATTTTTCCGGTAGACAAGAAAAATCAGGAGAACAAGCAAAAATAAAATCAAAGCAAAAAACGAAAAAATAATTATAATAAACTATTCAACGAAAATACGGGATACGTACAGGTTGTTAAAGAAAGAAAAAGGTCATATTTACACTGCCCCAGCATCCTGCCTCTGGGTCTGGCTCAAGCCATCATAGGCAATGTTAGCCCTGGCCAGGCAGTGGGGGAAGTGCCCCCTGGTATGCTTTATCCACCCCTGGCAAGACTTGAATGTAATGTTCCCACAAGCCTCATCCATTGCCTGGAGAGGGTTTTCCCGCTCAGACAAATTTCTTTCATATACCCCAGGGTGGCGGATGGCAGTACAGTGTAGCATTGCCACCATGCTGGCCAGAGACTTCCACAATAGCCCAGTGGCCAATAATGTTCTGTCCTCTTTTCCTCCATTTGGTGAGGTTAAATCAACAAAAATGAACTGATGTGGAGTGCCTTTGGCTTCAAGCTCAAATATTCCCTGTAAAAAATATAGGAATACATATATTACTGTAGAAATACAGTAAATCACTAAAAATCATATAGCCTGTACTATATACTCTGGAAATACATAACTGGTTTTTGGCTCTTTTTGATATTCCTTTCAAAAGGAACACTTGCGTAGGCTTTGTTTCATTCATATTCTGTTGCATTAAAGGATGTGGTCAATGGTTGTAATGCTGATTTGGTCAGTTCTTTGAAATATACCCGCATCTTTAATTATTCCAATCTGAATTTCCTGCAAACAAATAGCATTGATGGCTATGACCATGTTGACAAGTGCAAGTTTCCTGCTCTTCTGAAATAAGTTATGGTCTGCCTCAATGAGTTTGTCTTCTCTCAGTTCTGCAAAAAATAGAACAAGTACTGGGCAACCATTCATTATTATTATTATTTATTTTTTTTACAAAATATGAATACAATTCCCAAGTTCATGTAATACAGTACAGTGATATAATGCATTTCAGGAGCATTACACTAGAGCAAACAACAGGTAAGGCAGCAGAGTATAGCACTCCAATGTTACAGTAGGCTAGATAGCAGTAGATTAACTGGATTCTTCTCTGAAGTTCCAGATAATAGATGCTATTGTGAAGCGGCTCAAATTTGCCTGTGCTCTTTTCCCAGCTTCTCTCATTGTCATTCTATGGACAAGTAAAGACAGCAGCACAGATCTCATCAGATACAAATGTTCTCATTGCCCTTCCTTTTCCTCTTTCACCTCCTCTCGGTTGTACTCTTCCTTTTACTTCAGCTCTTTCTGCTTTGTTTGGGTCTATTGAAGTATATGCTTACCTGTGGCCATTTTGAGGTTGCAGGTCCTGATTGGTGTACTAATCTTTTTCTTCAAAGTGTTTGCACCCAGAGAATTGGGCGTAAATTGAGTTCAGGTTGTGAGGTCTTGCTTTAATCATACTGATTGTTAGTGTTCCTAAAGGAGCACTTGCTGCAACCTGTGCTTTATGAAGAAATTTGTGTGTAAAGTTTTGCACCATGGGTTCAACAAATCTGGAACTTGTGAAAACAAGTGAATAGTCTTCATGGTTTTGAGAAATTAGTCTTTTTTTTTATAGCTGATGTAATGGTTTGGATGTTTTGCTCATAGAATCTGTTTCAGTGAAGCTATATAATTTGCCAGCGGAGAGGCTTGGCATCCTGACAGTTACGTGTGAAGTCCTCTCACTGGCCCCAAAGCTATAAAATGGGTGCAACAATTTATGTCAGGTAATTCCAGCAGTTGTATTTTGTTAAATAGCACACCCAGGGGGTGTAATTTTTAGTGATTACTACTGCCTGCAATTAACACCTGCCTCATGAGAAGACTGTGTGCTTGTGTGTGTGTTTTGCATGTGTGTGTATGTATGTGCAAAATGTGTGTGTCTGTTTGTGTTTGCGAATTTTTCACAAACACAAACCCATTTGTGTGTGTGTGTGTGTGTGTGTGTGTGTATGTGGCATGTGTTTGTGTCTGTGTGTGTGAGAAACAGAGAGAGAGAGAGAGAGAGAGAGAGAGTGCACTCGTGTTTAAGGGTGAATGTTCTTGTGCCTGTTTGTCTCTTTCTCAGTGATCTATTTGACTCTGATCTGCAGGGAGCTGAGGTTTAATTATTCGTTCACAGGCTCTACTTGCTTGTATCTGAGGGTTTTCAGTAAGAGAGTTCAGGCTGATTAAGATTCCTCTGTTCTAACATTTTACTGCTCATAGAAGGCCAACCTGCAGTACCTTAAATAAGTATGGTAACGAAAGAGTGAACTTTTTCACAGCTGAAAATGGGGGGACTCAAAAAAGATTTTAGAAAAACAGCAAGCTTTTTTAAATTTATCGGATATACTTTATTAAATACAAATTTAAATATGTTTGCATATGTGCTATATATTTTACATGAATTAAAAAAATTATTATCCTTAAACATTTTATTGTAGCACACTAACTGCTAACACATATTTCTTAGTAAGCTGAAATGTTTCACATAGTTCTTAGGCTTTCACAGTTCACAAATGTCCCCTCCCTTTAATCTTTGAGGCATTTACGCATTTATGAATTTATGATTTCCTCAAGGAGTAAACTTTGACTGACTCACAATGGGATAATTTCTCTACTTCGGAGCTCTTGCTTCAACTCCCCATCTATGTAGCCTGACAAGCACAAACTCATGATCTGCTTCTGCTCCTAGCATGATTCTGCAAGAAGGAAAGCCAATGAAAATCCTTAACCACCTTCATTACCATAACCGCCCTCACCATAAATCAAGTCGAATGAAGAAAAGAAAAGTCTCCTCACAAATGAGGACTATTTCCGTGGGGAGTAATATTTTTAGTCAGTTGTTTGTGGATATTTACAAACCAATAAGTATGGTGAGTTCTCAAGTATGGCAGCCAATAAACAAGAAATGAGGGCCGTCAATAAGCCAGTTCCCCCAAAGTTCTTTTAAAGAGCCGGGGGGGTATAGCTGTTGGGACTCAGAAGTTCAGACTGCTCTCTCGCTGAGCTCTGAGACAGACGCGCATGCTGACATTTACAGACTCCGCACTGTATGTTTTGTTACATGATAGGCCCCGCACCACGTGACCCAGCCCGTGCAGTGCCCGGCTCGACTCAGGTTTTGAGACCCCGGACACTCGAGTCGCCTCGGACGCCTCAGATGACAAACAAACACGGCTATGGACATGGAAATGGGGTATGCTCTTACGTTTATAAATGCCTTTTCATATTTATAGAAAGAGATGATGATACAGTGCGAGCCCAAGAGGCAGAAGTAGGACAAGCAGTGAACATACTGTCCACACTTTTACATTCAAGGCTTTTAGCACACGCACTTATCTCATCCCACCATCCATTTTCTGACCAGCTTATTCCTGGTGAAGGTTATGGTGGGGGCTTGAGTCTATCCCAGCATGCAGTAGGGGAGAGGCAAGAATACGCACCCTGGACAGGTCGCCAGTCCATCACAGGGCCCACACAGCATTCACTCACACATTCATACCTATGGAAAATTTAGTCTCCAGTTCACTAACTGCATGTTTATGGACTGTGGCTGGAAACCGGAGTACCTAGCAGAAGCCTATGTGGACCTGAGCAGAACATGCAAATTTCACACATAAATGCCCTCGTTTCGGATTAAAACTCAGTACCTTCTTGCTGAAAGATGACAGTGCTATTCACTGAACTATTGAGCCACCCTCCTTTTTAGCGTGTATTATGCAATTACATTATGTTTACATGTAACCCATGTATACAGCGTGCTATTTTTACTGAAGTTATTCAGACTAATTACCTTGCTCATGCGTACAATGGCACTGCCCCGTCTGGGAATCAAATCAATAACCTTGTAGAGCAGTGCAAGCCTAGTTCCCACAATATTTATGAATTCCATAAATTAAAATTAAAAGCTGCTTGTTTTTGTATACCTATTTTGAGCTAAGTTCTTCTTCTGGAGTCAGTAAGTGTGAACACAATGGAATGTGTTTGGTGGGATGTACCAGACATGGCATGAATGGCTCGTATGAATGCTGGGTTCCCCATTGCATTGCATTAACTTTTTTGCTTTGCATTAAGCAATGGTTTGAGTTTTATGGCCATAAAAATCAATGAATGACAGGCCATCGATATTGAAAAATAACAACTGTTTAAATCATTTTCCAAAGTCAAGGGCACGCAGCTCGTTAGATCAAAGCCCTGCTGCAACTATGAGCTTTGGGAACCTTTAACTCAAGAAGAGAGAATTCTCGCGTTGAACATCCTACAGTTGTGTGCCTGGTTGAGCATGCACGTTTTTGGATGTGTTAAAGACATTCTGGTGCATTAATATTGCTTGTGACTAATAACAAAGGCCGTGTTTGTATGCAGGGGCGGTGGTCTGAGGGGTCTGGACAACGGGACCGGATGAGCAGCGGGAGGTGCCGGGCTCATCCCTTTCCGCACAGCGCTTCTATATTTAAATCCCGCCCTGTGATCGACCCGCCAGGACAGGGGCTATCTCCTCCTCCCAGGCCCGTCTCTGTCGTCAGAGCCCAAGGAAGAGTGGATTGTTTTTAGACCCGAACTCATGACGTTTCCCCTTCCAGGACACCGTCAGGAAGCGCGACTGTTATTTCAGTTACACCCTTTGGGGTTAAGAACCGGAGCCTCGGTTTCCTCGCAAGTGGCCGAAAGGCTATTTTTGGTCACGGTTAACCGGTGACCAACCACGGGGCAAGGATGGCCACTGCATGTCCACCTGCATGCATTACACACGGTGAGACCTGACAATCTGAGCACACTCCCATAATAGGCCCATTCAACACCGAGGGGCTCTGGCTGTTTATCTAAAGAATTTATCTCGTCATTTCATTGAACCACAGATGGGTCAAGAAGTATTTCTCTTCATTTTCCTCACACAACGTAGATAAAGTAGAACATGACGGTTCTCTTTTACTTAGTATGCCAGTAATTTAATCTAGTTTCAAGGCAAGGCCCAGCTAACAAAGAAAGTAATTCAATAACACTGTGAAATATTTTATTTTCCATTCAGTTGTGTAATAAGATAAGGTTATGTCAAAAATAGTCCCCAAAAAAAGCTATAGATCTTATTGTTCCAAAAATGTTCTGTCAAGGTCACAGAAAAATGTTCCAGGAATGTCACAGATATGCTTACAGACAAACTCCCATAATGGCACTTATTTAGTTGTGACAAAAACAATGGAAAGTATGTGGTAATGCTGACAAGAGTATGTTGGGAAAACAAGACCTTCGGGATCACTAACCACCTTACCTTAGTACAGGGGATTCCAGACCTGGGTTCCTGAAGGAGTCCCAGAGAGACCTGGGGAAAATAATACTCTTCATGTATCATCATTTTTACAGGTTTATTTACACTAAATTGCACACTTCATTTCATATGTGCTGTACATCTATGAACATGCAGGTCAGTTTTCCTTTATCTTGCTTAATGCTGATTGGTTAAAAGCTGGCCTCTGGTAAGTGAAATGTCTCCAATATCAATCTGGGTTCATTATGTGCCACACCATCTGTGCCTGTGTCATCAGATCGCTGAAACATGAAATAGAATATTCATGATACTGAACCGGAATGTACTTGACGGAAATAGGAAAGAATAATAAGAAATAGAAGAGCGAATTAACCGTTCTTTTAAGGACTGCAAAGAAGAGACAGCGAAACAGAAATGGATACAGTATTTAAACAAACAGTAATTACATTCTTATTCTTATTCTTATACTTATTCTTGTTCTTATTCTTATTGTCAGACCCTGAGGGCCCGAATTTCACTGAGGGACTCCCCATTGTGGAAACGCGTGCGAGTAGTGGTGTGCAGTAGGTGGCAGTATTAATCCATAGTCGAAATGTGTGCAAGAGGTGGGGCCTACAGTCGATGGCGGTATTAATTTTAAACGACTAGTGACAATACAATAATTTTGAAGGACAGAAAACTGCGCAACTGTGGGTGTGAAACGTTGTTAATTTTGTTGGTAGCTAGTGAAGTATTATATTAATAGCCTACAGCACATTGCATATTTTTTTGATAAGTTCAAAGCACCTTAAAACATTTGCTAGTTTGCTTGCTAGCTAACTAGTTTTTATATTACGGCTCAATGGTGTGCTGAAAGCTTACCTATGGCTAAGCTACTTAGCTAACGTTTGTTTAATAGTTTGTTTAAAAGCCAGCTTAGTAGGTCATTGATTGCCAAAGACCTTGTTTAGGTATGGCGAGGTATGGCACTCACCATACCTTGGATTCATAAACATTTTTGTTATTGATTAAAAAACAAGAACAAAAAGTGATATCATTTTGACATTAAATAAAATCAACGAGAAAAAATTCATAGGACAAAGGTTCCAGTTTCTGACAGACACAGTGTTCTGTGTTCCCCACAGGAATTATTATTATTATTATTATTATTATTATCATCATCATTATTATTATGTGGAATATTCAAACACATCTATCAGGAGTTATCAGATGGAAATGAACATATACACACACACACACGCAGCAGTGCTTTCTCAGCCTAGATCCTGGGGGGCATGATCTGCATGTTCCTGGTCATTCCAGCTGGGTTCTTAATTAATTGGGTTTGATCCGGCCCGTTAGGGGACAAGGCATGACTGATGCACGGCAGGTGAGTGAGGCTATGTTTGGCTGAGCTGTCAATTTAATGCTGCTTTTGATTTGACGTCACTTAACAAGTATCTGCTGTTGCCCCTTTGTTACAGATATAAATTATTATATCTTATTTTGGTTGAGGCTAAAAGTGCATTTGTTACATAAATTTACCCATCTGAACCCCTGAAGCAACTGATAACCTTCAGATAAGTGATAGCCTTCAGACAGACAAGTAATCAGATTTGTATAAGCTGGGATAGTAATGCAGTTATTTTTGAAGAGAAAGTGTTTGCTTACTGGGGGCATGTAACTTTAAATAACTAATTACGCTTAATTGACGCAACTGCCTTGATTTTTGATTACAGTACTTTGTTTCACATCATTATAATCTGCTACAATCACATTAGAGCACTTTGCACGCACAGTTACATTCAAAGCAAACTCCCGTATCATGTTTTTCAAGAAGCTAGCAAAACATGTTAAAACAATACACAATTTTACCAACTACTTACTACTTACACACCATATAAAGCATCGAAAGGGAAATGACTGCTACAAATCTTTATTCAGGGAGCGGTCCAGTAAACCATGCCCGATCAGCAGTGAAAAGCGGTGTGCCTCGTGTTCTCGCAGGACCGCGGATGGGAAACGTCAGAATGGACTGCGCTCCATTACGGTACAGGCCGGTGAATTGGCCCAGTGTACGGTCCAGTGGCCATCTGTGTTAACGCTCCGTTTTAAGCCGTGCCAGGGGCTTTGAAACGCGCGGTCCGTGCCAGCGCTACATTATCCACACCCGTAGTTAGCACAGCAGGTACATATTTTGTGGGCTTTGAGTTACCGAGGGCTTGGGTTTCGAATTACCCTTATCAGTCCCTGCAGGAACAGAACAGTAATACGCTTGGCACGTTTGTTTGAGACACGTGTGCAGGGAAGGAAAAATATTTTTGAATGTGATTCTTAGATGAATGGGTTTATCATAGACCTAGGTGAACAAACACATGTATAGATCAAATTTGTTAACATTCTTTTTCTGCTTTTATACTATGACAATGGGACTTATTCAGTGTGCATTCTGTGAAATAATCCCAATGTTTTCTCTTGGCTATTAAATGTAGCCAAAAACAAATGATAGACATCAAATTAGATTTGAAGAAAAATCAACCAGGAACAATACATGTGAAATATCATCATCACATTCAAATCAATTTAAAAATAAACATCCCTATTGTCTGTATTCAGTGATCTCATCTGGTTTATCTTCATCACTGTCATGTCAGTGTTTCCTGACGGTATTTGTCTACATGCAAGAGATTCCGAAATATTATTTTATGGGACCTTGCCAGATGTATTTGAGAGATATGAATCAGTTGCTGCAGCATAGGGCGTGTGTCTACAGACAACTGCCATATTACTTTTTAGATATGACATTTGCAGTTATTCCTGATATATCCTTAAAATGTTGTTGACTAAAAATCTAATCTTAACTTCAGCAAGAAAGAACTATATGTAGACAGTGCAGAACCAAAACATTACAATTAAATCAAACCTGATTCTTTTTGTCCATAATGATAGTGCATCTATATAAAGAAATAGACCTCAGTGCAGAATGCAAAATCACCATTGTGCAGAGATAAATGCTGGTAATTGGGCCCTCAGATGAAACAGAAATTGATGGTTATTCTTCTTTGAGGGAAGCTAAAGTAAATCAGAGCGATTGTAGTCAGTCTTCCGTCAGGCTTTTTCAGGGAAATAACTCACTTCCACTCTCCTTGGAGCCATGGTAACTCTCTGTCCATTACAGAGGTGCATCATGGGAGTCACAGCAGTGTGTGGAATCTTAAAATCAAACATGAAGGCATCGTGTTTCCCTGTTTAACTGTTAACATTTATCTTTATGATGGAGGATAACACCCTCAAAAACAAAACTGCATTTATTTGCATATGTCCATTTATATTCTATATTTGTATTTGCATTTATAATATGACAATGACATAGTATAGTGGGGACAAGAGAAGGGTATGACAGAAGGAGTGTAACTGCTTCTGCTGTGGATCCTGGACTGGAAATCGGAGGCTTTTTAAACATCCCATCACACAGCTGATCCTGGTTGGACACAATCAGAGAGGTCAGTTGAGCACCCATCCTTGGCCACGCCTACATTTCATGCCAACACCACATATCAAACCACAGGGACGTAACAATATACATACATTATACATTATCACATAGTGGTGCAGTGTAATTTATGAATGAATAGAATGCTGCATGTCTGTATGCAATTATGTATGTATTTTTAAATGCTATAGAAATACATTTTTTAGTAGTATGATATAATATTTTCAAGATTTCCTGGTTCATTGCTTTTCTTTTTTCTTTACATTGTTTTAGATCAATGTTTCTGCAGGATAGACACCCTCGACTGCCTTGCACACCCCTGCAGGGCAAGACTCTTCGTTAAACTTCTGAAAACTTTCAGTACTAACCCACTTATCATGGAGGATCTACTCGATTTATTTATCACTTGGTTTAATCCATCCAAACACAAGTGCAGTCAAAATTAATCACGTCACACCACCTGATGAAAGATAATATGTTGACAACTAATACTTTCAGGAGGGCTTTATCACACTATGGTCAACTGAAGCATTTCCATCTGACAAGCAAGCAGCTTAACAAGCTGTACCTTACACTGTTCTTAAAAGTCCAGAGGTTAAGAAATGGCACATCTGTGGGCCTGATTACACCTACACTTACTAACAGAACTTTGGTCACATTACCTCAGTTACAGTGGTACAGTGACTTCTGGCCAAGTGGTTACCTAACTTGTGGTGTGACTGGGAGGAAAAAAAGAGCTTAATTTGTAGAGTTGAGGAGGGAGGGAGGGAAGAAGGAGTATGAAAAAACGTGAAAGTTAAGGATTGCTTCCTTTTCTGTTTAAAATTAGTTCAACTGCAATTAATTGTTGACCAGTTGGCAGATTCCTTTGACTTGCTTAGAGTGCTGTTACATCACAGTTGCATTGAATTGAATTCAATTGCTTTTCAGTTGCATTTTAGTATATTTTTTTCAGTTTCTGTAACTTACTGGTGATTCATCTGTGGGTTCGCAAGAGACCAAGCTCTGCTAGAGAAACACACCGTGGCAGCCACAACATGGATGTGGAGACACTCAACAAGCTGCAGATACAGCCGCAACACAGCTAGTTTAAACGGACTCCTGCCTGTTATGTCTTTGCTCTGCACTGGCCTTGTGCTTTACAAACAAATGATATTCAGCAATCTACCCCTCCTATATGCTCTCATTAGAAACTTCACAGCTCTTGTAATTACTTCACTATTTTTGACACAGAGTGATTATGTGGAGATAATCTTTGCCTCCGGGCTGTCATTTCTTGGAAAATTAACAAAATTGTCTGGGTCAAGTGATCTTTTCTTTCATCATCATTTTTGTTTGAATGTGGGACTGCATATCAAGTGGGGAGGCCGGCAATTACTCATACAACTCCACAGTGGGTTCAAATCTGGTTTTCTGAGTTTTAGAGCTGGCATCATCGTTGTCAACAAACTGTAGCACTGAAGCATTGTTTCAGTCATGTTTTTGAATTACTTTCTACACAAATGTCCAGTGTTAATTCAACTCTTAACATATAACATTTGGTCCCACTCTTGAATGTGGGACCAAATGTTATCTGTTAAGAGTTGAATTAACACTGGGAGTTTTACTTTGTTGACAGTTAAACCCCTTCATTTGTTCAAATTTGAATTTTCATTTTTCAATCAGACAGACATTTGAGGCCTTTGATCGTTTTTTTAATAAGCGAAAGGCATGATTTTCAAGGCAGGTTTTGCATGCAGACTCCATCATTAGAGGACTTTCAGCCTGGAGGGGCTGGAGTGAGGTGGTCTGAGGACAAGCAGTTTCTCATTCAACTCCACAGAGCGTCCAAAATTGTTTTTCCAAGTGTTGGCTGCATTTCAAACACAAATTCACAGCTGAATGAATTTCATTTTTTTTCTCCCTTCACAGTGAAGCCTGTTGAGCTGAATTCTAAAGTGTTGACCTATTAGTAGTATAATACAAAGTAGCAATCCAAATGACCAGGATGTTCCAGAGATAAAAGGCTTGCGTGTTTCAGAGATAAAATGCTTTTACATACAGAAACTGTAAGCATCACATTCTGAGTCTCCGCGCTTGCCCAAGCCACCAGTTCAAGCCCGTATCGACCCCGTTATCCTATTTTCCCTTATACTACACAGTAGAATATCACCATCAATACAGAAATATCAAATATAATATAAATACTAATATAATAACAATAACAATAATAATAATAATAATAATTTTTGTATTTGTTTTCTGTAATTATTATTATTTTTTAAATAATTTAAAGTCATTTTAAAACACCCACACAGCAGAAGACATTCACAACAATTGCAGGAAAAAAAAGGTCACATCATCAAAACAAACAATCAAAAGCAAAAAAAAAACACAATGAATAAGAGCCCAAAAAAATATTTGGAAAGGTGGAGTGAGGACAGTTCATTGTTTTTCTAATTGTTGGCTGCTTTTCAGCGAAAAATTCACAACTAAGCATTTCTGCATGATCTTTGTTTGAATGTGAGGAGGGTCTGCATATTTGGTGAGGTGGACTGAGGACAGACAGTTTCTCTTACCACTCCGGCATGTGTTCAGTTTTGACTGCATTTCAAAGACAAATTCACAACTGAGCATTGTTTAAAATATGATTAGCATCTTAACCAAAATGAATTTAATTTTTTTACACAATGGAGACCATTGAGAAAAGTTCTGAAAGTGTTGACCTACTACTTTGCAGTTTCTATTCCTAAAAGCCTTATTCAGAGCCTCTCCAGGAAAAGGGTTCTGGAAAGGAAACTAGGGTTTTTCACCGAAACATAAAGAACTCTGCATTCATATGGAAGCCCTTATGTAACAACAACATGCAGTCATCAAAGGCTGTTTTGACCCAAGATTTTTTTTTACAAAGCAATGGGGCCTGCACGTTGCTTGATAGTGAGTGACCAGAGGAATTGTTTGATAGTCCAATAAAACGCAGTTGTAGCCAGCCGACAAGACCGTTATTCCACAGTTCCTGTGCCTGTTTCCCTAGCCAATGAAAAGATACTCTCTTCCCCTCCTTTGTTTGGGATACTGCATTGCCTTTTTTTTTTATGGGGGTGGCTAGGAGACCCCGAACTGGCCAGGCACACAATGTTCGGGCTAAAAGCCCCATTGAGAGAAGGAACAGAGAACCCATTCTGCTCTGTCCCTGGCTTGGCCCAGCCCACTGCAGCATAACTCCATTCCACTTATTCAGCAGCTCATGCGCGATCACGTGCCAGAGCGGTTACTCTCCAAAATTTGGTGCTACATCCGCCAATGACAAGACAGAAACTGCAGACTGTGCAGACGCGAATGTAAACGAAAAGCCATGTAATTAATAGCCAAAAGGAGGGTGCAAAACAAAGCAAATCAATAAATGAAAGAAGTGGCATCGCAGTGTTAGTGTACCTCAGGGCTCTGAGCTGGGCCCGTAGCAGTTTCATTCTACATAAATGGCCTGTGTGGTTTTCCCTAATCTCATCTTGATCGCATATGCACAGGCAGAGATCTAGCTGTGCTGATGCCCATGGCAAGATTACAAGATTGAGGTGATCAGGGACCATTATGGTGTTTGTCCCCCTTAAAACAGATGTTATATTGTCTGACTGCCTATATTGTCGATGTCCTGGTTTCCGTTCAGCTCCCTTCCACCCCCGAGGTAGTCTTGAAATGGACATACAGGCTTAGCTGCTGTACAGATTTAACTGATAAGCATTTGTACACAATATCTGCTGCTGCAATAAACCCTACCACCCTGCCTCACTTCACCAATTTTCCAAAATAGTATTTTCTGTCCCTGTTACTTTGTGAATGTACTTTTCCATTATTTACTCTCAGACATCGGTTTAGAAGTAATCCCCTAGTGCCCATGCTATGGACCACTCTCCACAAAAATAAAAATGGAAATATCAATCCATTCAACTTTGTGCTTTTGCCTGCAGTTCAAGCTGGATTCCTGTAGTTCCACCCTTCGGAAACCTTTAGTCTTTGAAACGGTAAAGATAATGGCGGCATTCTGGGCAATAAAATACACTCTTGGTTACATAATGAAGGATCCTTTGGAACAGTGCTGTTTCCTGAACCACCTCTTACACGCATTCTCTTGTGTTATCAGACTGACAAGCAGCTATGAAAAAAGTAACAATTTAAGTGACCTGGATGTTCTAGAGATAAAATGGTCGGATGCTCCAGAGGGGGAAAAAGAAGATTTACATGCATAAATCCAACATAATGTGTGCATAATATTCTGGGGCCCTTAAATTTGTTTTACCTGAGTTGCCCAAGTCACCAGTTTATACCCTGATTGGCCCCATTACCCTATATCCCCTTAAATTCTACATAGTAGATATATCACCATCCATACTGCAATATAAAATTACATGTATATCCTTTAGAATTTATACTGTCCCAGGATCAGCTCTTAAAACTCGAATCCCAGCCCTGAAATATAAGTGGAAAGTGGATTCTGATCCAGGATGGATCACATGGAGGACATGAAGGAATGTGGCAGTGACCAATAAGAGAAATGTTTGAAATTCAAGAACTTCAAAGAACCGCTGTACAGAAGAACCTTTGAATCCTTGATTACATTTTTCAAAATGTCAGGACTTTCAAAGATATTCAAGGAGCATGGCAGCCCTTGTTCTACGCACGGTTCAGACATTGTACTGTATTAATCCCAGAACAGTGTTTTTATTCTATCCATATAGCAAGATTCACTTTGGTTCTTGAAAACTCACTGCTATACAGCTGATCGTCAACCTGGCTATGCAGCTTTGACCCCTTAGCACACTACTGTTAAATACAAGCCACCACTTCTCCTTTTGTGGAGTCACACATTTACTGCTGGTCTCATGCTTCCCAGTTCAAAGGGCATCGTAAGGAGAACACCGAGTATGAACTATGGATTACTAATCTATTGTGAAAAAGCAATCACAGCACACAAAGGGAATGCCAATAATCAAACCTTACATTTCACTTTATTATATATATATATATATATATTTTTTTTTAATTTAGTGAGGGGTGGTGGGGGTGTGGAAAATTCTAAGGGACTGACAGAGGTCCTCAAATAAATCTTACAATGTGAGTTTTTTTATTTTTTTTATTTTTATTTGAGTTGATGTTCACCTGTAATTGTGGTTGGTTTCGCTTCAACCTGGGCTTATGTGTCTGTGTCCAAGAATGACAATGAAAACATTTAAAAAAAAAATTCTAATAATATAATGGAAAAAAATCTGACTCATCGAAAGGACCATGCTTTCATAAGAATCTCAAAGTTCACTGTAAGCGATGAGTCAGAGGATATGACCTAAAACAGGAGCCCTATAGTAACCTATTGATGAGGCAAAATGTTTGCATCTATTCACTGAGAGCTCATTATGTTGTAGGAACACGAAGGGACAATTTGCTGCCTGTTTTTTTTTACCTGTCTTTCCCTCTGCAGCTCAGAAACCAAGCATTGTCCCCGCCATTAAACTGCAACACCACCAGGCTTTATCTAAAAAACACAAACTTTATTGTCACGATTGCTAATTGCCACAGGGCGAGTTGCAAAAGAGAATGTTTCAAAGAGGTGATAAAGCAAGACATGAATGCAAGATGGAGTGTTATCCATATTCAGTTGACAAAGGCAGCCGTGCAAAAAAAAGGCAAGAGAGGTGAGAAATACACTCTCTGTAACCTGAACTTCATGTTTCATTGCCGAGTCTATCACTTTTTTTTTTAGCTACAAGTGTGAGGATATGCAATGATTGCTGGAGCCTTCCAGCAACTCTGCGTGAAATAAAACATTTTTTGAAAGGACGCTGTCAGAAATGTAGAGTTATAGCCACTTTGCAGTTCAGCTCAGCTGCTGAGTCAAGAAGGCCTACCATGCAATGGTGTATGAACCACTCACTCTGCTGTGGAAGGCTGGTTGCGGTAGTGATTATGCTAATGCTAATTTTTTTTGTTGTTTTTTTTTCACCCAGTGTCACATCATAAACCTTACTTTGGTTGCACAGGGCGCTGAAATAAGAGAGAGACATGATTCATTTCCCCATTATGTGTCTAGTGTGTGAAAAGATACAGCTTGTTCTTGTGCCTTTTGTGTCCTTGATAGCGCTCTATTCAGCTGTGGCCATTTTTTTTCTGTTGCTGTTTCCATTCCTCTTAGCTTTCTCTGGTAGAAGACAGACATGTGACTTGTACTTTCTTCTTCCTCATTCACATAGGTTTCTAGGAACAAAGGGTACAGTGGTGTTTCAAGATTAAATTAAGTCCAGGACCCAGAATGCCTGTTGTTTGAATGGATACAGCTTTAACTAGATTTAACAAGTTTTTCTATTTTAAATGACGCATCCTTGATCACTTGCAGGTTGCTACATTCAAATATTTCTGTTTAATTGTAGATAAAATAAAAAAAATGTGGGAAAAAAAATTTCGCTTGCTCTTTCACATCGTTGTACAGAATGATCTACAGGTGCAGTACACGTGCTGTGTGTGTGTGTACGTGCATCCATGAGAGAGAGAGAGAGAGAGAGAGAGAGATAAAGAGAGAAGCTGAAGGCTTCTAACTGTATTGTCAGCGCTCACATTATAAATGTTGTATCCGCCAGCTGAATAGCTTGGATGTCGGAAAATGATTAGAAAGGATTCATGCTTGCATGTTCGACAATTAAGATCCATTTTCATTAGTAGCAGGCCAATGCATGCAGTTTTCATTAGTAGCATGCCAATGCTTAGAGAACTGGAGCTTTCTTTTTTAAACAAAAAAAAGAAAACAAAAAAAAAAAACAATGATTGTTCAAATTGCTTTTTTAGCAGCCTAAATGAAGTGATAAATCCAAAAATAATAAATAGCAATGTTCTTGAATCAGCAAGGAAATGTGCGTAATATTTAAGAGACAGAGAGTAATTTAAAACTTTTACACTGCATTGTTATTTTTCAAGAGATGAGACTGCAGCTGAAGCACCTACAGTTTACAATAGTTATTAAGATCAAATAATGGCTTCAGAAAATTCTTTCTTTTTTTTTATTTTTTTTTTACAATGCTCCCAGAATAAATTTCACCAAAACAAGTGCAGGAAGGGTGGTGCCATGTAACATGAACTTCAGTGATTATTGGTCAATTCCTAGACAAATGCTGATGACATTTCTAGGTGGGGACCAACTTGATTAAATTGTCCAGTTGGAAATAATAGCCATAGCTGGTACAGGTCAAACTACCAAACACAACGCCCATTGTAAAAAAAAAAAAAAAGTAGTCCTGAATAAACTCCCAAGGGCAAAACATCAATCATCCTGCAAATGATAGACAAAATAGATGTTTTCTGATAAATCTGGAAGAAAAAAAAACATGTCTGTTCATGCTACAATATTGACGATATCACTGCAAATACGCTCTAAACACCTGCGTAAAAATACTTTTCAGACTTAAATGTGTCAAATCTGGGAAGAAAATACAAGCAATGTTTATACGTCCATAATATTTGGGATAAATACTATTTTTTCTTGATTTTGGTTCTGTGTGTGTGTGTGTGTGTGTGTGTGTGTGTGGGGGGGGGGGGGGGGGGGGGGGCGCATGACAGTTAATGTGCCGAACTTCATTTTTTTTGCACACTGATTTATATATTATTTGCATTAAATGTGAGGACATCATATCAAAAAGGGAATGTATTATTTTTAAGCAAAGTTATAACGACAGTGGCCAACTGCGGCTTCTACCTAGGCTCTAGGCTGTAAACGTAACATCTGCATTTATCAGGGTCCACATGTGACGAATTACAGGTGGTACTTTCTGTGCTCTAATCAAAGTGTGCATTGAACTACATTTTGAACAAGATTTCATAAATTAATAAATTACGTCGATCGAAGGCCGTCAGTTTCAATGGGACAGATCATTAGGAAAAAACATGGTCATATTCGGCCTATTGCCGATTTATTTGTAGCGCACTTCCTGATAGGCATAGTCAGCCCTAATCGACTCATGGTTAAGATACATTCAAAGGTAAATTTCACGATACATGAAAAAAATTCACGATAAATGTTATAAAGATAACTAAAAAGCGGCTAATGGTCAGTTTCTCGTTCTTGTGTCGCCAACCGAAAAATGGATTTCTCTGCTAACAGCTCTGTGTTCTCCAGCAGAGATTGGACAAAGAACGCTTTGTCCGGTCAGCCTGTTGGTACCACCTAAGATGACTGTCTAGGCTTCACCACAGCACTTACGAGCGCTTCGCGCATTGTCCATGACAAGCGTATATTGCGTAAACAGAATGTTACAATAGGCCTACTGGAGAACTGCGAAAAAGTAACCGAAATCATATCAGTTGGCATTCCCCGGCATAGGCCTATATTAACATAAATGTCTACGCCGCGTTTTTTGTCGTCGCAGTTTTCGCCTTGAAGCGTTAACATTGTGGCGACACTACTTCCGGATTTCGTTCGGCTAACTGCACTTTTGGAATAATAAACAGGTAACCAAGACGGTTGTGCAATACTAGCCTACTACCATAACTTGACCGCACTACTTATTCAACCATATGACAGAGCCGACAGACAGCCTACTGGGCTGTTCTTCACTAAAAACGTCATAGCTCCTCATATTTATTCAGTGAGTAGGCAGCGACATCAGAGAACTGGCTTCTTCTGGTTTTACGGCACACATAAATACAAAGCGGAGTCTGAGACAAGAGGAAAACACAAAGAGAGGCGTACAGACGCTTTATGCTGAAGACGACCGCAGTGAGGTAACATATAGACTGCATTTTAATAGAACTTGCTACATTTAGATGACGTCTTTATATTTCTCTTTGTCGGCTTTCCAGTTTGATTATATTAGCTAAAACCGTAAACATCAAATAAGTAAACATTACAGCCGACTTGTACCTGCCGGCGCCGAATAGCTTATTAACTGCTGTCAGGTCTGGGCTACTAGGCTACTTGTCCATAGGCAATAACCTACGAGTCGAGTGTTATTGTTCATTAATGCATCGTTTTCATTTTAGATGTTTTATTCCCATTGCCGGGATTGTATCACCGGTACTGTGCTGAACGTATAGCCTAATAATCAACGTAATAGCTGTGTTTTCCTGCTAGTCTATTTTTATATCAGTGTATGCTATGAAATTACTGAACTGTTATTGCTTTTCCATCCCTTGAAGCTATAGCATATACTGTACATGTAGCCTAATACACGCATACGGTTGGCGTAGATATTAGCTAAATGTTGATGACTTTTGCGTGAATAAGGACGATTCTGTACAGTTCATCTTTGCACACCCCTGTCAGTAGTGCCACATTGACATTCTCACTTCTTTACGTGGCAGATCAAACCGCTGTGTGTCTCTGGGACTCTGTGAACGAGAGCGCGCAGACTTCGCTATACGCCGTGTGCGAAGGTGAAACTTTAGTCAACTTCAGTACACCGGGTGATGCGCTTGTCTGTGCGAAATAGAGGAAACTAATTTAGCACTTTTTTACATAACTTAAAAGGAAGTTTAGTCGAAACAAACTGCGACTGGCAGGGAAAACAAAAAGGCAGAAAAGTGTTTGCAGACCTTCGATGCATGTAATTGTAATTTACACTTGCAATAATTTTATTTCCTTTTATTCTGAGGTAAAAGTCACTTTATAAAAATACACACATCGTTTGGTCGAGTTTTCACATTTCCACTCCAAAACTTCCAGTCAGTGGCTTTAGCCTATGGGCTACATTACAATTGTCACAATTGTTGAAACTAGCGTTTTACTCATATATCCGAGGCCTCTGATACTATGCAATGTGACTAAAACGAACTTCTGGTCCCATCAACGACAAGGGATCTCTGTACAATTGTCTTTCAACAACTGCAGTCTTTTAAAAAATATTTTTAGTTTTTCTTTACATTTCTTTGTTGATATTGTGGTTAAGTTATTCTTGTTTGGAAACTACACCCTGAAACATTCCAAGGCCACCCTTTTATCTCAGGTGTGTGTTAAGGTAAAATAGGAAGGTATGTTTGGAAGTGAGACAGTCTTATTTGGCACCTTTTGCATCAAAAATATTATCTTGAGTAAGTACCCTTGAGCTAATGTGATGCTGTGCCAAATAGTTTAGCATCAGATAGACAATTTAAGTATTTGTGTTTCTTCAAACAGAGTGTGAATCAACATTAATTCATCAATGCAGATTGTTAAATAATTTGAAATTTTCTAGTGAAAAGTGTTATGTGGGTACATATGCTTGCGCTTTTTAAGGAAAACGGTCCACTCGTCAATTCCGGTTGAACTTAGTTTTACTTGCAATATATTATAGCTGTCACTAGAGGGCAGAAGACGAATGAGTGTATTGGACCCAAAAATGACCAAAATCACAAAAAATCGTCTTTAAAAGCCATTGTCCTGTAAATACTTTGCGATTAACCTAATTCCATTGTGAATTGAAATGTAACCTCTCTTAAAAATAATAATAATAATAAAATAAAATAAATAAATAAAAGTTAACCTCACTGACTCTTATCTTATATCACTGACTCTAGAATCTTATAATCACGTTTACGACGGAGCTTCATTGCGTCCCATTTATTAGCATTCTTTTCTGCCTTCAAGTGTTAAAGATGTACCAAACAGAAAATTTGTTCTACTTCATCTCACTTTACTTGACACTCCAGTCATACCTGTTTCCGGTTTACATATTGGATTAATTGCCGCTGGTTCAGTTTCAGAACGACTTCCTGACATTTGACACTGACAGTGGGCATCTGAAGAGCCTCTCCAGATACATTTCTCAGGAACACAACCAAATTCTGACGCTGGAGATGTTTTGGATAAAGCTATGTCTCAGTCACTTTACAGTGTCAGGAACTTAGTTGTCATGTTTCCTGGTTAACGTAGGCCTACGGGTTTGAGTTGATTTTTTTCAGTGTGCGGTTGTGGCACAAAAACAGTTTTGAACAATTCTTCAGACACTTGGCGCTGTGACAAGGCTCTGGAGACGTCTGTGTCACTCACCAAGTAAAGACAAATGCAGGAATAAAGTCAAGAGATTCTAGGTCGTACATAGCCTCCCAATCAGCCACACTTTTAGGAGAGGAGACTTGACTTGGGCAGTGTGTCAGGCAGTTGGGGAGTAACAGGACCAGATGGGAGAGGATGGAGCATGTCCATAGAAAGCTTGCATCTTTGGCAAATGACAACTCCATTCTCAAATTCCTTTCTAAACACTAGTCTGCAAATCTGTTTCTATTTGTCGGCCAGAAAATAGGCGTTTACCTTTTAGTCATCTACCAACGTTAATTAGTTTCCACTTTATTTACAAGTGCCAGGAGCAGGCTTCTCAGTATTTTGCTGTCTCATATGATACACCTTTCAGTGAGAAGTGTCAGCTTTTTGTGTAGGCTGCATTCTTTTGTGTTTGTGTGGGAATATTGTGCAACACGTTGAACTGTGCCAAAGTCAAACAAAAGACTGAACTATGATTGGCGGTCATCTTGCACTGTTTTAATATGAAGATGCATGTGATGTGTAACTTTGGCA
The DNA here is from genome assembly GCF_013347855.1 of Anguilla anguilla. Lineage (NCBI taxonomy): Eukaryota > Metazoa > Chordata > Actinopteri > Anguilliformes > Anguillidae > Anguilla > Anguilla anguilla. The sequence goes on along the minus strand of NC_049205.1, from coordinate 12,628,200 downwards.
AAGGGTCACCTTGGGGCAAAGACATTATAAAGCTAGCTGGGCACAAGAAACTTCTGCAACTAGTGATGTCCCGATCCAGGTTATTCACCTCCCGATCTGAATCGAGTACAGTAACATTCAGTATCGGCCTATACCGATCTGATACAGATATTTGCCCCACTTTAAAATGGCATATATTGCATTATTATTAAGCATGAAGATTCCAGTTAAAGGTAAAAATAACAAATGCCCAACGTCGGCATACTCCTTTGATTGGTGCTTCTTCTTCAGATGCTTTGTTAAATATGTTGTATTGTAAGAAACTCTGTTAATGTCGCCCCTGAAACACTGGAAGGTTGAAAGTAGCCGTAGGGCTGCTTTTGGATTCCACTTTGTATACGTTCCACACAGCAGATATCGTAGCGGATACCAAGTCGTTTCATAAACAGCAGCCTCATCCGCGGTGGCGAATATATAGTGATTGTTCACGGGAGTAGTGGTGCATTCAGTCATTTGACGTAAACAGATTAAACAGGCAGAAAGTGCGGAGGCTTTGCGACAGGCAAGAATTAATATGCATAGTAAGTGTTGGGTTCAGACCGGATTCAGATCCGGCGAGTCCTAGCCGATACCCGATCCACGAAATATGGTGGTATCGGGAGCCGATACCAATCCACGGATCGGATCGGAACATCCCTAGTAACATTTGTAAAATAGCCTTCATTGTTCATTTCGCACGGCCAAGATCATTCATTGCACTGGGCTTTGTTGTAGTAGTTTGGTTGTTAGGGGCAGAGAAATGTTAATCCCATGCATCAAGACTACTGATTTGTTCGCCCCAGATTTGCATGCTTCTAACAGTACATGCATGTGTGCGTACGTGGACGTGCGTCCTGGCGTTATAATATAAATTACTTTCCTGACCTGATGCCCTCATCCGGTTTGACATTTCCACACTGCTCTTTTTACTGCACCAATTCAAATGAATTGCATGGTGCAGTGGTTCGGTGGCCCTACTCTGAAATTCAACCTGTGACATTTGCGTTGAAACCTTTAAAAAAAACTCGTTCTGCCACAATGTCTCAATGCAGCCCAGTTTGGACTTGCCTTCATTTTACTGTTGCAAGCGTTCCTATTGGCTAATAATTGAATGAATGCAGTGGAGGGAGAGTGAGATTTCATTGGTTGCATGATGGGCGAAGCTATGAAGGACTGTCAGTCATTGTGACCTGTTTGAGCCGAGGTAAAGATTTTGCTCTTTAGTGCAAAATACAATGATTGGTCCAAATAAACGAGTCACTGGTGACATGGTAGCTCTTACCACTTCTGGTTTAATGAAGCTATATTCTCCCAACACTAAATGAGTGTCCCTTTTCTGAGTATAGGTTAGTATACAACATTTCTCAGTCACCCCTCCACCTCCCCAAAGAAAGGAAATACACTGCCATCACAGCTGTCTCTGAGTTTTTAATTTGCATATTTTAGTATGCTTGAATATGGAGATGTATTTAATACAGCAATAAAGCTGAAATTGGTGTGATTGAGTGATTTTCAACGGAAATGTTTCTGAGTGCTGCAATTTCCCAGAGTTAGCAATTAAAGTACACCTGGTCCTCAGTGGGTGGCATTTTGACACAGTCTTAATGCTGTTTAAATATTGTAGTGAGAGTTTAGTTACAGTTTTCCTAATTTAGAAGGCAACTATTTTGGACAGTACAATTACTATTTTTCTTAATCAATTTAATCAAGGTGTATCAAGTTTTAATTCAGAAAAAATAAAATGCAGTAAAATAAAGCCTGATTGTAAAGGATATGAAATGAGATATTTATTTAGTATAAAACACGTTACTGGAAACCATTTCCATAGATACAGAAATTTGGCTCGATGACGTAGTGTAAACAAAACCTCTCCAAAATATTGAGTGGGGTCTGTGGGACACACAGACAGAAATAGTGCATAGTGAATGAGCACAATGCACAGACAAAACAAAGTGCACATTAACAGAAAAAATGTCTTCTATAAGCACAAAGTAATTATTCCTAGTATTCCCTTGTCGGTGTGCTTGGGTCCTGTTTCTTGGGTAAGGCAGATGTGTTCTCAGCATGCTCAAGTGCTCATACAACTTTTTAGCCTGGAGCACTCTGAATTCTAGTTTCTAGTTTCTGGCTTGAGTGATGATCGGTGGCTTGATGCATGTTGCCACTGGAACAAAATAAGCTGGAAGGACAAGCTGTCGGGACTTGTTCAAAAACCTTGCTGTCGAGGAAAAGCAGAGTTAACCTTAAAACTGCTTTTCCTTGATGGCAACAGCTGTCAAAAAGTAAAAATATAAAATATTTGATTGTAAACACGAGCCCACTGCAAAACTTAAAAATGCTGCATAGTATGCCTTTAAACTACAGTAAATAAAATATCCTCAAGAGAAACAGTTTTGTTCATTTACTTAGAAAAGTACTTCAGACTTTTTCAAAATTCTATCAGCACATGCAGTGTTAACAATGATACGAATTAACACAACTTGAAATTATGTTAAAATTTGATTGACAATAATTCGCAAGGATTACAATGGCAGTTTCTGGGCAGCCCTACAAGAATCCACTGTTGGACTATGCGTAGAAGAACGCTTTTGGTGTTACCTGACATGCTACGACTGGTACGGCACTCGTACGCTCCGTTTCCGAAGGAATTCCCAGTGTGCTCATTGCTTCGTCAGGGGACCAGGGATTTACATTCTCGGTGAACCTCCCAACTCCAGTGGTTACTCGAGGTATTGCAGTTTAGTTAGCCTGGTGCCAAAAAGCAAATTTCCCCATTGAAGTCCATTCAAAACTGTTAATTTACCCTGGCCAAATTAAATTAATTTGGACAGTACTTTTAAACTCCAAAATTTGTTTACAATTAACTGATTAGTCTCCAGGCATCGAGAGTAATTAGACTTTGGACATTTTGTGCGCGTGGTTTTGCGTCACGGTCCACACATCTGCCTACACTGGCACACCTGCGCATGAACGAGTGTGAGGCTGCTATTGACTCAGCAATATGAGTCAATGAAATGAAATGAGTTGCCTTACCCAGAACCGATGTGTCAGAATACGATGAGTCATTCAATACATGAATCCACCGTCATTACTGTTTTGATTATATTGTTATTTTGATATTATTACTATTAGTATTACTAATAATATTGTTACCTCCATTGTTAATGTGAATAATGTGAATAAAAGAAAAATAATAAATAAGTGATAAAGCTGCCATGTGTTAGTCTTAAATTAAAATGCTATTATGCTGATGACACCATATTATTATTTTGACTACATTGTTAGTTTGATATAGCTAATTGTTATTGAAAAATTGTCATTGGTTAGTATTTCTGTCTTTGCATAATGATGGTGCGGATGAATTGCATATGAAAAATAAATAGGCCAACTAAATAAAAAAAATAAAAAACTGCTTTTTGATGGATACAAATGTTAATTTCTTATTACTTATGTTGCAGTCGAGTGCCACTGAGTGTTTGTATTGTTCAGAAAAGTTTGTTAGGTAGCTATAGTGCAACTCTTTTACTATCTGTCTAGCTGGCTAGTTGTAGCTAGGCAGTTGGACAGCTCCATTAGCTAGCTTCTATACAAATATTGAATTACTTTAACTTACAGAAACATTAGAAACCACATTAGACATGTCCTTGTCACAATGTGCCAGTTGTTTTCTTCCATAAAACCCTGTAGCTAGCCAACTACTAGTCGCCATGTCACAGTTTGTCAGACAACTTAAAAGGTTTCTCTGAACACGCACCTGCGTGTTCTCGTCGTTGCTCTGCACTTACCTGTTTACCGAGAACCTTCACATTTAGGTATCCAGTCCACATGCTCTGGTGCCAAAGAGCCCCATAGTCAAACATGGCAGCCTCCATGAATTGGCTGTATGCACCAATGAGCAGCTCTCATAGGAGTGTGTGGGACTGGTTAGCGGAAGCTGTCTCCAGATCTTGTATAGCTTGATGGCTCCAGTCCTCCACATCTGCCAAACAGATATGTCTACTGTGTGCTGTGTGGTTCCGCAGTCGACTGGCTGGGTCTTCAAGAGACTAATTTTGCAGCGTAAAAAATTCGCAGTATAAGCACAATGGGATAGCTGCATTTTGTATGCCATACAGAATTATATTGGATATGAGAATACTTTTTTATATTTGATAAATAGTGCAGCCCTACTTTATATACATTTTGTCAGACTGACATTCTTTTATATTTTGCAAGAAATGATGCCAGGAGTGTTCATTTCTTTTTTTTTTTGTTGACTATTTTGTACATTTTATAATGGTTTTTCTTGTTTGATTTTTAATGTGGTCAGAATTACATTTTAACACTGCAATTCTGTAAAATTAACCAAACAAGGTGATTGTTTAACATTAGCAATTTCATTGTTTAATAAAGCAAACAGGCTTAAGTGCATTCATGTGAAATTTATGCACATTCATTTTTGAACGTTTTGCTTGCAGGCACACAAATTCACATGGCACGACGCTGACGCACATGCACTCTAAAAACTTTGCATTACTGGTTTGGGCGGTGCCGTATTATTAGGTAAGGGCACAGCCCTGAAATATTAGCAAGCATGATGATGCAACACGAGAAAGATCTCATTGCAAAGTGTTGGCATATGACTGACCCAAGTGAGGGCTTGAGGCCTACATGTGGGCCGGCATCCTGAAAAGACCTGGACTGACAAGGGGCAAGAAAACGATACATCTCTGTGAATTGCTGGTGAAAGCACACCCTTGGCACAGAGCATTGAAGCCCAGGGTTGTATAGAGATCCCTGGCCAGCAAAGCCACCTATTCAAGCTCAGAAGTTTCCACACAGCGTTTATTCAGGGTTTGTTATTCACTTAGCCTTGCAGTTTTGAAATGAGAAGTGCATTTTTCCGCCCTTTTTGGTCTGCGGCCTTGTGTGTGGCGGAGTGCTAATCAGCTTTTTGACTTCGTAAGAAATGTGATTAGAAAACGACGGAATGCGAAAAGTCGGCAGAAATGAAAATTTAAAAAAAAAGAGAAGCGGTTTTGTTTTTGCTCCTGCCGCGGCCTGTTTTAACCCTGATTACAGGCTGCGGCCTTTGTTATTACAAAACCGAAATCGGCGAGCATTAATAGGATTTTAAGAGCACTCCGGTTTTAGAATGAGGTGCTTTTTTAGGTCAGCTGAGCAGGTGCTGACAGGATTAATGGCAAAAAATGAGAACGGAACATGGTGGTTGTGTTTGAGGAGGCTTTTAGCCGTTTCCAGGTAGTGGTGAAACTATTAAAATATGGCACTTTAATGAAATATTATGCCACGGAGAATGGATTTAGCCCCTACCCCCACTGAGCCAGTGGAGTGCCAGCGGTGCTCTGACTTGTCCCATAAGCATACGCTGCAGACTGATTGGGTCTCCCTGGCTGATCCTGATTTTAACTCCCGAGCACTGTAATCCACAGAGCTATGCCGTCAAAAGTGAATTGAGTGAGCCTCTTTCATGTAATTCCTTATAGAAATTGGTGGCTGAAGATTAAGTGAACTGTGTTATGTTGTGTGTGCGCGCACGTGTGTGTATGTGTGTTTATGTGTGTGTGTGTGTGTGTGTGCGTGCATGTGTGTGAGGGGACTTTTAGAGCCATACACTCGTATCTCCTGCCCTGTGTGTTATGTGACATAATATTCAATGGCAACTAAGCCTTTGACACAGATTTAACAGCTTGGTCAGTACAATTTAATCACACAGCAGCACATCGGAATGTGCGGATCCCGTATTCATTTGCCCAGGTTTGTGGTTTTACTCCCTTCTGAGCAGAAGTGTCCACAATTTCCATTTTTGTGTGCCTTAATGGGAATGGAAATAAGTGTGGCCATGTGTTTGGCGTTGCTAGGTGACTGTGGCGGGGATGGGGTCTTGGGGGGTGATGATTTGTGACATCAGGAAATAGAACAGCGCGTGTCTCGTCCTCTCAGAGGAAGTGCTCTGGAAGGGACAGGTTTTGTTTAGTCTGCTCACTAATGAAACCCGGTCTCCTCTCATCTTCAGATTTCTGTGTCTGCTTCTCATCACGGCCTTTCGCCTGATGCCTGCTGCACGGTCTCTCACCCCATACCTGTTGGTTTTTATTAATTTTTCATTATTTTTGCTGTTGCTTGCTGTCGACTGAATTGCTTTTACTTTTGGTTCAAGCTACTGTGGGGAAAAAAAAGGTAATATTGTTGCCAGACAGGATATTACGCTAAGCCATAATACAATGTTCTCAATTCCCTGGAGCTCGTCACTTTGTTAACGTCAAATAAATGTATCTGTTTGGCAGACGTCCTCTCACGGGGTGACTTGTGAAGCTTATGTTTTTCCATATTTACGCTGCTGGGCATATACAGGAGAAGGGTTGAGTGGCACGATCCGGAAAACAATGGCCGTTCCCCACTGGGGGAGCCGAACCTTGTTCCTTCAGGTCGCGGGCTCCGTCCGGTGACTGCAGCTCTGAGATGCGGTCATGCGAACAGCCGTTGACTGGCTTGCGGGCCGCGGTTTCCCGTTGTTTTTGATTAGATACACGAGCGGGCGTAATGGGATCAGGGAAACGTGCTTCGAACATCTCCGCCCTCAGCTCTACCCGGGGAGAGCTGAGCTGCAGTCAGCGTAATCACGGAGTACTGAGCGGGGAAGGCTTGCCCTTAGCGGAGCTCTTCGCTCCAGGCACGTCCTGGCCGACTGTGGACATGTTCTCTTATTCAAACTGTGCTAGCACATAAACATTAGGCATTCTCAGTCAAGGGCCAACCAGAATCCCGAATGTTTCTCTGACTGCAGGGCGCAAATGTGCCACCTGTTGAGTGCCAGTTATTGGTGCCAACGTTCCTCCCAGCGACAATTATTCAGTTTAATGAAATATTGTGAAATATTGTGGTTGCGGTGGTTGGATTCACCTTTTGCCGTTAGTGATAACTGTGCCTTTCTTTCAGTGTGGGTCTGTACTCCTGTAATACTGCGTGGCCTGAAGTGTGTAGAACAGTCACTGCAGAGTAAAATGTCCAGTGTTAATTCAACTCTAAGAGAGTATATATGAGTCCAATTGAGATTTACTCTCTAAGAGATTATTTAACAGTGAACATTTTACTGTGTGGGTTGTTGAAGGGTGAATCTGAGAGGTACATGCATTTGCCTGCAGTATACCTGGTGACACAGGTAAGCGTAGTCCTGTGGTTACTGGAAGGGGAAAAAACATTCCAAAAATTGTTCACTAGGAGACAGAACTCTTGGAGAACAAACACTTCTAAAAGGTTGATAAACATAGAAAAGCTCAGCACCAAGGGAAGAGGCCAAGGTACTCTGTCTTAGCATGAAAAAAAAAGATATAAAGCCTTTATTAAATGGGCTAGAACAAAGCTAAAAAGAACAACATGTATCAACACCAAGACTTCATCAGGGTCATCATCATCAATCATGGGACAGTTTGATGTTTCAAAGCCCTCTGTTTGGGGGAAAAAAACAACAATTCATATTAACACTGAGGCTTCATCAGGGTCATCATCATCAATCATTGGACAGTCCGATGTTTCGAAACCCTTTGATTGACAGGCCGGCGTATAGCGATGCGTCCGACCGTAATCCTTGTGCGCTCCTCTTCCTGTCCGCAGGTCCCCTAACAGAAGAGCTTTGGCGGAATGCAAAGTTGTGAAATATCTTCAGACAGCACTGATGACCCCCTTTGTAGCGGCCCACGCGGACTTCGGCAGCCTCGAATAGTAGTCGTCGGCGCGGGCTTGGCCGGCCTCGCTGCGGCGAAGACCCTCCTGGAGAACGGCTTCGCGGATGTGACTGTCCTCGAGGCGTCGGATCGAGTCGGAGGCAGAGTGCAAAGCGTTCAGCACGGTGAGGGCGCCGGGGGGAGAAACGGGCCGTCCGCTCGCCCCGCCTGAACAAAAAAACAAACAAAAAAAAAAAAAACGCTGCGCTTCTGCTTCTGAAGAAAAAAAAAAAACAAAGACAATGTGACAGTATTTCCTACCAAACTGGAGAATTTGGCACTTTGAAATACTTAAAGTACGGAATGACAGAAAGGGTGTGAGGGTGTTTTCGTATTTGTATTGTTGAACATTTGCTTGGAAAAAAGAAGGAAGACTTTTTTAGGGCAGCCCTTTTGCATGTACAAATGTTTGTTTCTAAAATGTATTTTATTACCATCAAACAGTCAAAGAAACGCATTTCGAAACTACAACAGATTGAATTTCATAACTGAGAGTAGGCTGCCCAGTCAGTGATATATTTATCCAGTTAAAAGAGATGGAAACTTGAGGAATAAAGACAGCAAGCACACGCACACGCGCACGCACACACACATATACACACACACACACACACGCATAAGAGTGTAGGCATACACACCCACACACACACACATGCACGTGTGTGCACACACATTTCTTTTTTTCTCTGTTTTATTAACAAAATAGTTTTAGTTAGTTTGGGACTCTGTAGGAATTTGAGACGTTTTACATCAGGCATCTTTTGTAGTCTCAAAGAGTCTGAAGAGTCTGTTTCCCTAGGGATTTGGGTAACATTGAGGTACATGTCAGTATTGGAAATGGGCTCAGAATAGCATTTAGATACGATTCAGATGAGGTGACAAATACCACTGAGATGCACATGTTGTAACCTGGTAATTATCCCTTTTGCTTTGTGTAAGCATTGAGGCACAGGTGTCTCTATTTGCAGTCTCTTGTGCTTTATAAGAGCCCTGAGGCACACTCGTTTGCATTCCAGACTGTTTCTTGTTCCTCTGTCGCTCCGACGGCGTCGGGCGAACGTGTCGCAGAAACGGCTGACTCTCCCTCTCCGTCCAGGACAAACGACTTTGGAACTCGGAGCCACCTGGATCCACGGTGCCCATGGCAACCCGGTCTTCCACTTGGCGGAGGACAATGGCCTTCTGGAGCACACCACAGACGGGGAGAGGAGCGTGGGCCGCATCAGCCTGTACACCAAGAACGGTGTGGCCCACTACCAGACTAACAACGGAAAGAGGATCCCCAAGGACCTGGTGGAGGAGTTCAGCGACCTGTACAACGAGGTGAACCAGATTCCTCTTTTTTTTAAAACACAAAAAAAACATTATGTAATCTTTAAAAAATGTTTAGAACATGGTGCAAGTTTTACAAACAGATAGATTAATACCTGCTTTTAGGCAGCTACAAGCTCATTTCCTTCCAGGATTTTTTTCAGTATTAATCCAGTTATATTAAACTTCGTCATAAAATTTATAGTCGGCATATATTACCAGATATACTGTGGATGTGCAGTATATTTATGTTTTTGACAGTATTTGTGAAAAACTGAAGGTAGTGGAAAATAGCAGATCTGTTTTATAATTTACTGTACACTCCCACACTCTTTATAATAGCCACTCAATCCTGTGATTCACCATTTGCTTTTAGTTTCTGAATGAGTTGTGTTTGGTTGATTTCCGGAGTGTCGTTTGAATGAATAGCGATTGGGTGAGTGGAACAGGGTCCTCTCTGTTCTCGGAGGGAAAGCTTCCCCGTGTCCCTGCCTCGTCGCCGCGTGAAAGACGGTAATCGGCAGGAAACGTCCGTCACAACCGCCGCGCGGTTCCCGCAGCCGGGACTTAGCTTAATTGAACGCTCTCGGTGAAAGGATTAAGCAAGATCTAATGAGGTTAAGTATTCCTATTGTGCGTCGCGCTCGGTTTGTTGATAAACACACACCACGTCGTGGACTGTGCTTGTGTCTGTGAATCATGTGATGGCGAAATTCTGCCCACACCAGTCTGACACGGCTCTCCCTTGTCAGTCACATTTCACGTAAAACGGCATCTTAAAACTGCAAAGGGTGTCTGGTGTCTATATGCAAACGTAACACCCAGAAAGTAAACGGGTTTCATTTCTAGTGTATGACGTAAACTTTGCCGATCCCTTTTACTTGACGTCATGAAAGACGATGACAAAATGCATCATCGCATCAACTATGTTTCCCTGTCATACATTTGCGTCCAGTTACTGGAAAAAAGGAACATCCCTCTTCCTTTTTTATCCTTCTCGAAAATTTTCTGTACTGCATCTCCTTTCTGCTAGAGGTGTTACTAGTTGTCATTCCCCATGCTGCTGACCTACATTCAACCTTTTGGGCCAATGGGGCGATTGCTCATGTGGTCTGATGCTCCTCATTATGTGCCACATAAAAGGCTCTAATCCCCGCCGTCCCCTTTGTGCGTCAAGCCTGGTTGTCTTGCTGAGGCCCACACTATAATTTAATTAATACCTTATAATTATAATCCTTAAAGCGCCACTTGCGGTGCTAGCGGATTCCTTTATTTCAGGTCCCTGCGTGTCCTTAGGTCTTTATCGGCCGTGAGGTCACTGTGCGCGTGTTCGTACCCTGAAGGATCTGCCCCAGTTAAAATGTTAGGCCGGACGTTTGAGCATGTGACCGAAAATAAGCGCACTTATGTGTTTGCTTACCAGCTTCGCTCAGGAGTTCCAACTGGCCCAGAAAAATCAGCGATAAAGACCAAGAAAAAATGACGAGATACGGTCAAATCAATGCATCCTTATCCAGTGATTACTAAGAGTACACAGGTGACGACAAGCAATAAACTCTGGACCGTTTACCAAATTCTTATTGCATTTACTTCCCGTTGCACCAGTGGGTGACGTAATTGAGAACAAGATACAGTGTCACAAGTCTCCTAAGTAAAATGTGTACACATATCCTGTGCCTTCTGTTTTTCTTTGGCCTTCTGCACAAGTCAATACGGGATACATTAAGGATATTAGCACCTAACTTTTTTGTGTCAGCTTGCAGTATTTATGTTGGCTAATAATATCTGTTTTTAGGACAGTGTGTTATTATTTACAATACACTTACTGGCATTTAGCAGATACTCTTATACAAAGCAGCTTACACAATACATTGTATCCATTTATACAGCTGGGCATATGCTGAAGCAATTAAGATTAAGTTCATGGATAATGTATTGCTCAGTGGTACAACAGCAATTTCTGACCCAGGAATCAAACCGGCAACTTTTAGGTTAAAAGCCCAGTTCCTTACCCAGGATGCCACAGTGGATCTCACAAGCAGGGGCTGACTTCTCCTTCTGGCTGTGTTCTCAGGTATATGACCTGACTCAGGAGTTCTTCCAGAACGGGAAGCCGGTGGGAGCCGAGAGCCAGAACAGCGTGGGGATCTTCACCCGTGATGTCGTCCGCAAGAAGATCATGCTGGACCCGGACGACTCGGAGAACACCAAGAGGCTCAAGCTGTCCATGCTGCAGCAGTACCTCAAGGTCAGCATAACAGCAGCCCATAACCAATCTTTTCAAAACACTGTGAATTGCATCTGTACTGTAAATATACAGAGCTCCATAAGGTTTGGGACAAGGACATATTTACCCTTTATTATAAGGGAATTTTTATACATTTTGGTTTTAACGTGTAGAAATGACAGCATATTTTATACATACTGTAGTCCCCCCATTTCAGGACACCATAATGCTTGAGACAAATGGCTTTATTTTACTGTATGAACAGTGATGTAAAAAAGAAAGTACTCCCTCTTCCAATTCTATGGTTGTAAATACTGTATTAGTACATAGCTCACCTCTCTCTCTCTCTCTCTCACTCTGTCTGTCTCTCTCACTCTGTCTCTCTCTCTCTCTCTCTCTTTCTCTCTCTCTCTCTCTCTCTCTCTCTCTCCAGGTGGAGAGCTGCGAGAGCAGCTCGCCCAACATGGACGAGGTGTCGCTCAGCGAGTTCGGGGAGTGGACGGAAATCCCGGGCGCCCACCACGTCATCCCCGGCGGCTTCATCCAGGTGGTGGAGCTGCTGGCCGAGGCCGTGCCCGCCCGGGTGGTGCGGCTGAACCGGCCCGTCCGCCGCGTCCACTGGAACCACTCGCGGCAGGAGGAGATCGCCGACCACAACGGCGACCGCCGGGCCGCCCCGCTGGGCCACCCCATCCAGGTGGAGTGCGAGGACCGCGAGTTCATCCCCGCCGACCACGTCGTCGTCACCGCCTCCCTGGGCGTGCTGAAGAAGAGCCACGAGAGCCTGTTCTCCCCGGGGCTGCCCGAGGACAAGGTGCAGTCCATCCAGAAGCTGGGCATCAGCACCACCGACAAGATCTTCCTGGAGTTCGCCGAGCCCTTCTGGAGCCCCGAGTGCAACAGCATCCAGTTCGTCTGGGAGGACGAGGCGCAGCTGGAGCAGCCGGCCTACCCGGAGGAGCTGTGGTACCGCAAGATCTGCAGCTTCGACGTGCTGTACCCGCCCGAGCGCTACGGCTACATGCTGTGCGGCTGGATCTGCGGCGACGAGGCCCTGCTCATGGAGCGCTGCGACGACGAGACGGTGGCCGAGACCTGCACCGATCTGCTGCGCAAGTTCACAGGTGTGTGCCCCCCCACCCCACCCCACCCCACCCCTAGCGGTCGCCTGGGAAACAGTCCAGCTTCGGGGCCTGAGCTGTAACTCAGAGTGTGGCTTGCGGTGATGCTTGCGAGAAATGGCATCATTACACGACCGTGGTGCCGTTTCTCAGCACAGGCTAGCCTAGCGTACATGAATCACGCTGCGCTCTCTGGCGCAATCACGGTGGGAGTGCTTCCACATCTGTCACTTTGAATGATGTCATGCACCTCATTAGTTCTCAGAAGTTAGTTCTCCCTTAAAGGCATACTATGCAGGAATTCTGTCCCTACTTCACTCCTGTGTTTATAATCAGAAAGGCCTCCTCCTCCGTTCTCCACCCTGCCCCCAAGCTCCAACAAATCTAGATATTTTGCTCTGGCTAGCAAAGTCAGTAGCTGTAGCATTCGTACTGCAGACTTCTGGAATCTCATCTCTTTCAAAAATACAGCAATAGCTGCAATAATACCAGTCAGCCAAAATGCTCGACTTACAAATCCGATAAAAAAAACTCCCACTTCACTGTCATATGCAGCAAAGTTATGGGGTAGCTAGCTTTAGCTTAGGGGTGATAGAATTGACCTACACTTTGCTAAAGTCTTTAAAGTCTTGTTTTCCGAGCTCTTACACAAACAACAATTTAGTTCCTGTAAAATAATATCTGCCTGATAAAAATGGTTTCTCATATTAACATGTAAGCACATGCAAGAATGTTGAAAACATCCAGTATGGAGCCAGTTGTACTGGTCTCGTCATGTAATTTAATCTCTTCCCCTATCTCGTTACCCACAATGCTTTAGTTCTATTCCGTTTCAATACTATTATTTTAAATAGAAATGACACCCATTGTATTATAAATTGTAATCATGCACAAATACAAAATAAAAAAACAGGCACACATTTTCATTTTTCATGGAACATCGTTCTTATTGCCCATGAGTATTAGAAGTAGTGTTTACTGTACATGTAACTCTGTGAAACTGCAACGTTTTAAAAGAACTGTGCCCTTCTGATTTGACAGGCGGCCGCCATGGTTATGCTGATGCCACAAGCTAAAACGACGCTAACCCTTGTGAAACCTTCACGAGCGTCACCTCTATCCAAAACCATTCCGATGACGGATTGGCTAATGGCTGACGGGCTAATGAGGCAGCTGGAATGACGGGGCTGCCTTTCAGCACATAGCTCCTATAGAGAAAGAGCCTGGCTCTCAGGTGACATAAGCCTGGTATCTAAAGACCACTGGGTCACCACCTGCTGTAGGCCAACCGTGTCTGTTTCCCCTCACGGCCTGCCTTATTACAAAATGGCTCCTTCCGCCCGTGGCTTTCGCTTCTGACACCGGCCGGCGCTATGATTTGCGTCCCCGAAATCGGATTTGGATGACTTCTGGGCCTGCGCTTGTGGAAGTGTGGTTTGGCAACTCCCGGCGTCTGGGAGATTAAATTGCGTTTGGCTGCCAGAAAAAAAAAAAGAACGGATGTCAAATGGTTTTATTGTTTTGAATCTGGCAGGACCGGCTTGGGTCCTGCGCGGAGAAGTAGCAAATCTGGATTATTTCTGTCTATTCATTTATTTCAGGTCCTCTGAAGATCTCGTGCTTTTTCGCTCAAAGCCATCACAATGCAATAATGACCTGGCAGTAAACAGGCGCTTCGCCCGTCGCTCTGAGCTGATTGGTCGGAGCAGTTATTAACGATGAGTGAGAGGCCGGTCGGACGACGGCTACGCCGACGGCTTTGTGCGGCCGAGGTTTCGGTGACGAAGGCCAGAACAGGCCGTTTCTGGAAGGACACCTGCTCCCCTTCTCCCCTCCCCTCCACTCCTCCCCCCGCCCTCCCCAATCGTTCAGACATTGAGCAAAGCGCCGCTGCCTCACCGAGTGTGAAGCGAACATTTCCAGTTTTATGGAAGATGCCTGCTCAGATAATATTTACATTGCATTTAGGCACTTATCATAATATAACATAACATAATGACGAGAACAGGCCATTCAGCCCGACAATGCTCGCCCCTTTTTCCTGACTAAATTAGCACTCGGATTACCTACAGACTAGATAGGTATGACTATCAAGCTTAGTCTCGAAAATCCCCAGAGTTTCTGCCTCTGCTATGTGACCTATCGCACAAGGTCCAGAGCCATTTTCCGGCAAACAAGATGGCGGTGCTCACGTCGGCCCCTCTCTCTGCTCCGTTCCAGGGAACCCCGACATTCCGAAACCTCGCAGGATCCTGCGCTCGTCCTGGGGCAGCAACCCCTACATCCGCGGCTCGTACTCCTTCACCCGCGTGGGGTCCAGCGGGGGCGACGTGGAGCGGCTCGGCATGCCCCTCCCTTACGCCGAGAGCACCAAGGCGCCGGTGAGTCACCGGACGTTTACTGGATGTACCGAGAGACGGCAGCCGCCTCCTCAGTCCCCATAGGAAACAGCCGTGCGTCTGTGAATGGTGTCATTTACGAGCACACCGCATGCTGCCTGTCATTTACTGCCCCTTATGCGGACTGTCACTTAAAGACACACATGAAAGAACTTACTAGTGCATTACTCTATAGGCTGTGTTGATGCATATAAATGTGTCGTTTACATATGAAACTGACAGCAGATTTTGAACCATATGCAGGAAAGTGGCCTATAATTATTTGGATGTAATTTAATTAAATATTAAGGGAGCACTCAACTCTTCTTCTTTTTTTAACGTTATTGTTACAGGTTTGTAAAGTGTTTTGCTGTGGATCTAAGTAGCTGAAAGCCATTATATCTGTTGTAAATGTTCCCTGTTACATCAAAGCGGGCTTGTCCCAACGACAGCCCTTGAAAGAGCAGCCTGACCTTGGAGAAGGCCTACTGAACACCGCTGTTGTGTGCATAAACGGCACATTGCTCAGAGAATTGCTCAGAGAATTTCCCGTAGCATTAGCACAACAACAGCATGCGCCATGTGCTGGGTCATTGTGACTTTACCCGCTTTAATTTCACCCCCCCCCCCCCACCCCCCCCCACCCCCCCACCCCCACCTCTCTCTTCCACTCCCCACAGCCTCTACAGGTGCTGTTTGCTGGGGAAGCCACCCACAGAAAATATTATTCCACTACCCATGGTGCTTTGCTGTCAGGCCAGAGGGAGGCCACTCGCCTGATAGACATGTACCAGGACTTGTACAATGCAGATGCCACAAAGCCTAACGTGTAAAATGAACCACTGACTAGTGAATAAAACTCTGTGTTTTCTTGCTTTTTGTTTTTAATATATTACAGTAGAGGGCATTACATTATAAAAATAATAATAATAATAATAATAATAATGATAATAATGAAGCTGAATTTTTACTGTATTTAGACCTAGAGCTCTGTAGATTTTCCTTTGATTGAGATGTACTGTATGGGGTGACAGAGAGAGTACTGTCATCTGGTTCTTATACTGTTTTTTTAAATTGATAAATATGTTCATAACACTTCTATAATTTAACTTGTTTTGTAAGTGCCTTCTGTATGTAATGTTATGTTATTGACGAAAGAACATGAAAAATAAATAAATTGAATATTAATGTTTGGGGTGCTTTTGGGAGTCTTTCTTTTTTACATAAACCCTTCCCATGTGGAACTTTAGGGGTGTTAGGAACTTGACTTCTCTTTTCCACAAATCAGTTTTACTAACCACCTTAGTGACTTTATCTTTTACATTCCTTTTCCATGGTAACATATGTTGAAACAGTTGATTTTGGTTAGACATCTTGTTTTTAGATATGTATCCTCTCATCTTGTATCTGGAGTGAATTATGGAAAAAAAAAACCCCACTGTGGTGTAAACTTTCCGTCTGCTGAAACAATGTCTGAGCTCTGTCTTGTGGTAATGACTTTCTGCAGTGCAGTGGATAGTACATGTCTGCCAAGGAAAATATCTTCCACTTTGTACATATGGATCCTGGAGACTGAACTTCAACAGTTTTTCCCCCCTATTATTTTCCAGACATGATGAAAACATTCACATTCATTTTTATTACTTAATGTTTGGGTTCTAGAATTTGTTTTTGTTTTACCCATAATTCCATGCCGTCCCTTTGCTGCCATCTGCTGGTGATTAAAATGTAATTTAAACCTCTCAAATAATGTAAACAAGTCTTAGAAAATCCAGATTACAGCTTGCAGTGACCTGAACTGTTATACTGAACTGAAGCAATCAGTGACAATAACTATATGAAAAAGATAAAATACTCCAACAAAAATGTAATTTCTTTATCTCATAACATTACTTGATGCCTTAAGGATATGTCTTTACACTAAGGACACCCTTTCAGGACTCACATCAATGTTAATGTGAATTTTACTGATTGCTTTCTTTTCACAGTGTTTTTTCCCTTTTGACAACTAAGCATAATGCAAAGTGATATGCATTGATAAAAACTGGTAGAAAATGCAGCTGAGCAGTTCAAGAGTCATATATTTTCTCTGGCAAATATTGTTGTAATCTGGACAAGCGAACATGACCTGAAGTTGCACTTTTTGACTGTGCTAGCCAAAATAATAAAATATGTGTTCCATATTTTAACTGCCTTAATCAGTTTTTTTTTCCAATACCACCATCTGCTGGTCATAAAAAAGAAAGCAAAACCATATTGTTCATGGAAGTGTTCTTGAGGACTCTAAAATCTATATATACTCCCGCCACCCACAATTCAAATCCATTAGTGATGAGAGTAATAATGCATCTGAAGACTACAGGATAATTGTTACATGAGGCGCAAGAGATATGATGGAAAAATAAGAAAAAGACGTCATTCATACAGTACGTGCAGAAAGACAGGCTGGTTCAAACCCACATTTTCCCATTCTTGGACACTTGACTAATAGGCCATTGGCTTATTGAGGTCACTCGTGTAAACAAGATATGCTTAAAGGGAAATCTTATTTCGGAACTATTGAACTTGATATGATTTGTCATTTTTGTTCTGCAATTGGTATATTTATATTTCTATATTTCAACATACTTTAGTCTGTAGCTTGAAAACACAATGAGTTGCCACACAAAGTATATATGTGCTTGTGCAAATGGTGGTGAGGAATATTGGTGAGTGGAGTGTGAGCAACAATTAATTCTCAACAGTGACCAGCAGATTATAGGGTCCTGACTACTTTTGTGACTATCCTGAATTCCACCAGTATTCATTGAAGTGTGAATCTGGTATTACTGTATAGAGAATACAATAAAAACTGTATTCATTTAATGGATATTATGTGAGTTGCAAGCTGCATATTGAGCCTGTACATCAATTTAATTGGTCAAACAACACAACATGTTAATCTCCTGCTGCAAGGTTATATTAAAAGGTATGTGTTACTTTACCTATCCATAGCTTAACTTTGATCTAAAATATATGTATATGTAAAATGAAAGACAAATGATCCACTTTTTGTTGGGGACAAGGACAGGCTTTATAGAATATTTACAAACAACAAGCTTAATTCCTTTGTGAGAACAAAGTGCTAAGTAAAAAAACTACTTTGTAAACAGAGTGATACTGTTTAATATTATACGGTCTGGCATATTCCCATAAATCTTCATGTGAACTGTTTATACTCTCATGTCAGCAAGCTAAACAAAATCCCAAAGGAGGTCCCAAATGGATACGTCACAAGCAAGTTTGATCTACTGTGAGTCTCAGAAACAGGAGCACACGCATGTGTCCAACAACGTCTCGGAGTTACTGGCAGACATCAGACCGGGTATGATATCTTCTTAACATTCTTCTCACTTTGTACTGAAGGAAGTTTAATTTATTGCCATGTTTGGTTTAAAAATGTTTTGTCAGCTTGTTATGTCTAGCCAGTCATTTTACATTAAAAGAAAGGAAAGGACTGGTTGGGTTCAGTTTATGCCAGCTTTAATAAGTGATTTTTAATTCTCATTAATAATGACTATAAATAGTCACACCTTTTTAGTAAATATGCATGCATATGCATGAATTTCTTTTAACACCATTGTGTATGTATTGTAAAACATGCATTAATAATGACTCATGCTGTATGTGTCTACCTACAGGGAGAATTATAAGATGCACAGTATCCATGGACCAAAAACTCAACGACTGAAGCAGATACTCAAGAAATTATAAACCCTACCCTACTTAAGAAAATAAAAATAGGTATGTAGTGCTCTTGTCTTTCATTCTTATACATCTTGGCTTCATTGTATTATAAAAAAATATATATAATGACACATTAACTAAAGTTTTTTTTAAATTAATGGCTAACATTTAATGCACAGATGGATGGATACTAACCTCTATGTCTCCTGGATAGCTGTGGCGAAAATGAGTAAAATACTTTTTGGAGCTCTGTGGCTGGAGGTCCTCCTGGTTTTCGTACCCCTGGGAAGGTGCATGACTTTCACCTTACTGCTGTCCATGCCCAACACCTCCATACCGTACAGCGTGGGAAGAATTGGAGCAGCAGCTTTGATTGCCATTGACGCGATCAACAGGAGTCCAGACCTACTGCAAGGTTAGCCTTACAAGCAAAAACAAAGTCCACATGCTTCCACTGTGTGGAGCTGCATGAGTTGTATGTCTCTAGTAACTGCATTGAATTAAAATCAATATATTGTTTAATTGTACTCACTTCCTCAATTAAAATAATTTCCTTTTAGTGCTGGTCTGTTTGACTATAAAAGTCTTTCTTCAGCACTAATTGGCTACAGCCCTGTAGATGTGTTTCAGCAAAATTTGTGGGTTGTATTTTGAGTTATTATTTTAATATTTAGCTACGATTACATTGGCATCATTCTCCAAATGTATTTGAAAAAATCTGATAAAAAGTAAATAATTAGGTTCAGTAACTGCTCACAAAATCCAGAAACAGACTTTCTTTCCATGTATACCGCTGCTCTTTGTAGTTTTGGGTTTTGATTTATGAACAATGCAACCCGAAGAACACTGATTACTCTTCTTGAACACAAGACATTCCTACATACATTTCCTCATCCCAAGAGCATTACACAGATTAATATCCCACACTATAGGACACAAAATACATAGCTCTTCCTCCATGGTTTTGACTTTCTTGCTGAGGTGTGATCTTGTAAGACTAACTCTTTTTTCTCAGTGAAATATCTCATGTCAAGCTTATAAACAGAGCTTAATATCACAGTAGTTATAGTAGTTCGACATGCACGCCTGTCTGGTTTACAAGATTGGGAAGGCACCATACTGAAAGCTTCCCTTTGATCATCTCACCTTTAACACAATAGCTCTCAGAGCAGATTTATGCCAGTCTGCTTCAATTATGTGATGTATTCTTCATAAGACTAATTCCACAAATTGGTTTGTACTTGTTTACATGGGTTTAGCGGAACTGAAGGTCATCGTTGTGCATGCTGATGGGGAGGGCTTACGAAAGCTCCTCTGCTAGTACTTTTGTAACATATACAGTACGCGCGGAAGCTAATCGTTGTAGCGACGTGCTCTGCGGGCGACAGGCCGAGCAGAACCTTGATCAAAGAGCCGTGAGAAAGACTGTACCGTTTGAAACGGCGCGCAGGTCACCGGCTGGAGCACGAGTACGTGGACGATGAGTGCAGCGCCGTCCGGGGCTCCGGAAAGGTCGTCAGCCTGCAGCACCAGCGCAACTACAGCGCGTTCATAGGGCCGTGCTGCTCAAAGGTACGGCCCTAATATCAGCGTCTCACTCATACTGCTGCTGCTACTACTACTACTACTGCTACTACTGCTGCTGCTACTACTACTACTACTACTACTACTACTACTACTACTACTACTACTACTACTACTACTAATAATAGGCCCTAAAATCAGCGCCTCACTCATGATAATAATAATAACAACAATAATAATAACAATAATAATGTTTTCTCGGAGGTGTGTTCCCAGATTGCCAGACTTGCAGCCTACTGGAACATTGCTGTGGTCAGCCCCATCTGCGCAGACCAGGAATTTCTGGATAAGAAGGTTTTGTTTGCGGATAATACATACAGCACAGTATTAAGCATGCAGTTACCGTAGCACTAGAAATCATTCACCGATGAGCACAAATCCATTGAGGGTGCATCACAGAAGGGAATATACCAGTGAAAATTTAATAATTATCAGTTTGAAGGATTGACCCAAATAGCTGTGTTTGAAAGGGAAGGACCTTTATTAAGGATTGCTATGAGTATAGACATGCATGCCTTCAAGCATTGAGGGTAATGAGGAGTGCTAATTAACAGTTAGTCTAATCCTTTATGAGATATGTTTCTCTTATTGGAATTAGAAAAAAAATGTGGTCGAGAATTCCCTGTATGTGTTTCACTGAATGTGTTTTAATGTTTCATATTTCCATAACTAACTAACCACAGGGCTTCTCCGAGAGCACCTAACCATAACATAAACCTCAATCCACGTGTGTGACCTTAGTGACAGTGTGATACAAATGAGATGAAATAGATAAATCTACACGGATCACTCACAATAGGATGTGAAGTGATTACTTGCTCCCTCCAAGCACGAACAGCTATCTGTACAGATACTCACCCACAAAAAGGCAAATGAGCGTGCCTGTTAGCAGATGCTTACATTAACCAGAAGTGTCTAAAGGCTGAGGTTTATTTTCAGTGCGTTCAGTATCAAGAGTTAACTGGTGCATTATGCATACACATGAGCACATCTCAGTTCAAACGGAAGTTTACTGCGGTCATAAAGCTTGATGTGGGAATTACTGAAAGTGTTGCAGCATTTCTTGTGACCTGACTGAATGTAAACTTTGGCTTTCTCAGTCTGCAGTCTGGCCACCTTCCAGTTTAATTGTTTAGATAAATCTTTCTCTCTCCCCCCTGGTGACTTGGTGTAGTTTATCCTGCATAACCCATGTGGTGTATGACATGTCTTCACTTTCAAAACTTTCAGATTTTTTTTTACATTATAAATGTAATTAATCACCATGAGCACCATCATCATCATTATAACCATCACATCATCATCATCATCATTCCCTCTGCTCTGTGATGACAGGACTTCCCAACTCTCACCAGAGTATTTGGCCCCTTCACCAAGATGGGTTCCTTCTTTGTCAAGATATGCAGGAAGTTTGGATGGAAGCGCATCGCCATCATCTACAACAACGAGCCCATCTGGATCATGCCTGCTGAAGGAATCAGGTACAGACAGACAGCAGCGTGAGGTATCTCCATCACGCAGTTCAAAGGCTTATGCATGGAAGGGCTAATTCAGAGCTTATGTTGAAAATGTATCAATTGTTTCTGCACTGATCTATTTAAATGTTTATATAGCAAAATGTATTTGATAGCATGTGCATGCCTTTAAATATTAATACCTCAAATTAAGCTCTGAACATTTAATCACTCTATTTATTTAGCATCTTCATTTGAAGATATTGTGTGTGCTTCAAAAGATATGGAAAGTTAAGCTATAATTGAATTCTTAAAGTTACAATTAATTGCATTCATTAGTAGGCACCCCTTGACTAAGTGATGAAGAAGAGTGATTCTGGAACATCCATGAGAACATGTGAGCTGGGGGCTCTAACTTCCTCCTTCTATCTGCTGAAGGTACACAGCGGAGGAGAAGAACATCACTGTGGCCGAATATCTGGAGTTTCATGACCTGGACGAGCAGGGAAACGCCTCCCTCTCCGCAGCCGCGATCCTGCGGCAGGTTACGGCTGTAGCGCGCAGTGCGTACCCTTTCTGTTAAGGCTTCTCTGTTGTGGTCGCATGTGTTAACATGCACCAGTGCACCTGCTCAGTACTGAATTCAGCTGAGCTGAACTGATGCCCTCATCTGGACTCAGAAAATCGCATTTTAGAGAATGTTACTTATTTCATGCACGATGTCTTGAGTTGCATGACTTAAGAAAGCGTTGAGGAGTGCCGCTGGAAATAAAGGGTAACGCGTGTAACTTAAAGTTAAGGACATCGATCATATTTTGGCCTGAAAAACCTCAAAAGTCAGTGAACAATTGCTTGTCTTAAAGCTTGATGTATTTGTTAATGTAGTTTAATCAAATTTCAGACCAGTGGTCATGAGATTGTAAACTAGAGACATTACTCAGATTAACCAGAAAAATATATAAAGTCACCAGGCATATAACATACAGACCTGTGCATAAATGTATGTGTTCTGAAAGTCTAAGTTAAACTTTGGACGGATAGGTTAAAGACAGAAATGAGTACTGTATGCTAATGAGTGCTACACTGTGCTCCAACATTCCGGATCCTGTAGAGGTCATAATGCTTTATCTGGAGCATGAAAGGGCTTCTCTGTACAACCGGAATAATGTTCCCTGACAGCCAGTAAGGTTAAATTAATGTTAAGTTAATGTCAGTGAATGAATATGCATGAACACGGGAACAGTGGCCCGTTAAACTACAGTCACGTGGTCACATGGTGCAGCGTGGCTGTAGGAGAACTGAAGTGAAAATTAACAGACCACCCCAATAGGGTCACAGAGACTCAGGGTTACTCCACCAAATATTGAATGTTGCACGCTTCCTAAGTGAACACATTGTTATTTTAATAATTTTATGGTTATAAAGTTATTTAGTTTGCCTTATTCAATGTATAACAGCATTGTGTATTTCAGTGTTCGGACCAATTGTCAAATTTGCTGATATGCAAATTTACCAGTTTTTGGAAAGTAAATGTACTAAATTTTTGTTTGAAATTGAAATTTACACAGACACATACCCATAAACTGTGAAACTGAGAATTTATTGTGGTCTCTTAATTTTTTTTACGAGCGGTACATTGTAAAGCACATTCAGAGAGCTTGCAGTGACATTCCTGTAGATACGTTCAGCGGACCCTAATCCACCATCCTTCATCCTTGCTAATTCATTAGAAACGATAATCTTCTTTTCTCCTGTAGCTCAATACTGTCGTCGGACTTTTGATATTAATTACATCAGGCACATTTCGATTTCAGCGGAATGTAAATCAAAGTACTTTGTGTGCATTTGAACATACAGAATGTAGATGAACGCAGAGTAGAGAAAGGTCCATTGCTTTCGTTCAACTCTAAGTAGATGTCAGCAAAGATAATGATCAAGGTTCAGTGTACTGCATCATTTTCCTCATTACATTGTGCTTATTCAGTTCTCCTTATGTAAATGGTTGTACACAGGGAGGAACTGGTCTATCTTCATTTGCTCAAATGAAGTAGGTACATAGGTATGTAAACTTACAATGGGTTGTAAAACCAGTTAGGTATCAGGAGAACGGGATAAATTGGGAGCTTTCCCCTCCCTTTATCTCTATATGGGAAACTACAGCAGCCTGTCTGTATCAACATTGCATGATGGGAAATGACATCCCAGCCTCCTTTGATAGCTGGCCTAGGTCAGGCAGACATGTCACTGAGCTGGCATGGAGGACAAAAACTGGGTATCTCAGATAATCCACATTTTAAT
Source organism: Anguilla anguilla (assembly GCF_013347855.1). Lineage (NCBI taxonomy): Eukaryota > Metazoa > Chordata > Actinopteri > Anguilliformes > Anguillidae > Anguilla > Anguilla anguilla. Next base: position 12,604,359 of record NC_049205.1, on the reverse strand, counting down.
AGTTGGTTGTGGGACAAATGTCAGAAAGCTATTCATCATAAGCTTTTAAACTTAAAATAGCTTTCCTTTCTTTGATGACCAAGTCTCATTACCGAGAATACAAAACTTTCATTTTCCAAATTTCAAGTTGGTGCTGATGGGCAAATCTTTAACCGAGCTGTTGAGTGAGTTTCCTTATAAGCAAGTCTGTGACTTGCATGCAGAATGGTCAGACAACATTACATAAATAAACTCTGTGCTGGTAGTTGCAGTTGTATGGGTGTCTGGGTTTTGTTACTTAGCATTGGGAGCACATACTTTTTAAATATAATAAATAGAGTTTGTAAGTGGAAATTCCACTTCACTTGGGTCTGGGCAGAAATAGCAGAGAATCTGAGATTTCCAGAAGCTCTATCAACTCCTCACTTTACCCATAGTTTTTGGTTCTGGTTTTAGAATTCATTTAACCCCACGCTACCCTCTCTTGGGGCCCACTCGACTCGAGCCAATTTGGAGGGAGCTCTCACTGGTTGCTTCATTTTTGACCGTGACTACTCCACTCATGGGAAACAAAATACTGCTAATAAATACACGTAAATGTGACAGGGATGGACCTGTTTCAAGGGGTATGTTTTGTTATAGTATTGAAGTAGCATGCTGCACTTTGTGAATAGGCTGCGGTTCCCACTGGAACCCAAGAACTGTGTATGTGTGTCACCGAGGTCAAGGGGCAACGTTTTCCCTCAGCTGACATGTTTTTTTCTCTCCAGTCATTGTCATCTCTGCTAGAGGCGAGATGGTGAGGACCTTCATGATCGAAGCCTACAAAGAAGGGTGGATCAATGGGGACTTTGTCTTCTTCTGCTTCGAACTCTTCGAGCAGAGGGACATGTTTGGAGACTTCAGCTGGAAGAGAGGTTTGTAAAGCTGCTAAAATGCATATTACAAGACCACAATATGTTCAATTAATTAACTTTGCAGTGTTGTCTCAGGTGTCTTCTAGATCTACATGTAGATAGAGGGACAGTGTACTTCGGTCAAGTATGGGTTCTTGTATGAGTTCTCAACATTATAGTGCATTACATACTAATGCTACTAAGTTTAACACCAGAGTTTAATGGTTCTTCAAATGTCAAACTCCCATGTATAAAACATTGCTTCAATGTGCAGTTTTGCTTCAGGTTTACTGCTGTTGTTTTCACTATATTTCTTTTGAAATAAGCTAGCAGTACCAATATTTCACATAGCACAGTACAGTATGTACATTCATTTGATGATCTAAAATCCAGAGCAACATACATGTACAGTAGTGTACATTTACATTACATTTCTGATTCTATCAAACAATGGCAATAAGTTGTGTGAATGCAAATATTCATGTGTAGTATTTTCTTTGGTTCTGTCAGTAATATTCAAATTGACAGTGACACATAACCATGCATGTATATATCCCAGGAGATGCATATGACTCCATGGCCAGGAAAGCGTATTCGGCACTGTATCGACTGTCCCTGTACAAACCTGATGACGAGCGCTACCAGAACTTCTCTGCTGATGTCATCCGAAGAGCAAAGGAAGACTTTGGCTACACATACACCCCTGATGAGAAGGTGCTCTTCCATTAGGATCATCCTCTTAATGCTGATTCTATACGTCATTGTGTGACACCATGCTAACTATGACATAGAACAAGCATATATTTTTGTATGTTGATAGTTCTACATTCACTTAAGTTATATGCTTGAGTTAAAGGATCGTTTTCAGGCTATGTGTTGTATTTTATGCTTATTTTCGCATTATTTTTCACAGTTTCCTGTGATTCTTGCTGATCTGCACTTATTTTGCTGTTTGTGTCGTGAATGTGACAAGCGTTCGATCTGTCGTGTCATATTAGCCTCCTGCAGCACCCTGGATAACAGGATCTGCCACATGTGTAATTATACTTACAATAATCTCATCAAGAGGAACTGTCTTTACTGAACAAAAAAAGGGGGGGTTTTCGGCGTAGGTGGGTACACCGTGTTCGGAGATGTCGTGATTGCCTCTGCCATCGGCAGCATACGTGATTGTGTGGAACGCTCAGCCCCAACGCTAATCAGGTTTCACAGCAATTCTTAAGCCGTTACCACACCAGCCAGGCATGTGCTTTCTCCGCCGAGAGGAGATTACGTTGTATAAGCCACTTTATAAGGCACAGTGTTATCTAAGATATGAACACTGAACAGACTTATACCGAATGTATTCAGGGAAATGTCCAAACCTTTCATATAGTTTGCAAAGGACCTGCCTTTTAAGTTCATGTGATGCATTAAATGTTACAGTTTAGATTTTTTATTTGTTTGGTTTTCAACGGGCAGGTGTCCGTTCTGGCCGCTCTCTCCCATGATTCCGTGTGGCTGTACGCCCAGGCGCTGCACGAAACGCTGTCCGAAAACGGAGATCCCTACGACGGCTACGCCATCACCCAGAAAATGTGGAACAGAACGATCACAGGTTTGGCTCTGGGGATCGATGACTGCGGGTCGCAAATGCAGTGACTGGGAAACGATGGCAGGAAATTAACATTGACTCTAAAGAATTATCACAGTTAAGAGATTATGTCCCAATTTCTCTGGTAGCAGGGCAGCCCTGATTTAAAACGAGCGTTGCTTTAATACAGGCATTCAGGGTGACGTGACGATCGATGACAACGGAGACAGAGAGTCGGCCTACATGATGCACCACTTCCAGAAGAGTAATGGAGAGTTCGAGGTGACATATTTCAGACCTCTCACTATTATTTTCTGCTGCCATAACCCCATGACATCATAAACAGTCAAATTTTATTCCCAGTATGAAAAAGTTATTCAGAAAAATAACGAGTAATTATTCAATATGTGTTTGAAGGTGCTGCAGTATTGAATATTTAGCTGGTTATATTTATTTTTAAGCTGCATTAAGCACCAAGGTTCCTCTGCATCACCTCCTGCAGCCATGAAATCATCATTATTTATATCGCTAGTAATCATCAAAGTGCAAATGGAAATTCTATTCTGTCATTTACATTTGCTATGCAGTCAATAAAATTGAAAACTTTCCTCTCCATAGGTTATTGCAAATTACTTTGGGACAAATAAAACATTTGAACAAGTGGAGGGGGTCATGATCAGATGGCCTGGAGGCAGAACAACCCCCCCTTTGGACAGCCCTAAGTGTGGATTCAGAGGGGAACAATGCCCACACACTGGTACTGTGCTCCTGAAAGTCCACCCAGTTCACAATTTCACACACCCTCATAGGCCTGGACTACAAACTGCACATGTTCAATCACAGCCAATGCACTTAGAATTAATCAAACACGATTACGATAACTGAACCCACCCTGTTCCAAGTTTCATCGTCAGTCCAGATTGTTGACGCTTTTCCGATCAATGTTAAAATGTCTGCAGTGTGGTGGAGCGCCACCAGGGGTCACTATAACTCTTTCTCAGTGGCCCTGCTAAATCTCGTATCTCGTAATAGCGCACCATTTCTCCCTGCTGCTCGCTGCTGTTGTGAGCGTCTTGTCCGCTGGGACCTCAAATAAGGTCGCCAAACTCATTTTATCTCTGGCCTTGGTTCTTGCTAGCCCAAGGTGAGAGAAACACAGAGTAAATTATTTACAGTTGCCTCCCAGGCCAGAACTGCCATTTCTTTCTGTGCTGAAATATGTATCTTCTATAATAATATCAGGTTATTAAAGTTCTCTCATCTAACACCGGGCTTTATTTTGAATCAAGTATGTTTTGGGAAGCTTAAGTGACAGGTCCTGATATATATATCAGCTCTTTTTTGAAACTTCACAGGACATTCAGTACCTGATATGCATTGTGAAATGTTGTATCTGTCCTGTCTGTAATTTTCATTGTCAGTGTTATAGTACATAGTGTTAAGAACTCAATTAGTTGTGCCCTTGTTAAATTTGGAATTTAATAAGATGGAAGACACACTGTCAGTGTGTGTTTACTGTGAGCTAATTACTTCTTATTCTTGCTTAACCTCCTTGGGCTAAATAAACTACACCACTGAATGAATTGAAATGATATGAAGATGAAGTACACAATGGAAGTCAGTAAATAGTAGGCAATGGAAAGAAAAGGCCTGTTAGACGTTGGTAACACAAAATTATCAGATGTGGAAGGTCCAGGGGTCAGAAAGTAAAAGACCTGTCCTGTGTTTCTTCCATGCATGAACTCAGCCAGCTGATTTCACTAATTAGTTCTACCTCCTAATTGAAAAAACTGCGCTAATTAGGAAATCCAGATGATTGGCTGAAGATACTCGGGTGGACTTTTACTTCCCGAACCTGGATTTTCCACCTTGGGAAATGACTAAAGTTATTTCCATATTTTCTGCAGAAAGAAGCCTGGTGATTGCTGTTGCAGTGATAATCAGCTTGTTGGCTGCAGGGACACTCCACATAAGTCTCCTTTACAGGTAGCTGCTATGTGCTGTTCATTACCTTAATTACCCAGCTGCGAATTACATTTAACATTTTATTCAGGCAGAGAGATGTAATTGAATTTACCGGAGTAAACACCCTTCTTCTCCTCCACCACTCCTCCCACTGTCCTACAGGGTTTAGAACAGCCAGTGTCTCTCACTGTAGGTCAGTACACACACTTCAGTAGGGGGAGTTACAGTTGTTGATATTATGGGGCAGAAGAATGTTGTAAACAGAAAGAAAAAAACCCCAGCTTGGTATCAATAAATATATATCATTGTCTGTCTGAATTTAATAACCCAATTTTTTTTCTCAGGAAGTACAAGCTCCAGGAGAAGGCTTCGATGATGTCATGGAAAATCGGTTACAGCGAGGTCACTATAGTGACAGAGCCATACACATCCCCATCAGCATGTCAGGTGAAAGGACTGGCCTTTCTAGCATCATCTCTAGTATCACTGGAGACAAGCAGACTGCTCTGTCTGATTAAAGTATATAAAACTATTACAGGATGAAACTATACTATACTACCACATACCATTTACTAGCTATAAAATAGTATAGTAACATTATAGTTCATATTTTTGTATTTTATAATATTGTACTTTTCCAAATGCACAAAATGTACTATCCTGAAGGTTGTCTTGCACAAGGAATAAGAAGCAACACAAAAACAAGTTCAGAATAAACAAGTGATGATATTTGTAGTCTGAATCTTTAAAACTAAAATTAACATAAAAAATGAGAAGAGATAATACACATAATTACATGTTGCAGTAGGCCATACTGATTAGGCATTAGGGGGTTTTTGTGCATACAGATGTCTTTTTCACAAGGTGGTTTACTTCAATGACAAATCAATGCACTCCTCTTGGGGAGCTGGGGAAGGAAACACAGAAGGCCAGACCCCAAGCCACAGGTCTGTGGTGTATAAAGTAAGCAGCCTAACCATCGTTCTATTGTCCTTCAGGAGTGCCCTCCGGGGTTGTGCTGTGTGTGCCAGTGAATGAGAGAGAGAGAGAGAGAGAGAGAGAAAATTAATTCTCTAGGGTTATAATTGGCATCACTCATTATTTGTGATTAGGTTCTAATCTGCACCTGCTTCACTGATCAGATATATTGATTGTCTCATTATGTTTCTTCAACCACAATGATGGCAAGCATGCATATTAATAGATTACTGTGTTGTATGTGAGATGCAGGAGGCTAAACACTAGGTGCAAAATGTCATTCTCTCTCATTCTTGTGTTGATTTCCTCATCTGGCTCAGTTCAATCAGTTCATTTAGGGGAGCCATGTACTTGCAGTACGGCACAGCGAATCAAATATCTGAAATTGTTTTGTCTGAGTGCAGTCTTTTTTTCAGAAAGATAAATAAAGAAAAGCAATGCAATTGTTACTCATTCTCACTGACTATTCTTTTTTTGTTTTTGTTTTACCCTTTAAGGAGAATGTGTGTTCAATTTGTTTCTTGCACGTGAAAAGTGTTAATTTGAACAAAGAACTAATTACAGAGTTGAAACAGGTATGTTGATGATTCAGCGTGAATGACATAAATTTATATTTATGGAGGTGGGATTTCAAATAATGTGCTATTGCACCTTTTTTGTGTGTTTTTGTTCCTGTCTTTTCACAACAGTGCAAAGATTTAGTACACCCAAACATCTGCAGCTTCATCGGAGCCTGTTTAGATTCTCCTCATTTTTTTCTTCTGACTGAGTTCTGTCCTAAGGGAAGTCTGCAGGTACTCTTTAATTTCTTGTCTTTACAGACACTTAGTTTCTCTTCTGTAAATAAACCACAGGGAATATGTTTGTTTGTATGTGCCACACATTTATTAATCAACCTTTTAAGGGCCAGCACACACGGCTTTTGTCCAACTAAACACTTTCCCAGGGGTTTCCCTCCATATGATGATTTACTTTTCCCAGAAACATTTCAATTAATTTCAAGCACCAACAACATCTGCTTTTTAAATGATAAGTACTGTGGGGCAGGAGTCGGTTCCCTTCACCTTATCATCTCTGTCAGTGACTCAGCTGGTTTTAATCTTTAAACGCGGTGGCTTAACCCCATGCCGCGATTCCCATTTCAGGACATCCTGAGGAATAACTCCATCAAACTCGACTGGACTTTCAAGTCCTCGCTGATGCTGGACATCGTGAAGGTAGGCCCTCGAAGCCGCGCAGCTCGGACCGTGAGGACGGCGGCGGGGTGACCGCGTTTTTTTGCGTTCGTTCGCAGGGCATGGACTACCTGCACCGCAGCCCCCTGCGTTCCCACGGTCACCTGTCCTCCTCCAACTGCGTGGTGGACAGCAGGTTCGTGCTGAAGGTCACCGACTTCGCCCTCGAACACCTAAGATGGCAGGTCAGGGGGGAGATGGGCAGCGACCGTTGCGACTGGCAGAGTAAGTGACTCACACAAACAATCTTTCCTGCACGCGCCGCGGAAGGAACAAAATTTAATTTGCCAGCCAATATACGGCTGACACTTTACACACCACTCGCACGCCATCGACACAGTTATTTTACTGAGGAAATACGAGGTGCCGTTGAGTGCCTGGCCTGAAACATCAACAAAAATGATAGGTTTCCTGCTTAAGATTCAGACCCACAGCCACCTGCTTTCATGGCCTACGAGTGCATGCCCACAGTACTGCCCAATTCATTATTGCTGCCCAGCCTACAAGCCAGATTAATCACACACAATAATAAGCTACAATGATTAGCTAGTTAGTATCTATGAATATCCAACTGTATACATTAAAATGGAAGCTACTTTAGTTTGACAGCCTCCTCTCATCAAAACTGATTATTATTATTAAGATCGTGATTACTGTGATTAAAAATGCTTTCTCAGGTCATTTTCATCCATAGCAGCTGTTTCGTCAAACCCCACAGGGTTATTGTGGAGAGCACCAGAGCTCCTGAGGCACAGGGGGGCCCCCAAGGGGACGCAGAAGGGCGACGTGTACAGCTTCGGCATCATCGTCCAGGAGATAGTGTACCGGTGCGGCCCCTTCTTCATCCCCAACTGCACCCTGAAGGCCAGAGGTATGGAGCTTTTTGCGCCCATGCATCACACAGGCCAGATATATTTCAGCCCATCCTTGACACTCTATCACGCATGTTGTATATCACATGTGCTTTATTGGTTTTGGGATGTCATTGGATGGGGTGCGCCTAGGGGGGCATAATGTAGATGGATGAGTGCACTTGTCTTCGTAATATATCCAATATCCATTGCTGTCAGTCACTGATTAATTCCATCTGACAAAGTGTGACCACACACAGGACCACACAGATGAGACCCAGCCATGAGCCAAGACAAATTAGCAGGACTGAAATGGACTCCATTTTGTTCATGTTCAGAGTACTAAATAACACAGTCACATCTGAGTACAGGGCATCCCACGGAGGATAGCAAACATACAGTGCCCTCTAACTTCCCATTACCATCTCCCGGTCGCCCGGTCATTGAGTCTGCCAGCATTGTGAAACAGCATTAGGGCTGTCCGCTAGTGTGCAACTCAAGGCTAGGCAGTTGAGCTGAAGAGCTTACATTCTAAATAGTTGATGAGTGGTGCAAGTGGGCCACCGTAGTGGTGAATAGGCGGTAGCTTGCCAGTATGGCTCTGCAGCCTGTGAGAGCTGGCCACCGTCGGGGTGTGTTTCAGAGATAGTGGAGAGAGTGGCGGCGGGGGGCTGCAGCCCCCTCAGGCCCCACGCTGACCCGGCGGGGTGCCCGGAGAGCGCCGAAGCCCTCATGAGGAGCTGCTGGAGGGAGAGCCCGGCGGAGAGGCCCGACTTCTCCGCCCTAAAGGCCGTCGTGAAGAGGCTGTGCCCCAGCGGGTGAGCGCCATTTTGTTTCGCCTTCCTGCCCATGTCCGTCTGCCCACTCCCCCCCAGACCCCTACTACTAACCGCCCACACACCCAGCAACCCCCCCACTACATACCCCTACACACCAAAGACAACCTGTAACATCTATACAGACAGGGCCAGATCTAATTTATAATCTTTCTTATTATTGACGGAAAAGTTGAAACTGTTCCAGGGTCTTATGGAAAAATATGTCACTACCTCCCTTGTTTTTACTGTGAAGCAAAGAAAAAGCCAAGATACTCCAGTCAAGTGCAAGGAATTATGTTTACTTGAGTTTTGACAGGAGACCAGTCCATGGACTTGCATTCTTGCGTTAGCTTGGAGTTGCGCAAAAACTTTCTGAGTGAGTGGATGGAAGTGGTCCTGTCAGTGCTCAGGGAAGGAGTGTTAGGCAGAGTCCCATTAATAGCCGTTAGCGCTGACAGCTCTTTATCAAGGTAAACGAATGCTGCACTTGACAGCATTGCTCAAGAGGACCAGGTTGACATCCAGCTTCCCTCAGGAGAACGTCGCTGTCAGGCAGCATTACGCTCCGCGCCGATCCCACGCTGAGCGATCGCGGCTGTCTAGCGCGCGGCCCGTACGAAAATATCCTGCGTGTGCGCCTCCCCAAACATTTAGGCCATCGATCAAATTATATGACTCGAAGGGAATGCATCGGGAACTCAGCTTAAAAACATTTAAATGAAATGGAAAAAGTGAAAACTGCTTTGTGTGTGTGAGGATGGCAATTTAATGGACATCCCCTGTATAACAGGGCCACTTCCCCCAAGCATGAGGCGTGACTTCCAAGTATATGCATGCAATGCAAAGCAAACTGTCCTGAAATCAAATGAAAAACTAATGCTGAAATTTGGAAATGACAAAAATCAAACTGCTGTGTTTATGTGAGAGCAATGCTTTAAGGGAACCTGACATTCTTGTGCTGCAAGACCTTGTCTCTGTGTGCTGAAAGAGGACCTGTGTGCTCTGGTGTCCAACGTTATCTATTATTATTATTGTTATCACCATTATTATTATTATTATTATTATTATTAATAATAATAATTCATTTCAAGTCTTTTGCCTCTTGTTTTTAGTGTACATCCTTTTAACAGTGTTGTCTGTTGAAAAAACAGTCTGTTTTTTTTTATAAAACACCACATTAGAGGGAGTGACAACATTCTGGATGACTTGCTGTCTCGCATGGAGCAGTACGCCAACAATCTGGAGGAGATTGTGAATGAGCGCACGGCCCAGCTCCTGGAAGAGAAGAGGAAAGCCGAGAGCCTCCTCACGCAAATGTTGCCAAGGTAACGCCGAGCGGCGCGGCGCCGACAGATGCCCCTTGAACGCATCACCCCAGCGTTTCTTCGCCAGCGCTCCCAACCGCTCACCTGAAAAAAGGGGCGCATCATTCCCCCCGGTCTGACTGCGTCGTCACGTCAAAATGTCAGTCGTGTCGGAAAACACCTTGGCGGTCTGATCCCAGCAGCTCCCACACAACCTTCCACGGGCGCCGTGACAATCGAGAAACAAATCTGCACGTGAAAAGCGCAGCTGTTTTTAAACCTGACAACTTTCGGGCCATCTGCCTGTCTTTCAGCAGCGCCTCTCCCTTCCCTTTTCAGATCTGTCGCCATCCAGCTGATAGCTGGGAAGGCGGCACGAGCCGAGACCTACGACTGCGTCACCATCTATTTCAGCGATATTGAAGGATTCACTGCCATGGCCGCTAGAATCTCTCCCATGCAGGTTAGATTCTATTTATGACCGCATCCTCTAAATTGTGCGTAAAGCTGCTGCAGCCAGACCTGGAGGAGACTCAAAGGAAAGCAGCGAGCCTGTTCGCATGCTCGCATTTTTACGGTGAATCACGAGCTGCCCCTAATCGTAAAAAGCTTTTAGCCGGGGTGTTCGCGGGCGAACGTCAGTCTCGGCACGTAACCGCACAAAGGAACAGTCTCCGCTGAAGGTAACTGCGGGGTTTTTTTCCGAAATGGTTTCAGGTGAAAGACGATAAAACTGCACCGGGCAAACAACAGCAGCTGAAGCTAAGTCCCTGGTTTCTTTTCAGGCAGGGCTAAGGTGGCCTGTTCAGAATGCGAGATGCTGGCTGAATCCTGGGGCTAATGCTCCCAGGTTTGAGTGACCTCTCTGGGGTCACCCTGACCTTACTGGGGCTTTACAGCACGGTTGGTTAAGGTCAGGAGTTTAAATCCCAGACTGGGTGTTGCTGTGAATGAAAGTATTCAGTATTCAGTAATTCAGTAGGGCACTCCTGCGATACACAATGTCCTAGGCGTAATACCGGTAGTGTATTAAGATGGTGGGGATGGTTCAGCTTTTCATGATGTTTTAATTGCTTAACAAGTGGCTTCAGGAACTCTTTTATGAACAGTACCTCTTGGTTTGGAAGATGAAGAATAGGTTGATAAAAGAAGTCGGGAAAAATCATGATCTTATTCATGTGCAATGCTTATTAAAAATTCAAAAATGCATATTAAAATGCACTAAGTGGATGTTTTCCTTCAGGTGGTTAATGTGCTGAATGACTTGTACACATTCTTTGACAACATCATTGACAGCCATGATGTTTACAAGGTAATGCTACATTTATACCCATTTATTCACAGGAGTAATTATCTTCATTAATCAGCCAAGACCCTCAGTTAACATATTTTCTAGGCTTCTGTAATGAATGCTATGTACAAAGAGTAATGATAAATTCTCTCTACTTTCTCATAAAATATTCCACATATTGTAGTCTGGGGTTCCCAACCTCATTCCTGATGTACCTCTGTGTATTCTGGTTTTCATTCCAATCATTATTGCAATTCCTGAAGTATAATGAGCTGTTCATTATTCTTATTTATACGCATTTAATGTATAAAGAAGAATGGTTTGCTCTCTAAATGCCACATGCTTTCAGAAACATATTCAGATATCTTCCAAAAAAAAAAATACTGTTCCATGTTCTTTTGAGGGCTTTTAATTAGTCGGATCAGTTCTAAGATAACCAAAGCTTTTACATGCTGTGGTAAATTAATCCTTTCTAAAGAAATTACATTTTTAATGATTGACCTACTGCTGAAGTTCTTACTGCTGAAACACCTGGTCATTGAAACCAAACCATCTTTGGAATGTGTTCAAAGAGTTCAAATATAAATAAAATGGTAATCAGCTAAATCTGCATTCTGGTAAAATCCGTGTGAACACAAATATATGGAGCTTTTCCATTTAATTCTTGAACTAGTTGGTTGGAATAAAAATCATCAAACATGGGGGTATATACAATGTAATGAAAGTATATTGATGGAGCCTGATCATTAAGGTAGTGACACATCTTGCATTCTTTTTTATTGCATTTTAAGATGATGTAGTGGTTTTTAAATCCTGTGATCCTTAGGCACTGTATTAAATATTCACTCTTTGCTTTTAAGAGACTGTTCTGTTTCACTTATTTACACTGCTTTGAATCACTAACACATTCAGGTAGAGACCATCGGGGATGCCTACATGGTCGTGTCTGGCTTGCCGATCAGAAACGGCGATGACCACGCTAAAGAAATCGCCAGGATGTCCTTGGCAATTGTGCATGCCATGAAGCAGTTCAAAAGCGAACATGTGCCAAACCAACAGCTAAAGGTTCGCATTGGACTCCATTCAGGTAACCACTAAGGCCGGTCTCAACTGGAAACACGCAAGCCTTATCTGTTGCAGAGCTATTCAGTTTATAAGTTAAAAGTATTTATTATATACCGGCATTCTTTTAAATGTCGGGGACAATACTAATTATGTGCTATCACGTTTCATGCATTTAGCGGACACTCTTACCCAGAGCAACGTAAAAAAAAAATAAAAGAATAAACATTAGTGCTTTTAATGGATTAAGAAGAGTGACAATAAACCCGAAGAGGATAATTGACAGTCTTGGAGTCTAAACGGATAACCTGTTCTGTAATTGCTTCAGGTCCCTGTGTGGCAGGAGTGGTGGGACTGAAAATGCCACGCTATTGTTTATTTGGAGACACTGTAAACACCGCCTCGCGGATGGAGTCCCACGGGTCACGTGAGTCCGCGCTGCCCGTCACCGTATCTGCCTGTTTACATCCGCCTCAACAGTCTGCCCGTGTGTGTTCACACCACCATATCTGCCTGTTTCCATCCGCCTCAACAGTCTGCCCGTGTGTGTTCACACCACCGTATCTGCCTGTTTCCATCCGCCTCAACAGTCTGTCCGTGTGTGTTCACACCACCGTATCTGCCTGTTTCCATCCGCCTCAACAGTCTGCCCGTGTGTGTTCACACCACCGTATCTGCCTGTTTACCTCCGCCTCAACAGTCTGCCCGTGTGTGCCCGTCACCGTATCTGCCTGTTTACACCCGCCTCAACAGTCTGCCCGTGTGTGTTCACACCACCGTATCTGCCTGTTTACCTCCGCCTCAACAGTCTGTCCGTGTGTGTTCACACCACCGTATCTGCCTGTTTACATCCGCCTCAACAGTCTGCCCGTGTGTGCTCGCACCACCGGCCCGTAAGAGCGGGAGACTCTGCAAAAAGAACATTCTGTTGTGCAGTGGTTCCCAATCTCTCCCTGCCCAGGATGCATTTAATGAGTGAATACGTTTCTGTGCCCCATCCATTATTAAAATGTAGCCAGGAATGCATCAATATCAGAACAACGGAGTGAATGCTTCAACTAATAGAGTATTTGTAACTCATGCAGTGTTGACATATACGTAAATAATACATGGCTATGATAGAAATTGCTCCATACACTGTAGATATACGTGGCTGTATACTGCATGTGACTGCATATGTTCAAATACACTACATGGCCAAAAGTATGTGGACACCTGACAACCAACATCTCATCCAAAATTATCGGCATTAATATGGAGTTGGTCCACCCTTTGCAGCTACAACTACCTCCACTCTTCTGGGAAGGCTTTATGCTTGAATTTGGAGCATTGCTGCAGGGATTTGCTACCCTTCAGACAGACGAGCATTAGCGAGGTCTGGCACTGATTGAGCAATTAGGCCTGGCACGCAGTTGGCTTTTCAGTTGATCCCAAAGGTGTTGGATGGGGTTGAGGTCAGGGCTCTGTGCAGGCCAGTCAAGTTCCGGAACGATCTTGACAAACCATTTCTATATGGACCTGCCCATATACTTCTTCATGTACTTTTGGTCATATCGTGTATGTCTCTTTCAGACTACCACTGTTGCAGTATACCGTACCCCCCCACACCACCAAAAGGTTTGCGTTACTTTTACATTTTCACTGTCCTTCACTGTTGTTTAGCCCTCAAGATCCATGTAAGCAGTGCAACCAAGGCCCTCCTGGATAAATTTGGAACCTTTCACTTGGAGCTGAGGGGAGACATTAATATGAAGGTATGGTACTTTCACCTTATCAATGGTGCTGTTTTATTTTTGTTTTTGACAATGCCACTGGCTTTTTACAAAGCCACTACCAGACCAATGCGTCACCAAAAGTTTCCGATGTCTTGTAATTTGGATGATAGAAGGCTACTCTATGCCACACAAGGAAGCTATTAAATAAAACATAGTCACCATTAAAAATATGAACATGATGATGAGTCAGAACACCTTCATCATTTAAAAAATGAGGCTTGTTTCTATTTCAAGTATAGAGCAAGACTAAAATAGTTACTTGGTGACTGATAACAAATTTTACCTGAATGAAACTGCATGAATGTATAAAATAGAGAGAGAGAAAGAAAGAGAGAGAGAGAGAGAGAGAGAGAGAGAGAGAGAGAGAGAAATTCCTTTGACAATTTTTCATTCATATCACTGCGAGAACTCTGACATTTTCTTTCCTCCACAGGGGAAGGGACTATTGAGGACATACTGGCTTCTGGGCGAAGAACCATGAAAGTTTTATGCATATAGATATTTTGATGGATTATGCAGCTCTAAGAAAATCCACCTCAGACATGTTTGAAGTGTAACTTATTTAACTTAAAAAATATATTTCTGTTATTCTTTGTACATGTTCTGTGTCAAGTTTAGACAAGAAATGCTTACACAGCTTACCATTTTATGATTACACATCCCTTTTGGATATCTTGTTCACAAGTCGTCTTTTGATCATGTGAAATCTGATCATTTGTCATCTGAAGATTCTTATTTCAGTTGTGAACAAAAATTGTGTGCTTTCACAAAAGTCTTCAGCTTTACGAAGACATTCACATTTCCAGGCATGTGCTGGACACAAGATTTTTAACCAACAGATTAAGTTGTTTTGGAAAGTATCTTCCATACCAGAATCAAAGTCCGTCATCAAAGGAAGGCCAGTTCACTGAAGTGCTTCTCTGGCTCAACATTCTGCTGACTTTTAACAAATGTCAGGCCTATGAGGTGATTAAAAAAAAGAAGTAAATAGTTTGCGTCCTACTTTTTTCTTATCTCAGCCAACACATGAAACAAACAGGAAATGTTAGCCATTTAGTGAACAGCTTGAATATAACAAGCAAGATTATTAATCTTTCATCCAGATCATTCTAAATCTAGAAAGTTCTGTGCCTGCCCACCTCTCCCTAACCCCTCTCTGAAAACACTGTTATGTAAAATGTCTCTTTGGCTCGTGCCAACTTGTTTGATTTCTGTATGAAAACCAGTGGGACCCACTTTAGTGGCACCAAGCAAATGTTGAAAGCTCTTGACTCCACCCCTGGAATTTCATGATTCAAAGACCCACTTCATAGATATCATCTTAATGTTGTTAAATTGCAGCTGCTGAAATTATATTTTGCCCACTGTCATTTTGCCCTTCTGTTCAACTTTTCATTCATTCATTTATTTATTTTTTTTACAGTAAATCAGAAAAGGGCTGCTTGCCTGCTGTTTGCATTTCATAGTCTTGAATCTACTCATAGTCCATCATCTCATTACTGACATGGATTCAATGGGTGAATTGCAAAGTATGCATTTTTGTTAAATAGTTTAGTGTAGTCAAAGTTTTACCCAAAGAAAGAATCAGATTTAAAGGCATTCTATGCAGGATTTCTGTGGATCCTGTGTTTACAATCTTCCATCTTCAGCTCTGCCTATGCACCCTGAATACCTGACTTTGGTTACCTGGCTAGTAGTCGCTATCTAGCATAGCTAGCTAGAGACAGTTGCTACAGGTAACATTACCTACAGGTCGACCATAAAACAAGCCAACTCAAAGTCACTTTTCATCCCCTTGCCGAACTTCAACTGATGCCACCAAGTAAAAGCAACTCCGAGGTTAATTCTAGTTCTGGAAAAAGGCCTGTTGGCCTGTCATTTTGCTTTGCTGTATCTGGGCTTCTCCTCCACCATTGCACCAGCTAGCTAACTGGAGACAAACACTCTACTGAAATCTAATCCCAGACCAAAAATTTGCCATGTGACAGCAGTTGAATGATAAATGTCCAGAACATCGAAAGCACCCTTATTATGGCTTGTAGGGAAAAAAAATGGTGACCCTTGCACATGGATTTTACAAGGATGTACTTTATAAATCATTCGATATCTTAAAAATGTGCTCAAGAATATATTACTTACACCCCAGTAGTTTCATGATCTGTACTTTACTTTGCAAAATTACTAAATGCATGACCCACTTCCTTGAAATATTTATCTGTATAAGCTGGCTGATTTGAAACAGAATGTCCCTCAAGCGATTTTTTTCTCAAGGCATGAAATTTGAGTGCTGTTTTATACTGCTACAAATCTTGTATTCATAAGCAATGATGCCTGCGTCTCACAATGTCAAATTCGCTCTCTCCCATTCAACAGGGTGACAATAAACCCCAAGTCAGCCATGCTTGGGAATACCGAAAATATTTACAGCTTATCATAAAATCTCAACAGTCATTACCGAATTGACCCTCATTTAGGGGTGGGTCGTCAATCACTCCAGATCAACCAGACAGGCTTTAAAATTTACGGTTTCCTCTGGGGCCAGGTGAAGAGACAGAATACCGAAAGGCCTGTTTTAACAGGATTTAAGGAGGGCTGGCGGGTGGGGGGGGATTAATGACTCAAGGCAACTCAAGCAAAATATTGTCATGATCTGGTCATCTAATGAAGGACCCCAACTGTCTGCAACAAAGAAGAAGCTGAGAATACTTGGAGAAAAATGTAGCTTTTGGCATTTGGATCCCATCACTGTAACCCTCGCTTTAAGTGACAAGCAGCAGGGATTACAGCGGGCGTCAGGCCAAAGATGGTCATGTCAGGTCTGCTAAAGTGACCTTTCTAATTGTAATTCTGCCTTTTTCTGGAGTTTTTGGAATTGACTCAATTGACTATTAAACCGATGGGATGAAAGGAGTCTGGAGACGCGTAAGTACCCTCATTAATGCCTTTCATCTGAGAGACAAAGCACCCATCAGGGCATTTCAACAGGTTATACTGAGGCCCAGAAAACCCATGTGAAATATAGGCACACATTTTTAAACTGTGATAATTTAAGGTGGACATTTTTACATATGTGAATATAAACAGCATATGTAGGATTTATAGCTGATTCACAATGAAAACTGATAATTTCATGGAAATTTTACCAATAAGCTACATATATAAAACTGGTATGTTAATATCATATTTTAAGCATGGATCAAACTTACTCAGAGTGTCTTGCACTGCTAACTGTTTTAATGAAGCAACCCATTTTTTTTTTTACAGCGGGAAATATTGACAGAAGCAATTCAAGTCAAGTATCTTGCTCAAGGGTACAGCAGCAGTACTTTACCAGAGAACCAATCCTACAACCTTGGAGTTCCATGCCATTAGCTGCTATGGGAGACAGACATGGTTCATGTTATGCTGTTCAGTCATGCTGTCATTCTGGACTCCCCAGTTCAGTCGACTGGAAGCAGACCTAACCTTTATGATAACGGAAGCACAGGTAGAATTTTCTGCAGGGCACAGTTTCATTGTAAATCGCGAGCAGGACACAGAAAACACTGTCCCTGATGATGCATAGGCATTACAACCCTCATAATTTAAATGGCCACATGATCTTTTTGTGGCAGTTAATCCTTTCAAAATGCATGTATTTACGTCATTTAGATGTCACCATCTTTTTGACTTTCTGGCTGCTAAAGATAATAAACAATTCCCAACTGTAGGAGTGTTGCACTAATGTTCAGCCACCTTTTTTTGCCTGAGTTTCAAATAAATGTCCTAGCACCCTGACAACATGCTCTGTCTAAGACTTAGCTTGATAATAGGGTTACTCGTGTGCCCTCTGTACAGACAGTTTAATTTAGTGCCTTTGCATAACATGTGAATGAGACTCTGCTTAAACACATTGGAGATAAGTGGTACCCAGGCAAGGAAATAAATGAACTCTTATCAGAGCAAAGACCCTGAACTGACAGGGTCTAAATGAAAGAGACAATGAGAGAAACACTTCTCCTTTCATTGGTACTCTCAAGATTGTATCCATTTACTCATTGAAATGTTCAATTCCCTAATATCAGGTCACAATCAGACAAACCGGTAGTGTTCAAAGCAGCAATTTTGTAATATAAATTGTTCTCATTTAATTATTAAACTGAGGGTTTGTATTCGTTTATTTTTTTATTTTCTTTTGAGAGTATCGGTAAGTAAACTGCCATGTAAAATACTGGAATCTATCATTAGAGATAAGTTAGAAGTGTTTCTTGAAAATAACAACATCCTGAGGGATAGCCAGCATGGTTTTCGCAAGGGAAGGTCATGCCTGACAAACCTTCTGGTATTCTTTGAAGAAGCTACCAAGTGTTTTGACTATAACGAGGCTAATGATATTGTATACTTAGAATTCCAGAAAGCATTTGATAAGACTTGACATGACAGACTTGTTAGCAAAATGAAGACATTAGGAATTTCAGACTGATTTGGAACTGGCTACAGGGTAGAACACAAAGAGTAGTAGTAGGAGGGATATTATCTGAACAGGGAAGTGAGTGGGAAGTGGAGCCCCACAAGGATCAGTGCTGGGACCACTGCTCTTCTTCATTTATATCAATGACCTAGACAGGGACAAAGAAAGTACATTTGTCAAATTTTCAGATGAAAACTGTGAGGCCCAGCTAATAGTTTGGAATCTACTACAGTGATCCAAGAATATTTAAACAAAATCCAGATGTGGAAATACAATATAACCAAATGTAAAGTTCTGCATGTGGAAAATTAAGTAATTTTACTTTGCCATAATAATCCCTCCATATGCTTTAATAGTGCAGTGCAGGTATGGAAATATATGGAGGTCTTTCTAAAATAATTCTATGATGCACCATTTTTGTTTTACCCTTAAAACATGTTTGCTTACTCTTGGCACCACCACCTCTTTGCTGATAATGATATGTTTGATCATATGCTTAATTAAGCAGGGCCTTTATTGTCTTGAGTAAATTTTAATAAATCATACCCATCACCATCAGACCTCTCCATACCCCCCTCCCCCCCATCCCCCCCCCCCCCCCACCCCCCCATTCATTCAATGGCGCAGATGTGCCGCTTTTTCTCCACTCGCATTACACATATGAATGACTGGTTTAAAAAAGCTGGAGTGGATGCGCCTTTTATCCGTCTCTAATTAAAATTCCCCCACCCCCTGTGTTTAATTAAAAAGCGTTCGCCACGCTTGAGGGGCAGCCCTCCGCCTGCAGCCCCAGGTATTTCAGACGGGCTGTGCGTGGCTCTGTGGTAATGACCTTATGGAGATGACTGAGGATGCTGGCTAAAGAACAGAGCTTCACTGCACGGAGGGGGATTCACCGAGTCACTGTGTTCTTATAGGGCATACCCACTGAGAAAGCTGCGGCCATTGCAACTGACGCGAGGACAATCATTCTGCATTGTGGCAGACCTGGACTCCAGAGGCTGAGGAATCTGCCCAGCTAAAGGTACTGTATGAGATCATTATTATAGCAGAAATTGCAGTATTTCACTAATGAACATATATAATATGAGCATCCTCACTTGTCGATACTTGTTCCTGTCATGCATTCATAACTGTAGTCAATGAGTGGGATTCGTTTTAGCATCACATTATGTCTGGTACAGTGATTATCAGCAAGTCAGTTTTTGTTCAACTTAACGACTCTCAGTTCACTGGATGTTTATGAACATTTCACATTTTGGAATCATGCTGCATCATATTGACTTATATTGCAGTGACAGTACATTTTGCACCACACGAGATAACATTTAGATAGCAGTAAAAAAGCAGAAGAGTTTTTAATTGGTTCAATAATAGTCCTCTACCCCACTTCAGATTTCCAGGCGCAACATCAGACTTTGATGATCAAGCGATCCGCCCAGCCCGGACGACCCATTGGAGGACGCGTGAGGGGGATCGGATTAGCATAAGAATGGCGCTCCTGCCCTCCCCTCTCCCAGTTTGACGGGGAAGGCTGCTGTGGCTGTCGCGTGCACAGAGTTCGCCCGGCTTCTCACGTCCCACCCTGTGCCACCCTGTGCCACCCTGTGCCACGCTGAGTGACGGGAGGGGGGAGGACAGGCCTGTCACGGCCCATCGGCATGGGGTGGATGAGGGCAGGGCACTAACCCCCCACCCCCCGCACACACACCTGTGAGTACCGCTTTTCCTTTCCTTCTGAGCGCCGTGCACGTGTGTGTGTGTGTGTGTGTGTGTGTGTGTATGTGTACGTGTGTGCATGTGTGAGTACTGTACATGTGTGAGTGAGTGTGAGTCTGTGAGTGTGTGTGTGCGTGGGTGAGAGAAACTTAGTTGTCATTTTCTGTAAATTGTGCTATACTCTATATATAATTGTTGTATAATTATGGAGTGATAGGGGAAGGAGAAGTACTGATATTCTAACCATTATCAGTAGACAAAGGGCTGAAATATTATTACTGTAACCAGGTATTGTTACACAGTAGAATGTTCAACCACTTTGTTAAACCACTTTTACAAAGTATATACGGTCCCTAATAAACCCATATGCACTCGTTTAGAGTTAAATTAACACTGGATTATAAACACACTATGTTGGCCTGTACATATACCTTCTTATTATTATTGTTGTTGTTGTTTCTGACCAACACTGCACCATCAGTGAAACTGTTTTTTAATATTACTGTTATTTTCACCATAATTGGGGTGTTATGTTTTGTATATTCTCACTCTGCTATGTGGCAGTTACGCTTTCACAGTCATTGAATCAGGCTTAGCTTGTGCAGGCCAACTGTGTGCGTCCACTTTACGACAGGGGTCACTGGTTGGGAACAAAACAGGAATGTCCTGCCGAAAATAAATAAGAATAAATAAGAAGAGGGTCACATCTAATAGCTGGAAAGCCTTTGGAATACTGTATCACTAAATAAATCTGTCAGGAAATAAAAAATAGCATTTCTATTTCAAATACACTGCTCTTTAAAGTTGATATTCATATTTAACGCATACAAGCATGAGGCTATTATCTGTAAAAGTTGTCACGATATGAAATGACGACATTAATCAAATAGAATTCAAACGATAAAATAAACTTAACTCTGTGTTTTGCATTACCCAGTATCCACGTCCAGATATTACTGTGAATGTTAAAACGGCATATTGAACATAAATCTAAACCCACTTGGGAATGATTACAAGCTGGGTGAAATGCTATCTTTCTTTAGGGTGGTTGACTTTTGTGGTCAGCGCGAGAATTTACACGCCTGCAGGACATGCTGGAACAAAACTGAAGTGCCCTTTCGCTCTTATGTCCCAGGACAGTCAGAACATTCCTAGAAAGAGAATGACTATTTTTGGGGGAGTTAAGAACTATGGTATTAATGGGGGCTGTTCTGTTTATGCTTTCTACACTGCAGTTAGAGTAGACATCTCAGCATCCACCAAATACTAGGTTTTAAGAAAGTAACAGTAGGCCTACGTCTCATTTTAGACTTTTAACTAAAACATAATTAATGTTGTTTTTTAACTTATGTTACACAGAAAAAGTGCTACTTCATTTAACCTTTTGATGTTTAATGTTTGACCCCTAGAGCCACTATCCAGCAGATTTAATATATTCTCAGCTGGCCATTTTCCCACCAATGTGCCATAATGAACAATTTGTTGATGACAGCAGCAATGCTACATATATGGCTAAGAGGCTTGCGCTCCTTACAAGTGTTCAGACCTGGTTCCATACTGATCAGAACACTAACTATACAACTGATACATTTAGAACATTCTAATTTGACTTCCATCTTCAGCTTTGTGAATATTAGTGGATTAAGAAAATTCCTCTGAATGACAAGCCTCTCGATTGAATGTGAGCAGGCCGGGGGCAGGCTGAAGCTGGGTACCACCAATTTGGGAACGCGGAGGAATGGGTACTGTGTGTAGCCAGGATTCTTATCAACCATGTCCAGGTAATGACTGTTTTCATATTCCTTCATGTGAAGCTGTCAAATGCGGGGAGCTGGGGGAACCCGCAGTTTCTATTGTCACCGCTCCCTGCAAGCCGTCTCCGTTGCACGCCTGTCCGCGACTGGCACCAGCAGGGGAAATCCGCGCTTAAAATCCTGCCGCCGCACTGGCGACAACGTACCCCGCGGTGTTAATTAAAAATCTATTTTTGCCGCGCTTCCCCCTCGTTTGTGCGTGCTTTCCTCGCGCTTCGTCTCGGATGCTCTTCCGGCGGCTGCCTGCGTCACGGGCTGACGAGCTCGGATGCCCCTCATCTGGGTCGGCACCTGCATGCAGGGCTGCCTCTCCCTAGCAACAGCTTCGCCGGTCCCAGTCGTGCTGCCGCCGCCACTTCCCTGCCAGTAATTGGCAGCGTTCCTCAGAGGGGCCATATGCTCTTCATGAGCTGATTGTCGAAAAAAGATGGAGATGCTTCAGTTTCACTGACAGACATTTCAGTGCCAGTGCAGAGCACCAGAAACACCTTGCTTACCGTTATTATAACACATGGGACCCAGGAGGGGCAGCATGGGTGGAACGGTGTTGTACCCCTCCTTACTCCACATACCAGCGGCTCAAACGTCCTGGTGCTGTAAATCGCCATTTGGAATTATGGTCACACCCTGCAGTTCAGTGTCTGGTGCAGTTTAGTGATGGTTCCTGATCTGAGAGATTACAAATATAGAGTACTGCCCGTGAATTTTATCAAAAATAAATTAATGGGATGAGAGAATGCTCTTTTTTTTCAATGTTTTTGTTGTACAACAGATATAAACACAAAAATGTTAAAAATGCCATAATATGCAGTTCAGAAATATGCTGTGATATGGGACTTGGAACGACTCAGAACTATGCAGTAGATCAGGCCCTGTAATTCCAACTGCTCACGACAGTTGACACAGAGGAATTTCCGTGAAAGGGTTCAGCTGGGAGTAACTTCGAAGAACTCTGGGTCTTAAGTCAGAGAAAAGTCAACTAAGTGCAATTATGTTATGCTTGACCACCTTCCAAATAGCTGCCATCAAGCGTGTGGTCAACAAGGGCATGGTGTTATCATGCCCTTCTCCACTGGAGGAACAGTGTAGTAGCTAATATTTCAAATTTTAAAGTGATTCTTGGCCTGACGCGTAAACTCAGGTTGCCTGGTTTTACTCACTCACCCAATCAGTGTCCAGATTATGGTGAATGATGGCATTTCTTTCGGTGACCTCATGAAAGAATGATTTTTCAACTTTCCTTTTAAGGTCTACCTTTTCGCTATTCCTTAAAAAAAAAACATTTTATTAGAAAATACCATGCCAGACGACAACAAACATTTCAGTGATTTACGCTCAAAGCGGTGGCTTTACCATCTTGTCACCGTTCACAATGAAGAATGAAGAGCATATGATTTGGGCATTCTTGCATTAAACCTTTTTCTGTGTTCACATAATCAGCTTTCATGATTCATGGAATTGCTTTTTATGCTAAAGTGAATATACTATTGATCGTATAATTGTAATTGTATAATTGTAATTAGAAAACAAACACAGGTCACAGGTTTCTAATTGTAATTAGAAAATGAACACAACACCTGCAGGTGCTTTACTTACTCTGTGTGTTCAGTAAGTTTATATGCAGTGTTTGTTTTTTTTTTGGCAGATTCCAAGAAGCTATGGCAAACACCTCTGCTGCTGCCAACGTCTCTGTCGACACTGGTGGCGACTCCACCCCCTGTGTTCCCTGGAGGAGCCAGGGCTCCCGGGTGGCCCTGTACATGTTCATCATGGCTGGGATAGCCTGCACCGTGGTGGGAAACTTCCTGGTTGTGCTCGCCATCGCCTACTTCAAACGACTGCAGTCGCCCACCAACTCCTTCGTCATGTCCCTGGCTGTGGCTGACTTCCTGGTGGGCCTTATCGTCATGCCCTACAGCATGGTTCGCACGGTGGAGGGGTGCTGGTACTTCGGGCCCACCTTCTGCGAGGTCCACTCCAGCCTGGACGTCATGCTCTGCACCGCCTCCATCTTCCATCTCAGCTGCATCGCCTTCGACCGCTACTACGCCGTCTGCAACCCCCTGGTGTACGCCTTCAAAATGTCTAGGGTCAGAGTCGGCCTCCTCATCGTGGTCTGCTGGGTGGTACCCCTGCTGATCTCATTTGGGCCCATAATGCTGGGGCTTCACAAGGTGGGCATTGACATCCAGCTACCCGAGGGCATTTGCGCCTTCCTGGTCAACCGGGTCTATGCCGTCATGGCCTCCTTGGTGGCCTTCTACCTGCCCATGGTCATCATGCTGGTGGCCTACTGGAAGATCTACAAGGCTGCCAAGCGGCAGGCCATGCAGATCAGCGCAATGGAGCACCAGATGACTGTGCATGGCTTGAACTCGGCGGGCAGGAAGCAGAAGCAGAGGCAGAACTGCATGAGGAGGGAGCGGAAGGCGGCCAAGACCCTGGGCATCATCATGGGCGCCTTCCTTCTGTTTTGGCTGCCCTTCTTCACCACCAACGTGGTCGATCCCTTCATCGAGTACCGAACAGCCGGGGTGGTCTGGGACGTGTTCCTCTGGCTGGGATACGTCAATTCCTCCCTCAACCCTTTCCTGTACGCCTTCTTCAACCGGTCGTTTCGAAGAGCCTTCTTTATGATCATGGGCTGCAGGATTTGTCTGCCTGGTTCTCCCGCCAGTATCGATCTTTCTCTTACCAAGAGGGATGCTAATGAACACATAGAAAACTAATAGGTCATCCCCCAACTGTTTTTGTCCCCCTTACAGTGTTCTCTGATTAATGCACTCTAATTATCTCAAGAGGTATACTTCAAGATTAAATTAATTTTACATTACCAACTGATCCTTACTTTACTATCAATACCATGAACTGTTTTGACTGGCTTGGTTTTCAAGTTAATTAAGTTTGCTAAACATACCGAATCAACCCTGTTTTTCTTAAATAATTTGTTGTTTGTCATTTTGACAATTTAGAATATGGGTATGTAAATATGTAAATGGTCATTTCTATTGTAGAGGAGCCAATGTGAAAATGTGCACTCACTTTTGAAGGGACCTTGCATGGGAATATCAAATGTCCAATTGCATCTCAGAAGGCTTCAGTATTTATGGGAAACAACTTCTATTGCTTAAAATATACAAGAAAGATAATATAATTTCTCAGGTGTGGATGCAGAAAGTACAAAAACTTATATGTACTGTAAGAGTTCCTCCCTTTTTCCAAATAAATGTTTCTTTCTGTGAAAATTTACACTCCATGTTCTGTTGATGTTTAATATACGAGCAAGTGTAAAGTCATTACAAAACTGTTATTAAAGCCTTTTGCTTTCCTCAAAACAGGAAGGACGTAATTTGCTGAAAGCAAAATCTGACATGTTATTTTTCATGATGAAAGAGCTGTTGCGAAATGATTTCTGCAGCAAAAGGAACAGGTTGGTCAAGTTCTGGCACCAGCTTCCGAGCAGCATGAGTCAGTCGTGCTAACGAGACAAGAAGTTGATCTGGGACATTGTATCAAAGTTACCCCTGACAATTAAGCAATTAAGAAACGTAGTAAAAGAAGGACAGGAAAAGAGCTCAATAGAAAAAATAAATAAAATGAGCTAGATCAAATGTGTAGTCTCTGTCATGGTTTTGGGTGGCTTGAGCATTCTGCTCTATTCCTTTCCACCCCTGCTTCTCTAATTAGAGTTTGTCACGTCGTTTGGGTTAATGGTCCGTACGCATGCAGAATTCACTCTGCCTCCAGACCCCCTCTGCGCTGATTGGTTCAGAGCTTGGCAGGCGTGTTGATTGCATTAGCTGCAGCACCTGTCTAACGTTACTTAAGGTGTGGGTTCACAGAAAGACGGCGCTTTAGTGTCATCTACACACGAGCCGGTACTGGTAACCAAACAGTGGTTTTCAGCGCTTCGTACCTTATGTAAAATTCACGTCCAAGAATTATGCCGATAGGTGTTAATAATCTCTGAAGTGTGAAACTTACATAAGGGAGGTATCTGGTTTAGCACGTTCATGACTCCTTTAGTCAGGATTGTCACAGGGTAGAGAGTTAGGAGGAGATCAGGTTTGCGAGTTGTGCAGTTAGTCCTCTCTCCCTCTGAGCTATGGAGGTTTTTTGAGTGCAGTGCCCAGAGGTTGGGTCTGCATCAGCTCGCTCTGTTGGGCTATCGTTTATTTTATTTTCGTTCTGAGTTTTGGAGAACCGATCTACTCTTCCCCCTTGGTTTGGAGTCCTCCTTTTGAGGTTCCTTTATTTAGTTGGGATATTACCGTGAAGTAGTAGTCGTTTGTTCGTTTATCTTTATCCTTCCTTGATCTCGGAAGAGATTTGGTGGCATGCTCTGCTTTTAGTGAGACGCTTTATTAAGATCCCTGTTCAGTTGCGCTTGGTCTCCGTCCCCCAACCCTTACAGTCTGTGTAGAATAAGTAGGTGGTTTTTTTTTTTTTTTTTGTTTTTTTTTTAAACACTATGCGATTATATTACTAAAATAGTAGTTATTTATTGTATCACATTAAGTATTGAACTGCCAAGTAACAACAAAAAGGAGACTGTAGGCTATCCATTGTTCATTATGGGAGCATTTCATTTTATATAGTATAGTATTTTAGAGGGATTGAATATGAGACGTGATTTTATTATGAATTTTAAGTCTGGAGTGTTCTGATGAAATATAGTCTTCAAGCAGAATTGTTAGTTTGTGTGAAATGTGAGGTATCGCAGATGTGATCTATTAAGGTGTGGACAGCTTTGTGAGAAATGAACCAGATGCATTTTGGGGATTATCTGGTTTCTAAGAATGCCATGAATTATGGAAAATTCAATCTTGAATGACACCTTTCTCTGCATGAAATTAACTTTTATCATGAGGCAAAAATCAGTCAGCCATTGTAATGTGCCCTACATCTTTATTTTACTTTACATCATTACCAGAACCATCTTACACAGCTAGATGCCATAGGTTGGGTAGCTTTTGCATCGCAATCTGTTCTATCGAGATGTCATCCCCCCTATGGGAACTGCTGCTTCTGTTTATAGTTGCAACTTGTGATTTGAAAACCGTGTCTACAAGGGCAGCAAAATCCTACTTTGTATACCTTTAAAATAGAGATAATCCCAGAGAGAGTACTTGTTTGGATGTCGCAAAGCCTTGGCTGTTATGAAATCAGACTCAAAAGAATGTCTGCACTTGGTAGGCTACACTTTTTCCAGGGGCTAATTTTCATATTTGGTGAATGTTCCTGGAAACCTTTCCAGTAATGTAAAGCTCCGGTACGATATGCATGCTACATCCTTATTGTAAGGTAAAATGCAATTACCATTTTTTTCAACTGCTGTAGGTGGTCTTTAAAAGATTGCTGTTGTGCCATGTTCCTGCTTTTATTGCTGAGAGCAGCAGAAAATATATAGGCATAGTCAAATCACTTATACTTTTGGATTTTCCATCCTCCACATTATAAAGCCCATTTAATCTCAAAGTCAAGGGATAATTTCACTGCAAATAATAGAACATCATGTACCACGAGTGTGGAAAATATAGTTTTATGGAGTAAAGCAATTGTGTTTTTACATAGTAAACTTTCTCTAGTGGTGCAAAAGAATTAGAAGGATTTTGCATATTGGAACTTCCTGCATTCCACGATGAGCAATAAAGCCACACTGCCACATGGATCCAGCTCTTATTCATTACGTTTATTTCATTCATTGTTGAAACTGGATACATCATCTTTACAAATGAGTTGTGCACGCGTGCCATGACCACGCAGCTGCTCCTTGTATTTGCAAGCATGAAATGCAAAACACTTAGTCATTTAAAAAGTAACGGACATGGTACGACACTAAATACACAAGTTCCATTAAGCCCAAGTAATTGTCCACAGGGCTGTTGGTCAATGGTCTATGAAGTAAATATTAAATATCTAAATACAAAGACATTTTGTAAACACAAATAAGGTTGTAAATTCATTTGAAAGCATGAGAATACATACAGTATCACAGATGCCTTTAAGTGTAAGTGTCCCTCGAGGAAAGCAGCTTGCAATCTGTAAATCTGAGTGGTTGTGCAATCTCATAGTGCTGGTCAATCTGGTCATGATCGATCTGGATTTTGCTCTGCTACGCCTTGCGATCGCAGTGATGCCCATTGTTTGAGGCAGTTAATTCCTCTGGAATTCCTTCGTGTTGATTCACTTGGTCTGGTTCTGCAGAGAAGGAACATGTTGAAGGGCTATGACTACTCATAACGCGGGGCGTGGGGGGGTCAGGCACTATCCCCACCAGTGACATCAGCTGGGGAAGCTAAGTATTTGATAAACAGCAAACAGCGGCAATTGTTCTTAAATTTTTTATCGTAGTTTTCTGTCAGAAAGGGTCCAGTGGGGATGACCATGAGATTTTCTCATGAAAACATATTTAATGACTTCTATACTGCTTTTAGACTTGTTTTTATACATTGATTCCTTGAGTGATAGATATCACAGTGAATATTATTATTATTATTATTTAAATATCGTGTTTACATTTTATTTTGCTGTATGACTTCACATTAGAAAAGGGGATATGATCAAATAAATTGACTCCACCAATGACTGACACTTTCATCAGACCATGATCACCTCTCTTTTTTTTCTGGCAGTCAATTATTGAAGCATCCAACAGACATAAAATCATATAATTGGTCCATTATAACCCATAAGCTGTGTCCACCATGATCAGCCACATATTTCAAAATGTGCTCTTTTAAGTCATAAACACTGGATCACATCTCGAGCCTAACCTAGTGAATCTGATGATGCAATTGTCCTGAGCACCTATTACACATGATATAAATAACGGCTCTGAAAGCTCTCTAAATGGTTTTTATGCCTGTGCCTGTGCTTTGATTTGAAATCACTGATATGTGTAATAACACAAATTAGGCTTTTTGTTTGCATCAGACCACCTTCTAGCTAGCTAATGGACACTCATTCCCAGGGCAAAAATAACCAAAAATCAATGTTGGCTGACATCAACAAAAGATACTTTTATGACCCCAGATTATAAAACTCTAGTTTAGTTGCCAACCTTATAAATTTGTGAAATGTTTTTTGTGTATTTTTCTGTAAACCAGAAACTGAAAGACTTGTGAGATATTCAAATGTCAAGCAAAATACACATTTAGCAACAAAAAAGCGAAACATAGAGTATTCAGTTATGTTCCAAATCACTCTACTTTGTGCTCAGATGTAAGCTTCACATCCTAAACAAGCCCCTTTCTGCAAAATATTTGTTGTCAAATATGAAACGGGTTCTCCGCATGTCTGTTGAGTTTGTTTCACAGATTACGATCCCGAGAAAAGATCACTTTTTTTTTTTTTTAACCCATGAGTTAAAAAAAAAAAATTCTGACCAGAGATCAGCCTCCGCTGCACTAAATGTCAGTCTCCTTCAGCCCGTAGCATTCCGACAGATCGTACACCTGATAGCCGCTGTGGTCCACGTAGTCGTTGGAGATCCCCATGGAGATGGAGTCGATCTCCGGCTTGCCCAGAGCGGGCGGGGTGCCCTTCCCCGGCCCGTTTTTGATCTTGTTGGACAGGTTGTTCATCTTCTCCTTCAGCTGGAAGGAGGACTTGTGCAGCGGGCGGAGGAAGCTCCACCTCTTCAGGCCCAGGCCTCGGCCCTTGCCCCTGCAGATGAAGGAGTTGGGGCAGGACTCGCGGAGGGAGAAGCTGGGGCTGCAGTCCTCGCAGACCTGCCGGCCCGGGCCCTTGACCGCCGCCCTCCAGCGCTGGTCGTAGAAGCGGCGGAGGGACCGCTTCCGGCGCTGGCACTGGCACTTGAGCAGCCGAGTGAAGGCCCGCTGGAACTCCTGGCTGGAGCACGGGTAGATGACGGGGTTGATGCAGCTGTTGAAGTAGCCCAGCCAGAAGATCACTTTGAAGACCATCCCAGAAGGCTTGAGGGCTGGGAAAAATGACCCTGGAAAGAAGCAGAGGTCGCGTTGGATTAAGATCCACAAACATCTCAGGGGAAACAGTGCCTGTGGATAGTGCAGCTTCCACTCTAGAGTATTTTTGACTTTATGGCTGAAATTCCAGAGCAAATACCACCTGTAATGGAATCGATTCTTAGGACAGGCACTCCAATGCAGCAAAGCAGTTTTTTTGGACTGGTTCTGATGTGCCACCAGTCCAAACCAAACCAGGCCAGTATGAGAGTGTTTGTATACACCCATCTTTCTTATGCTCCACCATCCTCTTCAAGACTGGGTTAAAGAGAGAACTCAGACCAGGACTAAGACTAGTCAAACATTGAGTTGCATCAGATGGAGTTAAGAGTGGAGTTTTATGTTTTCCCCCTGTGCCACATGTGCACACACACACACATGAAAATTATGATTTGCTGATGTAAGTGTATTACCGAAAAGGATGATCATGTAGGAATCAAAAGCAACCCCCCATACCCCCCAGCTATTGTGTGTAGGTCCCAGGACTGCAGAGTGTCACAACACTGGATCCCAGGCACTGACCACACCTAACCTCATCCCCGACAATTTGTGCAGCAACCAACAATTTTCAGCACACTCCAAAACACAGGGACCCCTATGAGTGGCACAGTTATAAATAGACAGGAGGAAATGCAATAGAGGACAGCTGCTGTCAGCCAGAGCCACTTAGACCGCATGTGGGGGACACAATGAGTTTTTTTGGCGAGGGAACGTAATTGGGTGGAATTGGACACAGCGATGAAATTGCACTGGATGACAGAGGCTCATAATTCTCCTGCTTAGTCCACCGCCACTCGCCGAGCTGGATTCTTTGGCCGAGGCAGAGAAAGAGCATGTCCATGTTTTCGAAAAATCTCTCTCAGCTGCAAGAGGGCTAAACTGCTGACTCTCGCCTGCTGTCTCAGGGCTAGACAGTTTAATTCTATGCAATTTATGTGCATTATGTTGGCCCTACAATCACACTTTATATATAAGTTGTTTACAGAAGTCAGATTGGTTCTAATTGAAGTTCCATTAACCGAGTTCACTCGCTAGCTAGCTTTAGCAATGCTATTCTTGCTCAGCTTGCCAATATTAGCTTGCGGTCAATTAGACTAGCTCTGATTGGTAGCATTAGCTAAGCTAGCACTCTTTTCTAGTAAATTAGTTGATTTTTGACCATTTCTAGAAAGTTTGGTAAAGCTAGTCAGTTATTGGACAAGGGTATTCACTGCTAAATTTAGCAAATTGGAATACGACGCATTGTTTACAACTGGCAGCTTCGTTTTTCCAGGGGGTTGTTAACAAGGGATGTTGGGACACATTTAAATGACTGAAGAGTGGCTTCTCCAGTGGTGTCACTCAAATTCAAACTGTCCTTGAGGCATACCCAGGCTCCAGGGTACTGGTGTGATTCATGCATGAAACACTAGAAAACTGCTCTTAAAATATTTCTGTTTGTGTATGTGTGTGTGTGCACGCACGTACACACGCCATGGGTGCCAGAAATCCAGTTTTCGGACCAGAATGTCCCGATTTTCTAATTATTTGTATGTACATGTCCAGTTTGCGGTCCAGACTGGACAATATAATGTCTACTCAGGGTAATTAATGAGTTCAATCTACCAGTAGTTTGTACTGAATTTGTATCTTAATCCCATCCCCAGATCTGTAATCTGTTCTGATAGAACAGAACCCACCTCATTTGCGATTAAGCTTCTGACTGCATGTTGTCCTGTTTCAACTCATTTTAAATCTGACAACCCTATTGCACGTGTGCGTAGGTCCATGCGTGTTTCTGTCTGTCTGTCTGGCTACCCACCACTCTTTTATACCACCCATAATGGCCTTCGCTTCCTCACAATTTAGGGTCAACTTCCCCAGCCGGGTAACCCACACTTTGGCACTTAACTATAATGTGAAAACGATACAGTTTCCCGCCCCCCCCCCCCCCCCCCCCCCCCCACCCAAAATGAGGGGAAAACGACCCCAAAAAACATTTGACCCAAGCGCTGGTGTACCGTTGTAAAACACTTGCAGTCCATTTTTTGTCAGAACTTGACCATTCCCGTGGTCATGATTTTTATGCTGTGCGTGAGCTAGTGAGTCATCATGACTCACATCACATACATGACTTGCATAATAATCACACCGAACGGGCCTCGGCTGCAATAAATTGTACTCTAAGAGCTATAATAGGAAGATAGGAAGCATATTTCTTCTGCTTTCAGCGTCAATTATATGCCAAATTTAAATGGGGACTGGGCACCCTCAAAGAAGGCTGCCAAAAATATGTCACAACTGAGATTGGTTTGATTTTGATATGTTTTGAGTCTGAGTGTAATTACATAAAACTGCCTTGTGTCACTGTTTTTAGTCCTTTTTTCTCATTCACAGCAGTCTTTATTAGATGTCTCTGTGCCTTCCTGTAATGGATTGAACAGAGCCCTCAGCACACACTATCTAACTGCCTGAAAGGATTTGGAAGGATGTGTCTTTCTGTTCTTGATGCCTGTTGGTACTATTACTACTGCATCCTGACATTTACCTATGAACAAAAATATCACTTTTTGCTCAATGTTACACAATATCTATGAGGTCAAAACATGTTGTTTTCATTCCTTGTTGCTTCTACAAAAATAAACTCGCTGTCAAACAAAGACAGGACAATCAAAGAGTTTTCAGTGAACCGAAGCAGGAGGATGATAAAACCTATACATTGTTAGGACAGTTTAGCCAAATGCATTCAAAGATTAAAAAAAAAAAAGAAAACACTGCCTGGCTTGGAAACAGGGGTGGGAGGGGGGGTCATCAGTCAATGTAAAACCCTATTTATTTTATTAATACACTGACAGCTACTTTATTATTTCAACAGTCCATCATATTTACAGACTAGAGGAATTAGTGCTGCTTGTTCTGTTCCTGCTTATCTCATCAGCTGCACTATCACTGTCTAGGACCTTCTCAAATACCTTCTCATTGTAGTTTTAAATGTAGTTTTTCCACTCATTTGTGAGTTCTGGTCATATTTATCTAGCTACAGTGCAGCTAGCAAGCCAAGAGTTGACAGCCTACATTTGACATCCTACATTTGGATGTCATATCGGCTAATAAAATCAATACAAATAGCTAAAATAAGTAGACGTAAATTTTCTGGCAAGCAGAGCAGCTATGGTCACTTTCACTTGCCAATTCAGGAAAGGACCAGCATGCCAGGACTTCCTCCATTTGGGTGCTGGAATCTTCCCTTAATTCTATCCACCTGGAAAAAGCATCTCCATCTTACCCTCCATCTGTCAGGCTCCAGTCAGGCTTCACCTTCTTACTTTTTTTGCCAGAGGCATCTGCTTCTCATTTAGCACTGCTATCTGGCCTTCACCACTACCTGCATCTAAGCTGAAAATTTGACACAGCGATGATCCACAGGCACTTCCTGGATGACGGTGACATCCATGTTGTGGTAGGGAAGCCGTAATTAAAGCAATACGGTGAGTGGATGTGGTTGGTGCACAAAATTTTTAATCGGATTATTTTCACCAATTGATAAGCCACAAAGTAATAATCAGTCTGGCTTATAATGCAGGGGAGTAGCACATCTTTCCGCTAAAATCAGGAAACGATGCATACCTTCCTGGGCTAGTTCAGGAGTTTGGGTTGTTGTACTGGAATTCTGGCGATGATGCTTTTGGTTTGGGCACTGACGGGAGAGCCCACAAGAGTCTAACATCTTGGTTCTTACATTGTTGAGGCCTGTAACACAGCTCTCTGGATCACCAATGCAAAATGGTGTCAAACTGTCGTCACTTCGGCGCCTTGATCTGAAAATAAGCTTGGACGCGTCTGTAATTTAGCTGTGTGACGTGCATGACTGAATATCTCAGATGCTGGGGATTTTCTTTCACCATCTCTAAGCCCACTGTCGAGCCTCTGGCTATGGGCGAGAAGTACTGTGGCTCTGAAGTGCTAAATAATGTGAACACGTACTGCTGCCAAGCAGGAACAAGCACGGCTTTAATAAAACAACAGTACTGGCATCTACATGCGCAGACACTCGACCAAAACAACATATTCTCATGCAGCACGTAACGAAATGTACTGGCATGCCAGTAAGCTCAACGACAGTCTCGCTCTTAGAATACAGATGGACCCCCTGTTGCCCACAGGTGTCCCACGCATGAACTTCATGCTGCTGCCAATCAAATCACTGGAGAAGAGGGTGACAGGAGACTAAAAAAAGAGAATTTAAATATAGTTTGTCGAGAAACTAAGAAGAGGCTAGACAGCAGGCACGGTACACAGAAAATCGAAAAAAAAGACAGAGGTGTAATATGAGCATGCAAGTAGGGTCCAACTATACAAGTGGCAGCTTTTGAATGTGTCTGCAAGTCAAGACCCTATGTATGCTGCCCTTACATGGACTTATAGCACAGGCTAAAACCATGTGAGAAATGTTAAGATGTAAATATCAATTAAAACTTTTTTTGACTGAACCACAACAGCGGGGCCAGCCCTACAAACGCAAATGTCTGTGACTGAGTGAGTGACTGAGTGCGTGATGAAGTTACACCATTGGTCGGCCAGATCACGTGTGTTAGGTCCAGCCATATACTAGGTTTTGACCTGGTCTTGTTTAACCAGTGACTGTAAACTGTTTAAACCGAGAAATGGCTAATGTTACAGCCCAGTGGTGTAGATGTTTGTAGAAAGTCATGGTAATTAAAGGTTCTCGGGATTTTCCCACGTCTGCCCAGTGTCCGGGCGGTGCCCCCCATCGCTCCCGACCCAGGACCACCACAGAACTGTTTTATATGGCAGACACGCTTAAAACTGTCACTCGCAGACTGCAAATAAATCAGCCTCAGCACGGAGATTATTTACAAAACTCAAAATTTGCACTCTACCCCTCTGCTTATAACGGGCAAGATTTATTCTAACTCCAGGTGCCAATCTGTTCCTGGAATCTATGAAAGTTATATATTTTTTAGCCATGGCTAAAATCTTAGCATAAAAAAGATTGAAGATAATATCACATTTGTTTCTCTCGCGCTAATTATTTCCCTTGGCAGAGCTTTTCTGCTATCCCTGTTGTGGAATAGAGAAATATTCTCAGTCGCTTGGGAAAATGAATATAAACATATTAGTCTTACTGTGCCTTATAGTAGAGGGAGACAGAGCTGTCTACAGAATTCAAAAACAGCCTGTTGCATGCCAAGCAATCAGATAGAGCCAGGATAGATAGAAGCTTATAATAGAGTGCAACAGACCATAGCACCCTTCCAGGCTAATAAACATAAAATAACGTAAAATAAATGTTGCATGGCGCCATGTATCCATGTAGTGCTGTGAACTGAACATATTTTCCCTGCTATAAAACAGATATTTCCCAGCAGGATTATGTACTATTTACTCTGGAGTCAATCCAAATAAACTGTAAACATATCAGTCATACCTACGGCTCGTATTCTTCAGCTTAGCAGTTTTATTTTAGGTAAACTATTGTGGAAATTATGTTCTGTATTGTACAACAATGTTGTATAACTCTTCAATTAGCAGTCCAAATAGAAAAGGTGTTTTTTTTTTTTTGACAAGGTGACAAGTGTATGCTTGTGTATCTGTATGCCACTATATAACGTATGGTTTATGGTTACTAAATTTATTGCTTCCTATTCTGTTACAAGTGCCCTTTTTGTCACTGCTCTTATGACAAGCACGTATGCATGATGCCTGGAGGGCATTGTAAATCCCCGGATAAGAGTGTCTTGTGAATCACTCGATAAATCAATCAATAAATCAATAATTATCAGAATCCTTGTAATGTGATGTAATAACATGACAGCAACTACAAGGCTGACCACAAATGGCGTGTCAGCTTGTAGCCTCCCTGTTGATTGCTTTGAGCTGAAAAGCTTACAGTTGAATATACATCAATAACCACATCAGCGGGGGTACAGTAGTCCTTTGTCCTGATGTGCCCTGCCAGCTTCTAAGTGAAGAAAAAAAAAAAATTTACACCCTTCTTTTTGGATAGCACTTCATGGCACATATTGAAAACTGTGACTGTGCAGTAAAGAATTCAAGGCATCTGGCCCAATTTGGGAAAAAAAAAAAAAAAACTCTGTATAGCAGACTCTCAGAATGTTTATTTGAAAGGCACTCACCAGATTACGACTCAGTAGTTGGACAAATAAACTGAGAACTGAAATAACTAACATTTTGAACAGATGCTTTTAATAAAGAAATCTTATATTTACTAAACTTACATTGAGACCTGAAATAACTAACATTAAATAATAATAATAATAATAATAATAATAATAATAATAATTTTGTCATAATAGGAATGATTACTTGGAAATAGTAAGCCTGAAATTGACAAAATATATAAATTTGAGATGTACCATGAGCAACAAATAATTTAGGGAGACTAAAACCTGAATGCTAATAAAATAACTATTCAATTTGCTCAAATGACTGCCAGCGATATTGTTTTCAACTCATTAAACCAACTGAAATATCTTAGGTGCATTTATTCAATTTTCCCTTGAACTGACGTGGAACCTTTATAATTAATTTTAGAGTCTCAGAGACAAAAAAACTTTAATGAGCAAAGGAGTACTAGCGCGCAACAAAATATCAGAAGCAGCAGACAGACTCTAGCCAAATCAGGCATTCGCTGGGAAAGTCATTCTGATGTGAATAAAACGAGAATGACTAAAGCTGGATCTCCTGAGATATCCATCACTTTACAAGACATGTTGCTTTTAAATAGAGGCTAATTAAATACTGTAAAATAAAATAAATAAAAATAAAAATAAAAATCTATCAATCAGTTGTGAACCCAGTGGGCTCAAATGAGGTCTGCAAACTCATAAATTCAAACTCTTTACTAATTTCACTCCTTAAGTTTTACGTTTTATTAATGATGTTTCCACAGTTTATCAACATAAAGTTTAAATGGCATGGCTCACATCCATTCAAGTGGCCAAAGTCCTTACGTTAATACCTTCCTCTTTATAAAGCCTTGTATAAAAATGTAAGAGTGTCTGCCAAATGCCTGTAATGTAAAATGTAAGGGGACCCTATAAAGAGGGAAGGTTTCTGCAGAAGCTGGTTGCAGGGCATGGTAGGTAAACAAACAGGACTACCCCGGATGAGCGCATGGGTCTAATGGGTGCGAACAACCGCACAGAGCTCACATTCCACAGCAAACTGGAGCGTCCCGAGCAGGAGTCCACTCAGAGGCTAAACAAAGGGCAAAGGGAAGTACCCTGAGGACAGCTGGGACGCCTCACAACAGCGAGATTCCTTCGCTTGATTTTCTCCTGCCGCCACAGAACAAACCCACGCAGGCTTCAAAGGCAGGACTTTTAGTGAGACATTATACACTTTAGCGCTAATAGATTAGTCTATATTGCATATTGATTTGGAAATAGCTTTACATATTGTACCTTTCTATTGCACATAAATATGCACATAAATAAATATGCGTCTCATATAATGATATACCGAAACATATGTTCCTTAAAATGTTGTATATTGCATCTCAGCATACGCAGCTGTTGCATAAGTGTTCCCACCACACTCTGGCCCACAAGGGGAAAGTCATTAAGTGAGTTTATTAATTTTGTTTTCCTCTTTGTGCAACAGCATTGAGAACACGATGGGCTACATCGTGTTGGGCTATACGGTACGTGTGGAAGGGGTCCCAGCTCATTGCCCAGCGCTGTGTTAAGTGGATCATTAAGCTCCGGAAACTGGGCTCAATTAGGAGTGTCATTATGGCAGTGGACCATTGCGCTTAAGGGGGTTCGGAGCGTCCCTGAGCTGGCTGATGGAGCTGGCCAAGATACCTCGGGCACTGCTTTTTGCCAGAAGATGTTATCTATCCCTGGCCCTCTCTCTTGCCTTTGCACATAATTAAGAAGAGGGGCTGGAAAATAAGAGGGGTGCGTTAATTACACGAGTACTGTTGGTCCTGGACAATGAACGCTTGCTAATTCAGTTTAAGTTTAGCAAGAAAACATATTGGACTGTAGGCCTGGAACCCTTTGACTGGATGGACACAGGCCTACAGCACACCAGGAACACAGTGCTTAACTTCACTCCTGGGTCCTTTTTAAAACAAACAGTCACCACATGCCAGACCACGGGCATTTTTAAGATAAGTATTTCACACCCACCCACTCCCCGCCACCACTGTATTTGAGAAAAGAAAGATGCAAAGTGACAGATGTGGCATTCTTTTTCAGCATGGTTCACAAATCAGTGGCCTGTTGACCCCATGTATTTCAAACACTTTCACTTGTGTATTCTAAACAGAAAAGGTCATATAGGATTCTTATATTCTGTCCCTCCATCAATACAGCAGTACCCTTAGGACAATTGAACCTCCCTTAAAATTGATCTCAGAGTATCTCCAGTTTTTTTTGGGTTCCATTTTGTGCCTTTGTAAACAAGGAAATGATCATCATACAGGCTGATGCACACAAATACATACATGCTTCTACATGGCTAATGGTGCACAAAGCTGGTCAAGGAACTCTCCGTGATTTCAAGAGGCGTTTGTATTCTTCTATTCACTCTAACAAATAATCTACGCCTGGCAATCAGGCTGTAATGAGGTACGCATGGCATAGTTCGGAGTGTCCAACCACGCACCAAAGTAATTGGCTATATTGTAAAACACCTCTGCATAATGCTCATCTGACTCTCCCTTTGAAGCAGTAATAAATATCATTATTAGATTATCTGAATGCATCTCGGTCCTCCTTGGATTAATCCCATGCATTTCTATCAACTCCTTTCTGTAATATGAACATTGGCAGTCTGAATTTAATGCATTACTGGGTGAAATGTAAAGGCTGTGCGTATTTTGTTGTGAACAGATGTACTGATGTACAACTAATGCGTGATACAGTCCGGGCCAGAATGGCACAGAGAGGGAGAGAGAAGAAATGTAATTTTAGTCATTACCCACAATAGCCCTAAGAGAGCATTTCATTTGTAGGCCTACTAATGCTTTCAATGAAAGCCATTTGCGGCTGTAATTAATGACGGGAAGGCATTCGTTTTATTCTATTCCCGTTACTAGCCTGACTTCCTCTCTTCGGTTTAACACAGTCTAGTTTTCCCACGCAGGAGACAGTTAATGCATGGTGAGAAAGTCACTTTGTCCTGCCGAACAGACGAATCGTTCGCAGTTTATTTTTCGTATTTAATGAAGTAACACTTTTTTGCAACATCTACTGTTATGTGGGCACAATAACCGTCTGCAATTATTTCAAGACAGTGGCAGTACTTCCTCACTACGAGATCTTATAGACTACACTTTCCTTTATGCCTGTGGTTTAAGATATCGGCCACTGTTCTTTCTTGACGGCTTCAATCTTGAGAGTGATTTATCCCATGCTGTAAATAACTTCATGTTTACAAAATACATGCTGTCATTACGTTTCCGGTTGCAACTAATATGTTGTACGGTCTAAACCTCAGGTTCTATTTAGCTAAAACAGATTTTTTACACGGCATTACCACTTTTTGGTAAATAGCCGCTGTGACTTATCTCCTCTGACGTGCAGAACTGAATTTATACTACGCCACCATGTTTAGCACAAGGGAGTCAGGGTCCATTCAATTGATCATTTTACATGCAAATAAGAAAACGCCTTCACAGAAAGTTAAGTGAAAGTGAAGATGCGTCACATCGTGCCTGATTGTGCCTGATATATATATATATATATATATATATATATATATATATATATATATATATATATATATATATATGTATATATGTGTATATATATGTGTATATATATGTATATATATATATATGTGTGTATATATATATATATATATATATATATATATGTGTGTATATATATATATATATATATATATAATTCTTTTCAGTCCAGATTTAGCGATGATGACGTAGGCGCTGATGTTCATTCAAAATTCTATTACGTAAACAACAGCCAGCCGAAAATATATACTATATATAATATATACTAGATGTTCGACTTACGCTTTAGTATCAACAACAGACATAACCAATCCGATTTTTATCCTTCTACAATTACAAGTGATTGCCAACGGTCAGCATTTCGTGCAGAGAACAGGGTAGCCCACGTCACGCATCAATAACAATTTCCTATAACGTATATCTTTACTTCAACAGTAGTCTTTTTATATTGAACT
The DNA here is from genome assembly GCF_013347855.1 of Anguilla anguilla. Lineage (NCBI taxonomy): Eukaryota > Metazoa > Chordata > Actinopteri > Anguilliformes > Anguillidae > Anguilla > Anguilla anguilla. Next base: position 12,564,482 of record NC_049205.1, on the reverse strand, counting down.
TAACATATAGCTTTTTGACATATCATGATTTTCATAGTCATATTTCTATCCAGATCAGTGGGCTACTATATTTGCCTCGAGGATTTGAATTTTAATTATTGAATAGTGCCCAAGAAACCAGTGCATATGTAGCTAATTAGCTCATCTTAAATTAATAAATTAATAAAGTCATTTTACATTAAGTAAACATATCTTAAATAGTATGCTTACTGCAACGGGATGTATATTTCAACGGATTCCTTCACTTATAATTTTTATATGTGTATAATATGTGTATAAGATATAAGTATAAATTATGTATTGACTACGGCTTGGGTGATTCTAATAAGCTACTGCATTACGATTCAAATGGAGTAGAATCCTTAAACAATGTATTGCAAAGTGAGACTTTTTCAAAAATTAAATCAGTGGACTACAACCCATGCTGCGACTCACTGCGCCCTCCTTAAATCCTAACAACAGGCAGGTTCAACAGGTGCTTTTCGGATTTAATTAACTAGCAGACAAACACGCTATTTTGTGTGCCTGTTGGCTACTGTATACTATATTTTGTCCATTTAATTGCATATTTGTGAATATATATTGGTGAGACTAAGAAGGCTAGTTTCAGTTGCAATATTCATCATAGGCGGAATTATACAGTAGAATACGAAAGACCGTCGATCCTTTTCTCTCCAAATTGTACGCACAGTCAAATAAATAAATAAATAAATAAATAAATAAATAAATAAAACACATACCTAGTGGTAAAACAAAGAAGAAGGGCAGCCAGCAGACTATGAACATCCCGACAACAATTGCCAGGGTTTTCGCCGCTTTTTTCTCCCGAGAGAATTTCATCAAACGCACGGAGAGGGAACTTCGGAAGGGATGGGTTTTACTCTTTGTACTTGCCGCGGAGTCCTCCAATACACTTCTGCAGTGAATCCGGAGCACTACATCCATTGACTTGTTTCTTTCCCGTTTGACTCCCGCTTCAAGACTCTTAGTAGTCCGTCTGGCTTCTACATAAACCCTGAAATACATCACTAAGATGACCATGAGCGGGAGGTAGAACGAGAACAGGGAAGAGAAGAGGGCATAGCCTGGTTCTTCGGTTATGCTGCAGATGCTTTCGTCCAAAGGCGGCGGTTCCTTCCATCCTAACAGTGGTCCAATTGAAATCACCATCGAGGACACCCAGACCACTATCAGGATTACCCCGGCTTTCTTTTCTGTCATGATTGTGGGGTATTTTAAGCAGTATTTTACTCCGATATATCTGTCTATTGAAATTATGCACAGGCTCATGATAGAAGCGGTGCAGCACAGTACGTCCACCGCTGCCCAGATGTTGCAGAATACCCTGCCAAAAACCCAGCATCCCAGGACCTCTAAAGATGCCGAAAAAGGCAGCACGATGATACTAAGGAGCAAATCAGCTATAGCTAGGTTAATTATGAAGAAATTTGTTACGGTTTGTAAGTGTCGGTTGCAAACCACAGAAAGAATAACCAAGATGTTTCCGACGATAGCCACTAATATAAACACGGACAAAAAGACACCGACCCCAATGACTTGAGAATCCAGTGTGAGGTTGGTACAAGTGGTGTTGCTAATATTCGCAAACATATGGTCCAGGAAGGACACGTTGATTCCATTGCTGGAGTAGATTCCACCATAGCTCTCGTTCATCAAGTTAGTATAGGTCATTTTGAAACTCCATAAAGAAAACTTAATTGAAAGTTGGTTCCAACGGGAAACCTTCAGCTATTGCGTTACAACTGTTGCATCGTGGACATGTTTTTGAAATTACTGAAATGCAGGCGCAGGGGACGTGTCTCACAGCAAATACCATTCGGATACATCACTCCAGTCAAAAAAAAAAAAAAAAAAAAAAAAAAAAATCATGGATATGACCAGGTCCACTTTACCAGGCAAAAAGGGTTAATAACATCCCTAACACCATAACTCCACATCAAAGAGTAACATTGCACTGTTACGTTACAAAAATATGAGAAGTTCAACTTTCACTGTCAGTTCTTTGTATATTCCCAACTTCTTTGTTTAAGAAAAATTGCCAGTTCTGAGGTAGCACCATGTTTTCTAATTCTTCAAAATGTACCGCTTTCTTCTAAAAAGTCTGCTATCCAAACGTCCCAGTCAAGTTTGTTTGATATTAAAACGGAGGCATCCTCTGTAAGAACACCCCAAACCGAATTACTGAAGCACAGTTCCTTGGAACTCGCTGTCTAAGATCTCCTCCTCCTCCTTAGTGAATGGTGGGTCAATGACGCGTCTAACTGTGCTGCTCCACGGATGTACACAAGGGGGCAGTGTAGTCCTAATGTCAATGCTTATTTCAGTGCTAGGCACCTGTGAGGCTTCACAAGTATGTGGAAATTGACACGGTTTTGTTTCTCACACTTTTGAAATATACAATACAATTTGTCGCACAAGTCCTGACCGAGGATTAAAATCAGAACTATAATTTGGCAATCAAATGCTGTAATGTTTTATCGAAATGACTGATGCGCGTCATGATGCAGAATTATTTTATGAATTTAGGCATCAAAAAGAAGTGATAATTGAATGACTCTCCTTGGTCGTTGATTATTATCGGTGATGTTTGTTTTTCCACCAAGACGCAGCAAGCATTCTCATTTAGTTGGAGTCCAGACCTATGATGCTTTCCGACCGCCTTTGCGCTCACTATCTTGCGCGGCTGATATATTCTAGCGAGGTCTTTTGGGCGTCACACTCGCACAATCTATAGGTCATCTGTGCAGTCTTCCGTGTCCAGGCAATTTTAACAGTGTGGTGTGAAGAGGGAATTATAAACCTCCCAGCTCGTCAAATGTTGATGGGCAGATAACTCCATAACCTTTACTCTTTGTGCATTTTGCAGACGCCATTACCCACAGGGATTTACAATGCAATTTTTCGCAATTGCGAATCCCCTACAGTGGTTTTACAGGTCCATACACACAAATTATGCACTTAGACGCATGTATCACACATTCATAGCAAACGTTTAGCCACACATATGCAGTTTCAAGTAATAAACAAAGAGTTATGGACACTGAAATAAATTATATGCCAGGCTCCAATATTTAGCTGAAACAATAGTTATCTTAGTGGATCACTGTTTTGAGTTTCTCACGGTTTTTAATGAGTTTGGATTTGTAATTAAAACGTCCACTTGCTAATGCATTTCCAATAGCAAGGTAGAAATTCCCAGTGGGAAAGCAGATAATTTTGTCTTTGTCATAAGGTCACTGTTGTCGTGAATGATGGCACAGCGGCAACAATTTGGGAATATTGCAGAGATTATTATTGGTTTAGAATAATGTGCTGACATTATCCATAATTAATGCTGGTCATAATGGGAGATGAAATAGAAGAAAAGTTCAAGGTAATATGTATCAGACCAGGTTTAGAGTCAGGCAGCTGCAATGGCATTCATATATTGACCAGAACTAATTGCAACTGGGACACCTCTTACAAGTTAATTCCACTGGCATGGGTGCGTAGGCTATTATTTGTTTGTTACACTTTATGATAACCAAATATTGTTTCCATGTATTGATCTCAGTAATTTCTCAATCAGTGTGCACCATATACGCGCGCAATCACATTACAATAAGGTGACAGAAGCTGAATTAACGCATTTGTTCTGATAACGATGTAAACTTGAGATCAAAACAACGACAACAACAGGAGAGGGAGACAGCGCAAACGATTAACCAGCGTCGCTAGGGAAAGGAAGCAGACGATAAGACTCTCCTCTGGGGATCTGCCGCCCTCGCGGGCGGGCGGAGGGCTTATTCTTTTAGGCATCACTAGGAAGTTGCGGTAATACGTTGAGATGGAGAACGAGCGCTGGGAAAATACGACTGGGCAGTTTGCCACGGCGCAACGTTATCCGCCACACCAGAAATGATAAATTAATGAAATGAGGTATTATATATTTATTTACGCAACTGAAGCCACAATGGAAGTAGTAGGAGATGACGGCGATACATCAACCGGGTTTTTGTTCACCTGGATAGAATCTGAACAGCTGTCCCCAAAGTACGTCTATGCATCACCACGTAAATTAAATAATCGCTCACACGCTCTCCCCGCATTGCCCCACCGTAATCCACATAGCCGTCACTCCCCCTTATATCAAAGACATTCCTGTCTTCCATTCGGCCCTCTGTGGAAGAATGACCCACCCACCCTCTATCAGAGACAGAGGCTGACAGCTGGCACAAAAAAATAAAAATAAATACCACGAGGTTCAGTGCTTTTAGCTTTGGTCTCAGGAACATAAGGTCGATCTCTTCTTCTTTCAGGTGGGAGAGTAGCAGTATTAGCCTATTACAGTATTATTCATAAAATGAATACATTAAACATTTATCCAGCAAAAAAGTAGAATTAATAATATAAGTAAATCGCAGGCATACACACATGCGCGGGCGCGCACACACACAAACAGGCACGCAATGTTTTGGCCTATATTAAAATGTGCTGTTTGAAAAGCCCATCAACTATGGACGTAGCCCCCTCTGAATGCAATTACAGAGATGGTCTGCAATATGATTTTCAGATTTAACAAAGAAACAATTATTAACAGAGTAATTAGGATGAGATTAACATGGCACGGTATTGACTAATGCATTCTGTGCTATAGACTACATCGCTGACTACGGCCCCTGAATCAGCCCGAATGAGGGCGTGAATTATGACTCAAAACAAGGGATACAATTGAGCGATGAAGGTCCCTTCGCAGCCGTGCCCAATCACCCTTTATTACGCGCCTATTTGAAAGCCTGTAGCACAACCCATAAACCCCAGCCAATCTGAGATGGCAGATGGACTGCACGTTGTTTATTGCTTTTTCAATTTTTCAAGCGCCAGACTGTCAGCGCGCTCTCGACTCTGTTATCCTCACAGGAAAATGAGTTTCAGGACGTCCTCACTCCTGTTAAGCCCTGCTCTCGCTTATAGAACGCATCCGGTTTTCAGGCTTAACGTTTATTTTAGCCTCCGGGGAACCACTTTAGAGTCGTTAGACTGCTCAGGCGGGACCAAAGTAATGGTGCATTTATGTCATTAAATGTAGAGAGGACTAATCTTTGTTACTACTCACTGTTTTGTAGTCATTACAATTCCTGCCTAGTGCCGCCTATCAAATGAAATCAATTAAAATATATAAATCCATTATCAAGTGTGATTACTGTATAATGGATTTACCCAAATTTGTAATGACATAGTTTCACTGGTCACAATAGTGTGGAACTGTGGTGGGGCTCAGTCTAGGAGTCGAAATTGGGCCAATTTGGGACCACACCTTTTTTTTTGTGTTTTGGCTTTTATTGTCTTTATATTTTAGTTTATTATTTTAGCCAGGAACTTGTGAGGGTGAACGGTGAAGATTTTCATTAGTTTGTTCATTTTTTTCCCTCTTTCGCTCACTCTGTAAAATAACACTGATGGAACCTGTCCCTCCCAGGGAAGTCACGATGCCTTTGATAAGGCACAGCACATTCAAGATTCATTACATTAAAACACTGTTGAGTTCCATCTTTGAGCTGCCATGAATTGTATTTTATAAATGGGAAATTGCTTTTGTTTTGCATGCCATTCTTTTTCAGATAGAAAAACAGCTATTTGAACTGTGAAAGCAATGTCCTGTACGCAGTAGTATATGTTTTAAGAGTTGAACATCAGTTCCCAGGATTTCTATATAAACCACGTGTTCCTTTTCGAATCTGTGTGCTGGGTCACATCTTTTTACAGATTTATTAATATGTAAATGCATCTACTTGGAATCACAGTAAATAAAAACACATTAAATCACCAATGAGGAAAAGGATCAGCTGGGATATGTAGTTACCATGTGCCTGCTGTGTTTCAGAAAAGACAGTCTGCATTGGGGTTTTGCGTGCAGTGGCATGTTCCTATCTGTCAGCAAGTAAACACACACAACTGAGATTTATGACTTACTATAAAAATAAAATGCAAGTTTGTACAACAAAGTCTTTTTTGTTAAAGTTCAAGTATCTTTATGTATTATTTGCATGCAAATGAATAACAAATCTATGCAATGTTGCTCAACAGGCAAATCCTCTCTGATTTGTTGTCTTGTAGCATTGCCTGGTATGCATTTCCTGTGATTAATGACAGCTTGCTTCATGGCCCTGATCCAAAGATATTTTCTAAATGGTTTGCTGTGTGAAATATATCTTGAGTGTGCTGTCAGTATAATATCTCCTAGGCTATCAGAATATGGTGCAGTCACATTCACATGAACAAATGCACACGAGGTCGTTCTGGGGGTTTCTGGCTTGTCATGACAGAAGAAGATGTGGAAATTGAATTTGACCATCTTGTTGGGCCCTAACGAGCTAGCTCAGAGGATAATGGTGGTCTTTATTAAGAATATACTAACTTTTGCTTTGTCAGGCAACCCTTTTATCAACACCTGTTAATAGAAGCTTCTGACAACTTACTGGCTTAAAGATGGCTGGTATAAGGGCATTCATGTGGTTTGTGGTTAAAAGAAAAAAACAACTTTTAAGTAACTCCAAAGCAGCTTGTACAGTGGTATTATGCCTTCAGTGGCTGTACATGTGTATATTATTATATTCTTCCAAAAAAATTGTTATTTTCAGTCAGAACTATTTCCCATGGCACTTGCAACGTGAGAGTCCTGCTATCAAAGAATGAAGTTAATGGCACGATTTCAAAAAGGATATTTGTGTTTATAATTGTGAATAAATGTTATAGAATGTGCTGCGTTAGCCTCTGGAGGCATAACGTCGCTGTAGAAGCTGATTTGGAGTTACTTGAAGTGTATGTTCTTGCTTTAAACCACGAACCCACAAAGTATCTTATAGCAAAATAGAAATCCAACAGGACATCAGGAACTTAGTACCTAAATTTTCCTTTATTGCACACAAAATCCATCTGGGCCAAAACTGAAATCATACCTAAAAACTCCAGAAAGTGAACTATCCCTTTACACATATGTTTAAAGTTGAAAAAAAAAGATGAAAATTATTTTTTACAATCGCGCCTTGTTGGTGTCAATTACAAGCTTTTCTCTCTTGATTTGGCAGATTTGTCAGTTGTTTTAACCAGAGTGGCTTCAAAAGTGCATTTAATATGGTAAGCAAACACCACTAGGTAGACATATGTCAAAGAAAAAAAAGGTGGGACAGGGTTTGTTTTCATTTTTAAAATTAGTTTTATGATAGAAGCATTCACTGAGGTGTACAGTCTAGAAAGAAAGATCTGACTTCCTCACTGATTGGGGTAGGTTGTTCCCCACTGTGAAACAAGAATCCAGGGCCAACACAAGCAGCTGGATAAAGAGCAGCCTTTCTGTGCTGTTATCTCCATCATTTTCTGTTTATTTATTTGTTCTGGTAAACAGAGCAGCACAATGCATACGAACAGCAGTAGAAAGAACAGTACAGCTCATCCAAACAGTGACCCCCCCCCCCCTCGCCCCCCTTGGTGCCTCCCCCCTCTCTCAGCACATTCTTTACCCAGGCTTATCTGCGTCCGAGCGTGTCGGGGCGCTCGCTGGACGCAGGCGGACCGGTGTCACGTGGCCCGTGATGTCATCGGGTGGTGTCACGCCCTCTGATCCTCTGATGCGCAGCTGTGTCTCAGAGGGGACCGCCTCGGGCGGTCCACAGGACGGGGCAGTCCACGGGGTCACACTTTTCACAGATCAGACCCAGTGAGTGACATCCTCTGTGGTGAGGACACTTCCCAGAGAACTGGGTCAAACCAAAGCAATCCATCCCACCCACCTTCACACCCACCTATTACACACACACACACAGAAACATATATATACAATATATATTCATATATATTTGCATTACACTGAGCGTGGTGCATGTTTCCGTTGGTCAGCTCCCCCATGTAAAACTGCAATTTTTGAACCACAATATCTCCGCCATTTTAAAAAGAATCTCAATGCCATTTTACTGGTGAACTACAGGTGGACACACGGGCTTGAAAATATACACGCAAGGCATACATTTACACACAATGCTCAAATGCACAGACTAATGCAGACACACACACACACACACACATACAAACCCACTTATCACTGGCAGTAGCTATGTAGCTCCTCAATTATTCTCTCTTTTACACTTTTACACCACCACAGATTGAAACTTCAACAGCTTTAAAGTGAGTTTCCACTTATGCCTTTTATTTCCTCTTCAGAATTATGGCACATCATTAAAACACCTACATTCTAACCTTAACCTTAATTACTGTTATAGGGACTTCTCACGCTAAATGCTCCTTGAGTGGGAGAGACCACTTATTCAAAGATAAAAGAAACCTTTTGTCCAATTCCAGGCTATTATGAAATTGTAAAAGGATTAATATATAATAAAAGCCAGCAGTAACATTAATTAAGATAAACGGTTTTCCAGAGAGAGCAGAATGGTAACCAGTGGTATATAACCAGCAATCTCTTATAAACGTGGAAGTATTTGCATAGATCAATACTTTTAAATGGAATGAAAAAGGAAATATTTCAGTTCAATAATTATATTTTGGAAGTAAAGCCAAAACCCACAGGTTTGGTTCTTACAATTGCCAATTAGTGACATACACTCTGAATAATGGATACTGTATGCTGCACATTACTTTCCCTCTTTGATTTATAAGTGGCTGAAGACATTATCAATTCTGAATGTAATTTTTCAATTTTATGCATGAAAGTGGAGCTTCAAGCAACTCAGGTACCATCGTGAAATAAGCATACGTAATGATAATGAAATACAGATACGTGTATGAAATAAAAAAGCCGTCTTGCATGTTTCTGTCACATTTTAGTGTGCTTATCATAATAATCCTCTACTTGGACTCACAGCTTCCAAAACAAAATTGTTGCTGAGCAATAAATAAACTCACACAGCAAAGAGAGTCAGTGCAATCACCATGTTTTCTGTTCTCTCCCCTCACAAGGCTGTATTTTCTAATGGCCATTGTCACAGGGAATGCCTACAGCTAGCCACTATATCATTTCACACTACAGTATCCCTACAGTATGCAATCATTGTATCAGAGGAATAAACATCATGCACAGCTGGTGCAGACAGCAGTCACCTGACCAACCAGAAGGAGTCACTGGTGAGTCTAAATTTCTGCAACACTCAGCCAATCACATGCCAACCACAGGTGTAACTGGCATGGTCAGGATTCGATTCCAGCCATACAGGAACAGTGTCTTAACAGAATGCCCCACTCAGCAGCTTTACATTGAAGCTATTCAAATTATCTTAATAATGCCATGCCCTTTCAGAAAGGCTTTCACCTTTGCTATTATTATCAATTCATTCAAAACATGGGAGTACTGATGTCACATTCGGAGCACATTTGGTTTATTTGAAATCCAAAAGGCGAGATTTCATTGTTTTAATAAATAAAGATCTAAATTTTCTTTCATTTAAAATTGACATGATAGATTTCAGCACCCCATGAAATAGATTTATGACCAAACTGGAGGGGAAGGGTGAAATATCAAGCATGGAACTATGCTTGCTCCAAAAAACGAAGCGATTAAAAACCACAATGGATAATGCATCCTACTTTGAAAAATTAATTAATATTATAATTGTACCCTCGGTATTCCCAGCACAAAATTGATGATTAATAACTTGTCTTCAGATTGCCCAGAAAAGAGTTATTAATATTTCACATTCACTTTTATATCTCATTGCACAAGTAACAAAGCAATAAGGACATGGGCTCAAACAAGTCTGTGTGACTGTGAATATCTCTATTATTATTGATAAGCTAATATTAAATTCAAGCATCAACAGATTTAATATCCTGCTGTATGCACAGAAGACTCAATAAAGCAGGAAATAAATAAAAAATAAAAAATTCAATTATCTCGGTACATCTTCACATAAATAAACTTGTGCCGTGTATGTACCAGTGTTTTGTAACCTAACCGGATCAAAAGATTAAACACAGAACCTTTGCTGTACCTCTACAATGTCACCAGCCTGTGACCAGCTGTGGAGGGGCCCAGTTGGCTTTGTTTTTCCAGGGGCCAGGGAGCATTAATGTTTGCCCGGATTCTTCTGCTTACTGGAGCATTAGTTCCTCCCGGCAACACACCAGGCGTGAGCCTTAGCGTGAAAATTGCCATTGGCTTGCGGGCGGGTTCCTGTGAGGAGTGCACAGGTGTTTCCTGCAGTGCCAGCTGCTTGGATGTCTGTGACCAAACCGGGAAGAAGAAAATGGGGGACAGTTCTCTGAAAAAGTGCCCCAGCTGTGTTATTTGGCTGAAGTAAAGAGAAGTAACTACAAGCAAAAATAACTTCTGCGTATGTGTACTTATATATTTACCACGTTATGCGATTGTGAACGACTGTTCACATTTCTGGCATTAGCCGAGAGGGGAAAGCTCTTGCGCTCGGATGAAAAGGCTGGCCTTCTGGATTTAATTTATATAGTGCCTTCCATCTCACAACCTCGGTGCATTACAGTGAAGAGGGGAGCTGCATGGCAGCTATTTATCACTTACCACATACTAGCTGAAGTTGCACTATCAAGCGAATGAAACTTCTGCTGTTACAGACAAAGCACTTACTGCCCCAGATCACTGATGCAACAGTACATTCTCAATGAATAGGGGCCCAGTGTCATACCGAGGCTATTGGCAGTAAACCTTAACAATGGAAGAGTCAATGGAGACTACCAAGAGTACAAAAAAAGCACGTAACTGCATGAGAAAGAGCTTTTGACAAGACTGAGATGCAAATGTACTGTGGTGCAGCCACAAGTATAGTCTTTATCTAAAAATGGACTCAAAATAAACAGATTACCCACAGCCTTTATCAGGAAATAAATCTGTGCATAATATTGCAAATAGTGCTGACCAAGGCTGATTTTATTGGTCTATAATTATTTTTCAAAACAGAAAAAGTAAAACAATAGAACAATGAAAATAATCAAGCCAGAGCATTTCCTTCATATAGAATATAGATTAAATCAAAGTGGGAGACAGTTGTGAGAGTTCATTGCTCACTTTTGTAAACATTTAGCTGAATATTTACTAAATCAACTGAGGATACAGCCTCTTGGTCAAGGATAAAACCTGCAGATTGTCCTCTGGCTGGAGCTGGCTAGTGCTGATACATAAGATCCTGACAGTTGCTAAGCCTTTTTCGGAGAACAGAAGATTCTCAACGGATCATAATAGGCTGACCGTAAACTGACTTCACCTTTGCAGGATTAATAGTAGAAGGGAGACTTGTGGTATCTGTTGTCACCCACACTTCAGGGGACTGGTGCCATGATCGTAAAAGAACAGACGGTGTGACTGACTGGGGTGCTCGTCATTGCTGCACGGAAGGAGATAAGCACGCCAAAGAGGGCCATCGCCTGACAGAGCAGCTGTAGGCTGCTCCGGGAAATGCGTTTCACTTTTATCTCGTGGAAAGGGTTTAGACCGGCCACTGAGTAGTGTGTGGCGACAAACGACGGACATTTTAGGCCGTCCCTGAGCCTCAGGACTAGAACGCTCGTTGTCTCGTGCTCCCAGCTGCTAACGCATACAGTACAGCAGCGCTTGCATGCTTCCCTGACGGCTCAATATCAAACTTGCTCACTCCTACTCACCCCTCAGTCTAACATCGACTCTTTCCTTATCCGTCCTCCTCGTTTCACAATCTCAGACTCACTCCTCCTTGTCCGTCAATCTGAAGATCACTCTCTCTCTCTCGCGTCCCTCGGACTCGCTGTCTTTGACCTCGTCTGTCGCTTCTCTCCTCCTCTCTTCCTCCCTTCATCAGGCTCTCCGCTCCCACAAGCGACTGTCATCTATACTCCTGAGCAATAGGCACTTTTCACTGTGAGGGCACTTACTGCAGGAGTTCCATTAGGATGTTCATAAGACATGCGGCAGCTTTTCAGCTGAGAGCGCTGTTTTAAGGGCACAGTTGACACAGCTGACAAATATAAGCAATGACGGAAATTCTGAAAACCAGATATCTCTGAATGCATTAACATATATTTTGCCACACACAGCACCCCGCACACTGGCAGCTTATTTTGTATTTAACCGATGGTGCCATACAGTGATTGATCTGCGAATGTTTAACAAATACATGCTTAGGTAGATGCTTGCAAATGTCTTGACTGTGTTCTTGAATTTAATAAAGCACTTAAAATGTGCTTTTCCATAACAGGACCATACAGTTCCTCTTTAAGCGAAGGCTGTTTTTTGGTGTACAACACCACTTGTCCAAACCAGAATGTATTGCAAAGGTTTGTTCAGTTACGAGAACGCACAACTGATAGGTGAGGTTATGGTTTAAAGGACTGTGTGCATCCAGTGCATCACGATTGTATCCCAGCAGCCACCCTGTCTGAGGTCGGTGACGGCCAAAATGATGGAGTCGTGGGTACATCAGGATCATCGGAAAACGTGATATGCCACCCTTCACATCACATCCACCCGAGAGCCAATAAATTAGACATATTTATGATTCACACAAACTAAACCATTAAGTGATGCTCAATGGCTGAAATTAATCTTTAGTCAAGTAGGCTGACAGATTTATCACACAGGCAGGCAAGAAAAAGTTAATAGGCAATTGGATATCGCGTGATAGAGGTAGCAAATTTCCATAACTACACATTCAGATGAGCTTGTAAATAGATAGGAAAGTATCAAGCATGAATACAGTGATACCTATAAAACAAAATCTTTTTACAAAGGTCTTGGCCCTGGTGTGGCATTTCACAATCTAAACAGTGTAAGCCTAAATCTGCACTCTCTTATTGTACATTTTATACATCAATATATTTTCAAAAACCCGGTACACTTTGTTAAATTTGCAGGACTGTGAATAGTATTTTCCTTTGGGGAACAGGCTGTGAGTGTACTTGCTATCTTCTTGAGTGCCACATGGCAACAAGCAATCTGAACCAGGAGTGAAATGAAACTTTGTTTTTTAAAATGACTGCACTCGGTCACAAGGTACTTGCTAAATCTGAGGTGTACAAGTGCTTAGGATGACGGTGTAGCGCTATATTGCTGGTAAGTGCTGACGAAATTCATAAAATATCTTTGCTCTTGGTTAGATTCCCTCTCTCTGCTCACCCCTCACTTGTGTCTCTGCTCAATCTCCCCTCGAGTACTCCCTCCTATGACCGAGCTCTTTCAAAATAAAGGTCACCATATCCAATCGATATTTCCTGTTATTATTCACACTAATGAATATTTGTAACACCACACTACAGTACAAAGATATTATTTGCATACTGCATTTGAGATGCAGACTTGGGAAGTAAACTCCAGTAAACAATTGAAGGATTGGAGAGCACATAGGGAAATGATGATGTTGTTGGGCAATTGAGCACCTGTCTGCCTTAATGTACCTTGCATCTTCCACAAACTGTCAGGGAGTGATGACGTCATTTAGCGTTCAATGAGCTGATTTTAAATTCCATAGCAGTCTGAATTTAAAGTTTCTCTTTGGACTTTCAATCTAAACTGCAGTCAGGTTCATTTTGCCTAATCTCACTTACAGCTACCCCGACATCACCTTCAGGTTTTCGCACAGAATGTAATAAAGCCCATCCTTAGAATACCAATTAACTGCACAGAATCTAATCTATTCAATCCAAGACACAAAGGATGGGTAATTTACTGACAATAAGCGTCTACCAACTGAGACGATGGGCAAATGGGCACAGGTGATAGCTGAAGCCACGTGCATAGCCACCCAATGGGAACAGCCAAAAAAGCGGAGTGAAAACTTGGAACAACAGGGATAGCTTCTGAGAGATGGGACCACACGTGTGGGCCTTTGCTGACACATGCTTGATCAGCAACTGAGGGAGGGAGGGGAGTGCAGTGCCAGCCAATGGAACCCATGCCAAAACCACATAAGAATGCTTCAAGATTAAAACAGCCCATTCAGTCCATCTATGCTGGTCATCTTGTCTACTTTCCAGAGAAGGAGTGTGTCCTGGAGACTGTCAGCATGCAATTCTGATGAAAACAAAAACAAACAAAAAAATTAAAATAAAAAAATAGAAAACATCAGTTCTCAGCCACTCCTGGTCCAAAAAGCAAATGGTCTGACAAACTATTCCATGCACTGCGTTTTATAGCGCCAAAAGACCCAAACTTGATGAATCTCATTGCAGTGCATTCAAAATATAAATCACATTCATACTTGGATTATTTCCACATATATCGCAGAATGTGTACAGCTGCAAACATTTTAGTTAGTGTGCTGTACATTCCTGATACTTTAGACCGCATATTTGACCATATATGGAGACATCGAACATTTCCATCACGAGAGGCAGAACAACAGATAAACACAAGTTTGTGGAAATGATGTGAAAAGCAGGTCTGCTGTGGAGGCAGGTGGAGGTTGAATGTGTATTATCAGCTCTCTCTGACTCTCACTCCCTCACTCCCTCTATTTGTCTCGCTGCCTCTCTCCTGAACACAGGCCACGGAGACTCTGGCTATTCGGAATAACAGGAAGCTGGTGGGAAATACAGCTGGAAAAAATAGAATTTTTCAAACACAATAGAAGCATGGCGCTCATCCTGAGACCTGTTAGTAAAAAAACCTTTTAAGTATTTTAATTCAGTTAACCTTAAGTGTCTCGGATGGCAAAAACATGTTGTGGTGAAAATATTTTCAAAAACTTTATTTATTTTATTTTTAGTGAAAGTACCTTTTTGTGTACATTAAAGCGCAGAACAATATACGGTTCTCCAGATGATTAAGACCAGGCACTCATGCCCCTAGAGGGGACAGAAATGAATCTCTGGGTTTCAGGAGGATATGGAGGCCGAGTCCTACGATAGGCTTTTGGCTGAGGACGCCACGTTTACTACTGAATATTCAGGCCCATGCTTTCCCTACCTGCGAGAAGAGAGCGGACCCTCCGTCAGCAGACTCTCCCAAGAGATGAGAGCACCACTCGGAGTAGAATACACAGTGTGAGATTAGTGCCACACAGCCTCATTACCTGCAGGGCTGGAACTAATCTGAGCCTGACCCAAACAAGCAGAACGAAACTGGAAATGGAAACAAATAGAATCAAATATCAACAACACACCCAAGCGCATCTGAATACAGGGACACGAATCCAGCAGGTGCTCAGATGCGCTGACTTTCCTTTCCTGGCTTTTTACTCATCCTGTCGAGTTAAAATATTAGGATTTTTCCAGTGAGTGACAGGAGTGTCAAGGGACATTGCGGTTTCCATGGATGATTCCAGTTACAGCCAACTGGTGTGGAAAAAGGAAGAAAATAAAATAATCAGTGCTCTCATGAGATATTTCCTCACTTGCAAATAATCAATTCATGCAGTTGGAAATTTCACCGGTTCGGCCCGAGTAGCTTTTTAATATCAGCAGTGTCCAACACGTGTACCCACAGTGCTGCTTTTCCCCATTGTTGCCCAAAGACACTATGTTGCTGTTCCTGAAATTTGCCCGCACAGCCAAAGCCAAAGTGCTTCTTAAACAATTCAAGCAATAATGTGTGTAATTAAATGCCTTCTAACATTGTTTACATTCTAAGACTTGGCCCTAGCTTTGCATTGTGGGATGGCTGGATATATACTGCTGGAGAACAGTACAGTACAGTTATTCCACTGTGTAGCAAGACAGAGTGCAGTCTGCATTAACACAACTATAAATCTTCAGAGATAGGTAAATGTATAAGGTGAAAAACAATTCCACAGGAGCTTAAATCAAGAGACTGGACCAAATAACAAGTGCGGAAATGAAAAGTGCAGGTTGATCAGTCAAAGGGGGATTTATGCTATGCTGTGGCAGTAAATTGATAGTAATTTACTTTCAAGTAAAAAAATTGCTTGTTGCTGACTAGCTGAGGTCTGATTTGCAGTCCTTCTCATATCTACTATACAGCACTGCTGTCGGAGTGTAAAAAGAAAAAATACAGTAATGTTTTTTTGCTTGGTTGGACCAATGTTGCCCCGGTTCAGTAACTGCTATAGTGTGTGGGTTGATCGATACTCTGGCCTCAGTGCAGGGTTGCCAAATGTGGCGACATTCCCCCACCATCGCTGTTTGTGAAAAATGAATGGACTAAAATAAAATGCAAATATAAATGGGCTCACAAAATACATGAGCTGCCTTCCTCTTCTTCAAAGCCACACGTGAGTCCAGCAGAGAATAAAAAATTCTAAATTTGGACATAAAGCAGAGATATTGATATGTATCCAAAACATTTATTTTCACATCAGACCAAGAGAAGGGAATATTCAGGAAGCAAACGGGCATAAAGACATAATTTTGGAAACAGATCACACATCATTGGCAGCCACCATTGGCTCTGTAGCACAGAGGAGATAGATGAATAAAATATAGATTATTGCAAAAAGTGTGCACTGAAATAGCTTCAAAAGTCCAGACAGATTTTTGTGGGACTGGATTGAATTTCTAAGTAACTTTTATTTGACACAAGAATGCAAATAGCATTGTTTCCTGCCCAGTCGACCGACTCAGAATTATATTTTTCAAGATAAATGCAACACTGCCAACTGGATGGAAGAAAATGAGCATTTCAGCTCTCAGGTGCTATGATATTTAAAATATGCCAATATTTTATATTGTGAAAACCAAATTGCATGCATAATCTGGAAGAAACTTGTGGAGTGCTCTTTGGTCTGCACCATGCAGTTGGGCTTTGCAGTCCAGGGACTGAAACACAATTAAAAAGTCAGGAATTAACTATTTAACAGTTTCCTCACAGTTTTCCTCTCTTGGTGCAGAAATGTTTTGTTTCCACAGCCCCCCTAATAGGATCTGGGCATGTCATCATTTTGAGGACCAGATCATGGACGAGGTCTCACGCTCACACAAATATTTTGTTCATATATGCAGACAGACAATAGGCGCAAATGTGCGTACACACACACACACACACAAACACACACACTGTCACACAAAATATAAGCGCACAAACAAACACACAGACATGAACCCACACACACGCACGTGCACATACACTCTCACACAAACACACACTCACACACACACATCAACATCCACACACACACACACACACACACACACAAACACACAAAGCTGGAAATGTACACAGGTCTCCAAAGGGTCAACACACACATACGCATATGTACAGACACGAAGCACACACATACAATTAGCCGTTAGCTGACACTGTGCAAAATCCCACTTTATTGAAAAACACGGACATGGTTTAAAAGACACAGCCCTCCAGGGACCGGCTCTGTGTACACGGTCCTCCCTGAGGATCTGTTGCCGTGGCGAGGCCGTTCTCACGCTGCATGTGGTGGAGTTGAAAGGACAGGGTACTGCTGGAGCTGAAAACGAGCATGGCCCAGCCACCCCTTCCTCCCCTCCCCCTCAACCCTCACGTCCCCAAGCCCTGCAAAATGGAACAGTCGCCTCTTATGAGAATTTCCCCCCGCGCTTGGAACGGTCTTGCTTGGGAGAACAGAGGAAGCGGCTCATCTGCGCTGTCGTTCCCAGAGCTCCCAGAGTGTTTGCCTCCGGGGCGGTGCATCTGGCTCAAGCGTCAGTCGTTTGCGCGTTGACCAAATCCCGGCTGAGTGTTACAGCACACCATGCGTGCTCCAGTACACCCCCAAACTGACAGAAGATACCATTGCGATGGGACAGGCTTATAATTGCAACTGTGCATTCCAAGAGAAAAAAAAGTAAGAACAGGGGATGCAAAAACACATTTCTGTAAACAACATAACAAGATACATAAATTAATGATATATCCATCCATCCATTATCTAACAAACTTAGCCTATCCCAGCATTCATTAGGCAAAAGGTCGGAATGCATCCTGGACAGGTCACCAGTCCATTGCAGGACACACACACACCATTCAGTCACACACTCATACCTAGTGTCAATTTAGACTCTCCACTTAACCTAACCTGCATGTCTTTGGGCAGTGGCAGGAAACTGGACTACCCAGAGGAAACTTAAGCAGACACAGGGAGAACATTCAAACTCATCATGTTAATGTGTTGTTCTTGTGCATGAATGGGCCCCAAGAATGGATGTTGAATATTTCAGCCCCGGTGTGGGGAAGCACAGTTGGCTGCAGCATCACCAAGAGATGGGAGCGATTAGTTTGGCCAGAATGATTGATCAAGCACGATGGTTGACCAAGCACCTACGAGTCTGGCAGTTGAGCTGCACTTGAAGTGCCTTCCTGTGACTCATGTCCTTGTGCACCTGACTCAACGAGCTGTAGCCTGATAAGAGGCAGCAGTAACTTCTTGTGCTTCAGAGAAGAACAGAGGCTTGTCTGTGCTTTCCCGAATCGATAGCGGAGGTTGCACCCGTGAGCACAAACAAATACAATTTGGGCATTCCAATTGGGAGGAAAAGCATTAAGCCGTCTTAACTTTAGTTAAAGTTCACTCAGGGTGAGAGCTGAACTGATTTCTGCAGTGCTTCTGTACTGTGATCTCTTTCATTGATTGTGTATCAGCTCCACAATTCAATAACAAGGCATTCAGCTTTATTGATGTACTCCAGTACGAGCAGCGCGGGGAGATACGGGGGAACCTTTTCGAAAAACAGGAGGACAGGAGCTATTTTTTTGATAAAATAAGATGGCTGGGAGATTCATATATCAGCTTCTTTGTACATTAGCTGTCACCATAACCCACCACATCCTACAGCTAATCAATTACGGACAGAAAAACAGCGCTACAATGGAATATCATCCACCTAAGAGTTTGACATAAAGAATGAAAAGTGCAATTCAATTCTAGTTCAGGGTGTATTCCTACCAAAGTAAACTTCTATGAATCATTTATAATGATGGGTTTATACTTCCTGGAATGAACTGGCTTTCTCGAGGATATAAACAACACTTTTCCAACTGGGATTTGCCCCCACAACCTTCTGATCCAGAGCATGGTGCTCTCATTGAAGCAAGCTGGTGCATTGCGTCATGCTATGGGCAATAGCACGAAAATGTTAAGTGAGGGTTATTTTAGTTAAGTTAGAGATTCAGTCTTTAATGAAACGTCCAATGACCAAAATCATAAAACAACTGAGAGAAATCTGACACTGAAATTCCAGAAATCCCATGCAGAAAAAGCACAAAAAAGGACAGGAATCAACTTTTCCCCCCTTATCATTTCATCTGAGCGAAGATTTCTTTTGCACACAAAAATGTGTAAGGATAACTGTACGTCATTTCAAGGAATCTTGAAAAATAAAAAAAAAATAAAATAAATATTGATAAGCAATTGCAACACAAATTAGGCACAAAAAGAAATTGAAACACATGTAACACAACTTTAAAATGTATGCAAATGCAGAGGCAAAGTGCAAATTTATTTTATTTTTAAATTTTTGAAATTATTTTATTATTTTTTATTTTATTTTTTTTACATTTAATTTAATGTTTTTTATAATTTTTTTATTAGATTTTATTTATTTTATTTTTGAAATTTTATTTACTTCATTTTTATCATTTTTTATTTTCATTTATTTATTATTATTTATTTATTTCTTAATTTTTTAACATTTAATTTTATTTTTTATTTATTTTTATTTTATTTACTTATTTTTAGCTTAAAATCTCTACAGTGGCGTCGTGCACACTGCAGATGACCCATCGTGCCCCAATCTCCCTTAAATGGTGAATGTATACATGCATGACAAGAAAATAACAGGTGACTTAAAGTTCAGTGAATTAGTACAGTGTTGGTGTTTTCTCTGAGATTACACCACTAATCACTGTGCTCTGTTACCTATAACAGGAAGATGTTTCTGTGGATAATTTATTTTTCTATGTAGTGGCAGTCTGCCATGAATTTGCACCAGCAAAAGGACAACAAACAACACTACAAGCAGCATTCAATCAAATTGCTAGGGCACTTTCTGCTAAACTCTATTGTATCCTATTTAGGCAAGCATTACTTTTGGATTTTTAGCAAAGATCAGCAGTACCTGGACATAATGGAAAAAAATTTTTTTTGTTCTGATAGAAGAAGGTTAATTGTATTATGATATTCAGCTGAATAAACTGACTGATATTTGTGGTTGAGGAAGGGACTTTTGAAGGCAGTAGATCCAGGAGACCCACAGGCTGGCAGAGGCCTTGTCCAAACCACCATGTTGCCAGGGATCGGAACTCCATTAACTCTGTTCAGAGATCGTTCTGTTCCTTGATTATATGTAAAACCTTCACTTCACTCAGTTAAATACAGAGAAAATCCCTTCAAAGTTTTTTTTTTTTTTTTACAGGGAGCCCCATCATAAAAAAAATATTTTTCAAAAATCATAGGACTTAATTCCTTAGTCTACTATGGTGGTCCGCTTACAAAACTGGCCCCAGCCCTAATGGTCCAAACATTATTACCAATCACACTCTCCAATGTTACGCCTTTGAACACTATTAACTTTAGTTGCAGCAAATTATTATTTTTTTTAAATGACTCATAGACTGAAGGACTCCCTTGTTTGTTCTAAATCAAGAGAAACCCCAACAATTAACTTTTGTACTAGAACAACTAAACCACGTGCAAACTTGCATGTGGGTGTACACTTTGCACAAACAAAGTTTGCAGCATAGTTATATTGTGTCATGACCTAGCTGTCAAAAAAGCTCATTGGTCAGATCTTACAGTGTTGATTTTAGGTTTCATTATAAAGTGAGGAATTTCTTTCAAGGGGCATATCGCTCAATGATGTGTGGAATTAATATAATAATAATAATAATAATAATAATAATAATAAATGTTTGTATTCGTTTTCATTATTTATTCACAACACTAACAGCGGCCTTGGCTTATTTTTCAGTCGCCATGAAAACACAAGTAACTCAAATTAGTACAACTATTTTAGGGCCTAGCATTTAGCATTTTGAAGGACAGAAGCTAGATATTTACTAGCTACAGTAAGCAAACTCCTTTATGCAGAGTATGAAAAGAATGCCTATGATAAACAGGAAACAAGCAAAAAATGGAATTCCTAGCCAAGCCACTGCCTTTATTTATAACCCTAACTATGTATCTTTATCAAAATGCAAATATAGCAAATGTGCATTTCTGGAAAATGATGTGATAATTAACTGGCAAACGAATATTCCATGAGTATTTTTGGGAATAATTATCGAGTAGAATGTAAAAATATGAGACAAGTAGATGTTGTTTGCTGTCAGTTTTTTCGGTCCCCTAAGGTACGGTGTATTCAGAAGTGGTGAAAGTACCGAACGGGCAAATCTGCCTAGTAGCAGTCAAGGCTGAATGACTCTGACACCAAACTTTGCCGAACAGAGCACGAGAAATGCTCGATGGAAGCCAAATGTACTCGGTGAAACTGCTGAGAACAGCTTGTCTGATAAGATGTGATGGTCGTTCACTGGTCAGTTACGACGATATGAAAGCAATCGGCGACGTTGCCTGTGGAACACTGCCATTCTGGCCTCATTAATTCAGCTTAAAGAGACCGCGATGAACGATAACTGTGACAGGAATTAGTGGGGCTATTAGAGACAACCCATTACGAGAATACAAAATCCGAGTAATTCGAAGACAGTGAATGTGAAGTGTGACCTTTAGAGTTGGGAAACACATGCATTGTTAAGATTAATTAATCGGGTTAATGCATTGTTCCTCTGTTGGTTGCAAGTTCATTAGTACTAAGAACCTGAAAATTGGAAATCTGTACACTTGGAAAATGCGCAGAGACAGATTTGCTATTGTTAATGAATATATCACAAGAGAGGAAGGGAGGCGTTTTTGGTTGACTGGAAGTACTGATATGATCAAAGCAGCCAAATGACAAACAAATGTCATGTGTAACAAATTCACACAGTGAGACAACCCAAGTAAGAGATTTAAATTTTAGATTGTGTGGGGTGGTGCAGGGTACAGTTTTGAGAGCCCTTGTTTTTACACGGCGAATGCAAAATGTTGAATGTTGGAGAGGTAAATGAGGCAGGATGGGGGGTGTGGGGGAGGTGGACAAAATGAGTCTGGATGGATGTGGCTGATGTACCCATTTCCCACAGTGTACCTGAGCACTGAAACAGGGAAGGAAATGACCGCACCAGTAGTAGGGAACTTAAAGGTTTATTAGCGCTGCTAACAAGCTAACGATGGCCACATCAGAATCAAGTGGACGAACAGAAA
The DNA here is from genome assembly GCF_013347855.1 of Anguilla anguilla. Lineage (NCBI taxonomy): Eukaryota > Metazoa > Chordata > Actinopteri > Anguilliformes > Anguillidae > Anguilla > Anguilla anguilla. The sequence goes on along the minus strand of NC_049205.1, from coordinate 12,542,307 downwards.
AGTAGCAGACAGATGAAGAATATTTAGGAGTGAGAAGCCAGACAGAGCAGAAAGACTGTCACAGTAAAAAAGAGGAATACCCTTTCAGGACAGCCAGATGTGGAGAAAAGGTCACTGGAGATTGGAAAAGGGGCAGGACACTGGAGGTCTGAGCTGTTGAAACAAGGTTATCATAGGGCCTTTTTTTCTTGGTTTTAATGGGAGTCTGTATGAGGAAAGGAGGGCAGAATTAATGGGTGTATTGATTGAACAGGAAATGAGGGACAGGAGGTGAACCCTTCTCGTCTCAGTGTGCAGCTTTAGAAGTGGGCCGCCCGAGCAGATGACTTCCCTGGCAGCTCCCCCTATGACACAGCCCCCCTCCAGGGAAGATTACTCGTCCTCTCTTCTCTCCTTTTCATGTCTGTCTCAAAATGAAATAAATCACATGTAAAATCCCAATAATTACCGTTTGATCTTAGAGAAAGCTTTCGTTTGTTTATCCACTATTTCGGTTCATTAATGGCAGTGTCCCAAGCTACTGTGCTTTGAATTCATGTCTTTATAATGTCACAGTTTTTTCAAAAACATGAAAGTTGGAACAACAAAAAAACCTCATTAAGCTGTCCACGACCCCCTCAATTAGAATGTCCCAAGCTCTTTTTTAAGTCATGGCATGAATGTTTGCCCTGCACACAAGCCTATTAAAAGGTCAGAAGCTTCACAAACTGCCCTCTAACAAGGTCACCAGACATACACACGTCAAAACTGTACAGTAATAAAAGTAGCTGCATTTCTCCTGCCAAACAGTGTGAAAGTTGTCCTCCCCCTTTGACATTGATGAATTACTGCTATTAATGGGCTAGATATACATATGGAGATTGCAAGGTTACAAAATAAGTCTATAGCAAACACAAGAAAGATAAAAGGAACGTAAATATGTGTACATTAATGTCATTATAGTACACATATTCAAAACAGTTCAAAGTATTAGTTTAAGTTATTGTGACTGAGACTGCTTTAATGATATTTGTTTCGCCAGATCAACAATGGTGAAGTAGCGCAGATGTGGCAACTGCGGAGCCAGGATATGTCACTGGGAATCCCAGCCAGACAAATCGCATTTGGGGACTAGTACACAGCCAGCAGTAGGCTGATGTACGATCTGATTAATGCATTCAGAAGACTGATTCATCTATTTTCCTTTCGCAATTTAACTGCTGCACCAAGGAAGCAGATGCCCTCTGCCCCCCTCGTTCCCCCGTCCTTCCAGTTTAAAATTCCGAGATGCATTTTGTTCAGCTGCTCCTTCAAAAGGCAGCGCTTTAAATCGCTGCTAATTGGGGAAAAGCGTCCGGAGCTCTCTCGCAAGGCCGGCCCACCTCTTCACGGCTCCCGCCCCTCCGCGAGTGCATCTCGGAGAACGGCGTCTGAAGGACCAGCTGTTGGTATTCCGAACGAATCGTGGCCGAGATCACACGCGGGTTTACCTGTGACAGACCGAGCCGCTGGCCCAGAATATCAAACATGGCCTCTGACTCGTATGAAACGTCGAATGCGAACGTTCAGCTTCGTACTGTGTTAGAAAAAAGCGCACGCTATTGTGCCTCTCAACATCTTAGTGTGCACAGCTCGACATATCACTCCACTTAAATAAAAGAAAATGTTGCAAAAAAAGTTCATGTTTCATTTCATTGAAGTCTATGCATCATTGCTTCACCTGTTGGTTTTCAAAGTGCTTTAAAAATATGATTCTAAAAAAGTAAATTTGCCACTAAATGTGACCGGGACACTGTCCCTTGTCCCACAGCAGATTTCACTATGAATACTGCAAGAGAGCAATATAACACTCAACAATATAACTCAATGTTCAACTCAACCGCTTTTGTGCCCAGCGCAATTATTGAAATTATTCCCACCTCTTCATCAGCAGAATACATTTTTTTCCGGCTCCAATCCCACGGTTTTAAGCACACATGATTGGTCCTGGCATAACCGCCGGTCTAATAAGCCATTAACTATTTGCACCTGGGGGACTGGATCTTCGGAACTTCGCTTTGTAGTTTTTATGCTTAAACACAATTAGACTTTTTACGCCTAAACACAATTCGACTTCGGATGAAATTGGTCTGCACATAGAATTATCTACTGTTGAATTCTGTGATTTGAAGGCTCTTTTTCATTAGGCTGGGGAATTAAAGAGTTTTTTTCTATTCTACTCTTTCTGTGCAATAACCCATCATGCCTTTATGTTATGTCAACTTTACCAGAGGGACAAATGAAGAAAAAAACCAAAAAAAAACTATTCCAATTACAGCCACAGTGTCCATATTAAAAGGCTACTTATTCATCAATGTCGTCTGGCAGAATTCGTAAAGGGGTCAGTTAATGTAACCTTGATCTGAAAAACAAAAAGAATGAAAACCAAGGTGCTGCAGAATAAGACAGACTGTGACTAGGTGTATTGTGTTTGCCATCTATCATCAATTTTTTTGGGGCTGACTCCCAGACTGATTGAAAGGCTGCCTTCAGGTGCTGGTGCTGCTTTTTTTTAGCAGAAAACTGAAAGGGTGGTCTAAGCACATGAGTAGCTTTTCATGTTTTCCAGTACTAATCGATCACTGTGGTACAGGAGTCTGTAGGTCTGCCGTAATTCATTAAAGCCAACATACTGTATACTGACAGTACATCAAACACTGTGAGAAGTTTTCTGAGATATTGATACTAAGAGACAAGGCCACAACTATGAATTTAAAAACCAGGGACAATATATATTGGCAGCCACCAGCCATTGGGACAAATTAAAAATAGTTACACCCCATATCGTGGGCCTGGGAAAAAGTGTCCCCCCTATCTGCAGTCCTGCTGAAAGATAGTTATTCATAAGCCCTTGGTCTACCCCTGGCCATTATTGACAGTATATCTCTAACTGTAGAAACATGTATTTAAACATAAACATCAATACCAAGGGACTATTTTCAGAAGCTTTATTAAATCATTGGTTCACCCAGGCTGTAGAAATCCATGATTCATTTTCATAAGCAGCTGTTTAGCATTCAAACCACAGAGTAATTAAAGTTTGCAAGTGAGGCTTGCTAGTCTGCACAACAAAACTATAGATTAAGTGAAATGAAGGTGCTCAGACCTGAATAACGATATTTTGGAGATAATGATCCAGATGTGGAACACAGCCTTCCGTACAAACTATGTCTCTTTGTATTCTTTCTGAAGTTCTTTTTACATGTTGTCTCTTTCCAGTGATGTTGCTGACATACTTATGCGTTCGTATTGATCTTATGACAAAACATTACAGGCAGCCATTTTGGAAATGGATATTTGTTTTTGAGTCCACCACGTAAGTGTTACAAGAGCAGTTCTCAAATAGCATGTTTCCATATAAACATAATATTATTTGTGTAAATAATAATAAGCGCCCCTCGCCATCAAAGTATGGTTCCAAGACACAGTGTTTAATGCAATAGGGAGAGTCTATGCACTGGTGTGTATGTGTGTGTGTGTGTGTGTGTGTGTGTGTGTGTGTGTGTGTGTGCACTGAAACCTTGATTGTCCAGATACATTGAAATACATTTTGATAGGTTAGCACAAGTAGACCCCAAAGGTTCACATGACAGCAATTAAAAATAACATAGGATACACATCATGAATGCGCACTGTATGGATTGTACATTTACTGGGCATCCCTTGTGTCCTGTTATGCATCTCTCCCATTGAGGGGCCAACAGTTTCCTTGCTTGTTTTCTTGTGCTATTTAGCACCTACTTGAGGGCAAGGTAGCGAGGTCATTAACAATCCGTTCAGCCATTTCTTCTTGCAGAATTCTCATATGGCTACCGGAGCCGCCATTTTGTAGCCCACAGAGCTCTGAGCCCTCCTCTTTCGCAGCCTTACCAAGCCAGAAACACACACAGCACAGAACCGTCTATTGTGCTTTCATCAAATGCCCCAATTTAAACTAATGTCAATCTTTTTTTTTTTTTTTTTTTTTTTTTTAATTTATGTAAACAGTCATATGGTCACATATATTTATATTTATTTTTATTACATTTTTATGACCTTCTTTTGGCTATACATGTCAGCTGAAAGGCTAATGGAAGCTCAGTATTTTTGCCACAGCATCTGATGCATCTGACTGTGCCGTCTCCCTGGCGAATCCCCCATATGATGTGTTGTTGTCTGCTGTAAATTTATGCGTGTATCGTGTCATTTCTCCATCACTGTTTGCGTACAAATCCATCTGCCAAGGGACCGCAGATGGAAATTTCCCTCGTAGCTAAATCTGGCGGCGCTCTGATGCAAGCGCTGAAGTTGATTACTGCGCCGAGCTCCCTTCAGCTAAATGAGAATAATAAAAACATAATGGCATTGCTTCCTGTTTGTGGCAGTTCTTTAACGGTGTGAAATCAGGAGTTCTTTTGCACAGTTAAGGTAAGAACAGTTAATAATGCATCAACTTCAGGAACTTCAGGGCATACGTGCAGTATAATGTGATGAAGACATCATTGCACTTTGTACCAGCTGAATACAAGGGGATAAAGTCATTGCATTTTACAGGATATAGTAATATTGTTATCTTGACCTGCAGTTTGCATCTTTCATTTCTGTGCTCTAACATATGGCTCTATCATTTTAATTTATTAATTTTCAATTTAAAAAAAAAGGAATAATAATTATTAAACACCCAGTGTTGGTCTGAACAAATCCATATCCCACTCTAATTTGGAAAGCTGAAATTGGGAGAGTGTAGACTACCATGGTTCTCCTCCGGCACACATGGTGTCACCTGCTGCTTTTACACTTCAGAAGCTTCCATGAGAAGATCTAAAATGGCATTGTAGGGGAAAACACCTCTACAAATTGTGCAATAGTGGGAATAAATAATTAAAACGTGTCCATTTTAATAATCCTCTATGTCACAATGACTACGCGTTTTTTACTTGTTGCTAGGTTGCAGAACAATAGCAGGTGTAAAGTTAGTGAACAAATTGATCCCTTGATGGATCTGTGTCTTAAGCTTTTGAGTTATAATCCACTGGTTGTGGCTATAACCAGAGAGAGATAGAGAGAGAGAGAGTGCATCTCTCCACTCTGCGCGTTCCTTTACAGGCAGGCCTTAGACTTCTTTAGGCCTGCTCCTTGAGACTGTACTTTGCTCGTCTCTTTGCTCGAGAAGAATAGTGAAGAGACAATGAATGTGATTCTGCAGGTGTCTACAGGAAGTACTCAGTCCATGTGATCAGTCTGTCCGTGACATGTGATCGTGACGTCAGTCTGAGCTGTTGATCTCAAAATGGCGCCCAGTCCTTACAGCATCCAAATCAGCCAAAGGCCGTGTAAGGCCCTTATCATTATTATTTGGTGTTCATGACCTAATTAAGCTGTCATTTGAGTTAAATAGGTATATTTTCAGTGTATGATCTTCAAAGAAAAAAAAATGAGTCTGAACGTTCTTTGGAACTAACTACAGAGGAAGGAAAATGTCACGTTAAAATGTCACTTTGGTTCACATGAATGAAATTTGTGACATTTGGCCCATTCAAATTAACTCTAGTATAAGATTCAGGAACATCTCTCTTGCAAATAACTTTCTGTTCATGTTAAGGCAAACCATTCCTGACATATACTGTGTGACCGAATCTCATATTTTTATCCTTGGAAATAAATGAAAGGGAAGTCAGAACTGATGTTCTTTGAACGGTCATCATTTGTTAAACACTCAAACTTTTACATGAAGGTGCATAGTGCTAAAGACTATAAAACACTGAATTAATTCAGCTTTTGCATACATTTGCATATCATGTCACAAAATACATCTACAGACACCCCCGCACTCAACAGTTAGGAATTGAAATCATATAAATATTAACTGATATATGGTATTGTAATGAAGGGTGAATACATACTTTTTAAAGGCTTTATGGACATATATTGTGGTTTAATCAGATGTACTATAAATACCTAGAATCTACTAATTTGGGTACCATAAAGCTTGAGCCTAATTTGTTGAAATAATTTTGACTGAAAACAAACACTTAAAATAATTAAAATAATAAAAATACTCCAGAACTGCACCTAACCCTGGAACAGAGCTGGCTGCTAGCAAACACGTTCTATGCAGTCATTTAGGACCACAGCCATCTCAGGGCCACAAAATTCATGTTTTAATTTTTTGACACTTCGGGGCCACAACAACTTTCTTGTTATGGGCCACCATAACTCTAGGGATGCCTCTCATATGGAAAATCACAATACAGTCACAAATATAATTTCCATTGTGATTCATCCTGTGACAGACAGTCAGGCAGAAATTGCATCCTGGTATCACAAGACAAATTACCATATACACATAGTAGACATAGTATACATACAAGTTAAAATATTGCATACAGAGAGAGTGACCGGACATTAACTGCCTTTTGCTTTTGTACTTTGTTTATTAACAAGTGCTTTTCCTTTTTCTTTCAGCTCCCCAGAATAGTTACAGATCCTATTTCGCTATGCAATTTATTCTACCTGTCAACACCAGGTAATTTTTCCTTCTGGCGCATTTTTTAAATTGGCCACACTGGATTCCTTGTTGATTGCGGATGTTCCTAATGAAACTAAAAAAAAAACAGCCAGGTAGCTGTGAACTAAACTATGAACATCTTTTAAAATGGCATGCTTTATCAGTACAGTCCTTAATTTAACAGAGAGTCAATGTAATTTAATAAAAATTATTAGAACATATTTGTTGTGGGGTGAGTGGAAGAATGCTTGCCAGTATGAATGTTTCACTTTGGTACAAAATTCTCCACGGCTAACCCGCAAAATATATCAGATGTCAGTAGGCTGCAAAATTTAATTATGGAATCAGAGGTGATGTCATTCCTTGTCACCTGGGACCCCCTTACTGTCCTCCCAGGCATCGTATGCTGTTTCCCATTGCTATAGAGACTGAAGTGAGAATTCTGTTCAGGTATTCCCATTTCCTGTGACAGTTGCTAATAATGTGTTACAGATTTTAGTGGCTGGCCAGGGTCCCCTGCCTGATTGTCCTGCAGACCGCTTCATGGCCTGGGTCAAATCTTGGTTCTGCCAGCATGAAAAAAATAAAATAAAAAAAGAAATAAAAAAGAAGAAGATAGGGAAATCAACGGATGTTTGCTTCAATGTCAGTTCAATTCAGTTTTGCATTGGTTGTTCCACAGGGTGTCTCATGGCTGGCATGACCCATAAAGAGATGGTTTGTGTGGTGCCAGGAGGAATGGGCGGGGGGGGGGGGGGGGGGTGTGGTATCCCAAAGCTCGGAAACCCATCAGGACCATGGACAGCAGCATGCTCACTCACAAGCGCATGCAAAGCAGAGGGAGCTCGCTAATCAGCCTCAGTGTTGCTAATTTCTTTAATTAGCAATATCAGAAATTGTGACTCGAAGGTTGAAAAAACGATAATGCTGTGTTGGCCAATTTTTACAATAAAGCCATAATTGTATTATATTCCTTCATCAACAGTGCTAGCACATTGAGGAAACCCAAGTACTGTTGAATGTCCTCCTTCAGTTCTTGATCATATGCTGTGCAGACACTGTCAAATGTAACATTATGGAATTAATGGAAAATCACTTTTGGATCCATGGAATGTCTATCCCATTGTTTCTTCTAATCATTTTCTATCCTGGACCATGATGCAAGATTGCATAGACAAATAAGTAATGTTTTCTTTCATAGCCCCGCTACCTGATATTACATGTGACAGCACCCAGAGCACAAACAAAACTGTATTTGTTTCAGTCAGTCTACAAGTTTTTATTTAAAATTCATTTCTGTCAATGGATGGATTGATGAAGTTATTTTCATGAATGCTCTGATGAACCCAGTCTCTCCACAAGGCTGAATGTTTTTTTTTTTTGTTTTTTTTTTTGGTGTTGTTTTGATCTTGTATATTAATGATGAGAAGTTATCAACCAAAGGTGTGCTTCTCCCATTCTAGAGGTTACTGTATGTCCAGTGGGAAACTTGCATTGATGTTCATGAAGATGAATGGTTTATTTGAGTCTAACAGGACTGCACCAGGTCCAGCCTGGTTTAAGCCCTCAGCCACAATGGAAGAAAAAACAAAACAGAGCCCTTCTGAACCTTAAAAGCCTTCTACCAAAAAACACATCATTTATTCATCTGAAATGCAAACCAAAAACCTGTAATTGCAAGATTAAAATGCAAATGACTGCATTAATGGGGTTTGGAGCCATTCAATGCTCAGGTTTAATTTCTTGTGCCTTACTGTGATAACGGGACCTCAAGAGAAATGAAAACAATACATCTATTCTAATTCCTGACGAGATTTCCAGCAGACTGTTTTTTATGAAAAAATTCATAAAAAAGGTATATATTCACGTTCTTGCCATAAAACTTATTTCTTTTAGCGTTTATTGAAACTTTTGAGGTCCATTTGTGACATGTATTGAAGAAAAGGAGGAGGTGACTGTGATAGTGGAGCTTGTCAATGCACAGTCTTCAGTTCAGTCCATCACATTAAAGCTTCTGGAGCATGGCCGAGGCAGTTATGATTGCCAAGTGGAATTTTCAGAACATGCACAGAAAAAGTGAGAGTTTCTAGCACTGAAATTACACTGGTGTTATTCTAGAACCCCCCCCCATTCACTCACTACAGCTGTGACTCCACACTGTTCCATTACACAAAAGGGAAGTGAAGTGAGTCAAAAAGGAATGCATAAATGTTTTGATTTAAAAATTAAAAATAAATAAAAAACTGCGCATAGCTCTGGTCCTTCATATCCATTGCGGTATTTATACTTTGGCTCACAATGAATTGCAAGTGTCAGTGTACATAAACAATTACACTTGCCACCAAAAAGTTCAAAATAAATGTTGATATTGTCCATGTCTTGCTCCTCGCATAACACGAAAGCACATTATGCAAAGTATCCAGTGAAAAATGTTTATGTTATAGCTCTTAAAATGACAAGGGTCATGTCTGTCTATAAATAATGCAACACTCTGAGAAAATTCTTCCCACGTATCACTGACCAGCATGTTTCATCTCTTAATATTTTTTGTTTCCCTGAAGCAAAGCATTCAAGTAACACTGAAGTGTTTGGGCTTGTTACGCAGTGTAATTTCCTGTAAGTGAAATATTATGAATGCACAGGTAACACATTTTTAACCCAGAAAATGATTCCGTATCCACGTAATAATTCTGTCTTTCTTTTAAAATTTCCATTCCTTGTTTCGGCCCAAAACAGGTTTACATAAAAGCTGTTAGCTTTTGCCTTGTTAGGTCTCATGAGGGTGAATACTGTACAGTACGTTATATTTAAAGCACTCAGGAAAATAGCAATAAAGGAAATAGTAGGAATAGTAGGAAATTGATGCACAGCCTGATAATGTATTTTATTTTATTACGGAATACGCAATTTAGCAGCGTAGAAAAGATTAATCAATGTGGGGGTTGCCTGTCACATTCAGTTAAAGTTATAATGCAGAATGTGGCAGCTTCTGTTCATAAGGATGCTGCCTCCGCTATTCCATACCTAAGAAATGCAAGATAAGAGACAGAAAATATGCTGATGCAGGCGGTGGAATAAGAGAAGACAAAAATGTTTAATGAAGTAAAGCCCTGATTCACTGTATATGGTGTGCGAAGTCATGCTTCACCTCTAATGATTAATGATTTTACATTTCTTTGTTGCAAGTTGTCATTGAAGACAAATTGCTCCTCCAATAAATCCAGCAGATGAAAAAAGAATTTACCCTCAGAAGAAACATAAAGTAGAGTTAATAGTTTCTTTAGATAATATAGAATAGTTAAATTATCTCTGCAGTTGATATGTGTCATCTTGTGTAAGATTTTACTAATCTCCAAGCATTAAAAATGTGAGAATTTGCTTTTAAGACAATTCTTTGTTTAATAAAGTACATTTATTTGAATAATAGAAAGTAACACCCTAATCACTCATTAAACTGGGCCAATAGGAATTAGGAGGTGTAAATGTAATGAACTTGCTTACAGCAAACGCAGCCTCTGTTTTTTTGGTTGAGGTCAGTCTGCTGTGTACTTTTTTTGTTCCGAGAGGATTTCTTACACATCTGCAGAGCAGCAGAGCAGAGATGAACACATTTCTGAAGATATTTAGTGAGATGTTGATATGGCAAGTGCAGTTATATCCACAGAACCTAGATTAGAAGAACCATCATTAGAACCTAGAATGAATCCATTCAAAGTGTCAAAAAGAACCTTTGAACGGACTTTGTCTACTGTATCTGCTATGCAAGCCAGGGGATTATGGGACCTTGTGTTTTTTACTGGGTGGGGAAATTGAAGCAGTTTTCAGCAAGGAAACAAACGGTCTTGTATTTTTTTGTAAGAGTACAGGGGAGGGTAATTTTGTGAGCCATTACTGTTTCCAGGTCTCTTACAGTAACTGGAGGGATCCCGTTTTATGGTGTGGGTACAGGATGGGTGTGGGTGCAGGCCAAGCACTAAAAGACCTGATTCAAGTATTCCACAACTTCATCAAAGTCCAGTATTAAATGATGAGCTACATCATCCATTTAAAGTGCAGCACTATAAAACAGGTTTACATCCACAGCAACCCTTAAGAAGAAGACAACCCAAATACATTACGTTTGATGGACGATCAAGAAGATAAAGGACAATCTTACTTTCCAGTCAGAGCAGACACCCTCATGAGTATAAAGTCCATATGAAAATGTCTTTGGCTGAATTATCAGATTCTTTAAATACTACATTTGTCACAGTCACACCGTCACTGGAATGGTCCCCCTCCCCACCTCCTGCCTATCTTTTACTTTTTAATAATTGCTTTCTGTATATTTGCGTCACCTTGACTGAGATACATCATTTAAATTGTCACAAACCTCGTGGAAAGAAAACAATCAACAAGCTCACCCTTTCTGCACAGTAATTGCACAGCCATAGTTTGAAATGATAAATTAGAAATTAGATAATAATATGTAAGGTCTTTCAAAAAAGTCTGAGAAAAGATGTTAATGCAGGTTAATGAAAAGTGTAATGTACATACTCTTACTATAGTTCTTCTCAGTACAGTGGGATTGAGACAGAGATTGAAAGTACTTACATGTGTTTGTGTTGACAGGCAGATCTTGTTTACATGCTTTGCATTTAGGTAAGGACACATTTTATAATTGCTTGTCACAAGCTACTTGTGGATGCTGGTGGAACATTGTACACTTAAACTGTAAGACAAGGTTTACACATTTTATGACACTCGTGTGAATTTCTGAGAGGAACACAGAGGTCTGAACAAGAGGTCATAAGAAGTGGTGGAGGAATTTTAAGTCAGTGTCTGGTATGAAAGGTAATAAATAGTACAACATAAATCCAAAGGAAATAAATCTGTTTCTCAGTGATGCTTTTTGCGATAAGATATTCAGATTTAGAAGACAGTGTACAAGTCTTCCGCTGAGCCTTTTCCATGGAGCAGAAACTTTGATTTGTCATTTTATTTTATTTGTTTTCCATAACTATTTCACAGCTCTCTAACAAGCACATTGAGTTCTCTTTTATGTGGGTCAGGACTAGTTCATGTCAGGTCCTATATTATTGGAAAGCAGTTTGTCTGTAATTACTGTATGTCTTCCAGTGGCAAGACTCTGACAGTCCCTCTTCACGAAGCCACCCGTTGAGCAATTATCCAACTGCCTTACCTGCAATTAGAAATGTAATTATAAATTGCGCACAGTTGCATGCTACGTCATGGAGTGGTGCTCATTACCGTTGACACAAATCCACTTTGAGTAGCATTCTTAATAATGGCTGCCTTCTAGTTATTTTTGTAAAGTCTGCATCTACAGCTAAATCTGACATCAGTATTAGCTTGGGCTTGGGGCCAGGTCATACATAAAGATGCAATGTCCTCAGGGATCACAATTACACAATTTCAGCAGGCACAGGCAGGGATGAATACCTGTCGATTGACAGCTACAGTCAATTGATATGAAAGAATTATTTCCTGAACACCTTAATAAATATAATGATAAGCAAAGCCATGCCCAAGCTTAATTTGGAAAATGTCGATTCTTCTGGCCCTTTTGAGTACCTGTCAAGAGCTCTGTACGGCCCTGCATTTCAATCTCAGTTATAGCCGAGGAAGTTATCTGCAAAGACTTTGATGTATCCATGTCGAGTCTACATTTTGGGGTAGAGCAGGCTTTTCCAGAAGCAGGTTAAGTGGGCAAGACAACAACATGGACAACCTCAGTGAGGTGAAATTGTACACGCCTACCAGGGTGAACTGCAAAAGACACTCTGGGCACTGTGGCAGAAAGAGTGAGTGTGGAATCCTGAAACTCTGCAGCTCGCATGCTCAAGGGACCCGTAAAAGTTTAATCAATCATTTGCACCAGTCACAATATTATATTCTAGAGCTATCAGACCTTGTTTAGCGTTCTATGCCATAAGGGATCGAATGCCAAAGATGATATATGAGATTCATAAACACGCAGGACCACAAATTACACATAGTCTCGACTGCATCCATCTGCCATGAAGGATAGTCCACTGAGAGCAAGGTATCACAGGTGGCATCGAGAATCACAGATGAGAACACGAAGCAAAGATGGTTCTCAGTCTATTTGTTTATTTATTTTTGCACCCGTCTGCTTGCAACTAGGGATGTCGACACTGAGCTCTTGAATTAGAGCGGACGTTAGAATGGTGAGATGGGTCTGTTGAAAGCAGAGTTTCTGTTTTCAGAGAATTACCCAGATCAAATGTTAAGCTGCTACAAAGACCACAACGCATCAATCAAAGACTGCACAGGAATGGGCACTGGGAGGGAGAACAGAAAATAGCTAGTGTTTTCTTCTTCCAAATACGTGAAAGACCAGAGAAGAAAGAAGCTCAGATCTAATGCACAGGAGCCAGAGCAGGTGAAAAGGGAATTGAAGCAGACAAAATATGCATGATATCTGGCAGACACAAGTCCAGGAAAGGGCTGTGCACAGAACCATGAAAGAACTGTACGCAACCACCGAACGCTTGGAGGAAAACTGAAAGGTGAAAACGGGACTAAAGGTTATGAAGGAAAATGCATTTTTAAAGCAAGCACCAGGCTTTCCGCAGAAGAAACACTCTGTGGTGATGCCACGTATCAACTACATACCTGTAAGAAAAGGCTGAAACTATCAAGCTCGATGCAGTACTGTTACATCATCCAGGGGAACCCACATATGCGTATGAAATCTATGCTCTGAAGTGAGCAATTATAACCAGTTGTCAATGATGAGAACCCCAATCCCCTGTGCAGATGACCTTTTAGAACTTTGTGCTTGTTCCTTATGCACAAAAAGCATTTCCAACATTCAAAGTTAAGGTGAATATGCAGGATTGATTTTGATGTCTTTTATCATTTAGAATATACAATTTATGATTTAGTCATTTGACAGATGCTTTTTCGAAAGTGAATTACAAAAAGTACATTCACCCTGCCAAGTAAACACAACTAGATCCAGAGATAGGCGGTTGCAATCAAATAAGTGGGACCATCAAGCTGCTTGCTGTGAAATCTGTGAAAAGGGACAAACAGCATAGCCTTTCAAATGAAAATATAAACATGGAGCTGTGCAAAAGGTGGGTGTCCTAGGCACTTGTGGAAAACAGCGTTTGAATTTGCCTTTCTGACTGATTGCGGATTTATTATACCATCTATAGACCACCACAGTCCACATTATTATAACAGTAATTGTATACTATTTCTGCATCTTTATAAGATTATCTGTATATGTTTTTTTTTTCTTTTCCATCATTGGATACAGGGGGGGAAATGGCAAAATGGAAATGTAACAGGTTATTAATAGTAGCACTTTGATTTCAGATGTATCCACAATTCCATCTTATGAGCTCTGCCCTGATTCTCTTCAGAGGAGTGATTCGGAGTACACGGTTTTCCCGCACTGTTAAAAGGAACGCCATTATTCCCAGAAGTGTGTCAGGAGCGCAACCCCCCCTGCACATACTCTTCTAACCCTTTTTTTTGAGTTTGAATGAATAAGAAAACACAGTTTCTGTGCTTGGGAAGAGAGAGACATGACGCTCTCATGAAAGAGAGAGCAGCAACCCTCCCTCCCGGCGGGATCGTGGTTTCCTCTGCCGGGCGAAGTACGTGCCGAGGCTGCGACTGAACACATGTATTAACTTAAGTCATTCTGAAAATGAATCCTCACAGATGAGAACCGAAGATCTGAAAAATACAGGAAGCTGCTTAACCCCTTAAGTCACACCCACCAGTATTCAGGCCCCTGTGGGTTCATTTGCATTCATTACGTTTTTTTTTTGGTTTTTTTTTTTTACGTGGAACTTCATCAATCTCCTCATGCATTATATCGGTTGAAAGTGTTAAAACTCATGGTTCTATATCTATAAACTTAGATTTAGTTTGCAATGCCAAAGTCTAAACAGGAGACTTGGCATTTGGAGCCCTTGAAATAAAATACACATCCGAGTGAATATTTCTGAGGACAGTGAAAACACCGCAGGGTGCAATGAAGAAATTGATCTCATTTTATATCGGCAAGCATCTAAATACATCCCAAAATATTTATTATTATTATTCAATAGGCTTATAAATAAGGAGTGGGCCTGATTTTGAATAATCAATGTGGCATGTGCAATTGTGGGATGTTTGTTGATGGGGTGGGGTATTTGACTAAAACTTCAAACAATGGATTAGTAAACTAGATACCTAATGTAACTATTTTCTACAATCTTTCAGACCTGCTACTGCCAGAAGTGTCAAGGGGAAGAGCAAGGAGAGGGAAGTGGAGAGGGAGAGGGAAGTGGATAGGGAGGGGGAGGGGGAGGGGGAGAGGGAGGGAGAGGGTAACCGGCAGGGAGAAAATGCGCTTCTTCCACAACCATATGATATACAATGCACAGTATTACACTCCTCTAAAGACCCATAATATAATTTTAGCAACCAAGTTTCCTTTTGAAGTCTCTAAAGGGTCTTTTTTGAATCCCCCCTAGACATAGCTCTGGAAAAACAATGTAGAATACTCATTTTTTGGTGGTATTGTCATCAAATTTGAAGCAGGATGTGTCCAGTGTTGTGGCTGATTTTTTTTTTTTTTTAATTTTTATATAGCTGACCAGGCACCACCACAAGCATCTGTATCCACTAAAAAAAAGAAAAAATATTTTTGGTGAGAAAAAGCTTCCACTTCCACTGTTTCATTTGTTTCAGTAATATTTGGAGTAATTTTGACTCTTGGAAAACAAGCTCCCAAGGGTTATCTTTCAGACGAGACCAGAATTATGCCTGTAGTCAAAAGGGTTCAAGAATAGTAACCATGTTAAAAGAAAGGGAGCGCTACAGAAGAGGTCAACCCACAGGATGTATTCGTGCCTTGTTTCTATTGTTTGTGTCCCTGTCTTAAATCGGTTAGTCCAGTTTAACTGTTATGAAGCGTAAATTATCACCTAATGTTGTATCACACCTTTAACAAACTTCATTCTCATAGTCATTATCACAAGTATTACACTTCTTTTTGGCATTTATGGTCTATAAACCTCATTTAACTAAAATGATACCATTTGTTTTCTTGTGGTAGTATAATTGATAAGAAGGAGAACTCGGCCAAAATCGACTCACTTCTAAACATGGCGCCGCATACAAACTTTATTCTCATTGCAGCTTTAAAATTTTCGTTTAGTGACACTCCACGCCAGTGAAGAGCACAGATTCAGATTTTGAAAGTAGGCTTGTCATGGTGTTCATTTTAACTCTATGGCATACAATGCATGAACCTACACACTGCCAATAGAATTTTGCTATTTCAATTTAAAACTAAAATAAATGTAAAATAATAATAATAATAACACAAGTGCACTGACACATGGAGAATATTCATGGCAAAGATCTGTAATGTGCAGATTTTGTAAATTACTGTAAATGATCTTGAAGTGCATGTTTTGTCAAAGGTAACCTCAAAAAATATTAGGACAGGATTTTCTGGGGTGGTAGGGCCTAATGGCCCCCAAAAACGCTATAGTGATAGCCTCACACTGTAGGATACAGGATCAGATAATTGGTTTGGACCAGCTTCAAATCAGGAACACCCCAGAAATTGCCAGAAGGGGTAAATTGGCCCAAAATCGGGCCAAGTATTTTGTAGTGTGCACAATAAATGTGAAAATAAATTAAATACTACGATAATGTTACTTGCAATATGAAGCAATAAAAATGTATTGAAGTTGCGTCGGGAAGACTGAAACTTGGGAATTTCGGTATACTGCAATGTCTCCATAGATAAAATGCCCTTTTATCTCAGTTATGGTAAAATTTCAGAAGTTTATTTTAGTCTTTTTTTAGTACAACGTCGTTTGTTCATTCCAGTGACCGTGGCAGTTAGATCGGGCTAATCCCAGTATGACTTCAATACTCCTACCAATCAAGTCGGGCATGAGGCGTAAAATAGCTGCTACCTTAATCAGTTCTGTCTGCTTATGCAGCAGAAAAAAAAACATTTTATTTTTGCATGAATGAACACTGTATTGCTCCCATTATTTAGCGATCTTATGAAATTATACCACTTTCATTGTGCAGTTGCAAATTGATTTGGACTGATGCTGCAAAAGTAGACATTGATATATATGCATGCCATTAGTTTCTAGATTGAGCTTGGATACCCTTGAAGTTTTCTTCTGGGAATTTGCAGGTTAAATCACATAAAGAACTTAACTCTTGTAAGCTGAAAAGACAGACAGGTTAACCCATGTGATCAATTAAACAGTCAATAGTTTTCAGACTTTTAAGAGTGGAGTGCTTCTTTGTCCCGTATCAGTTTTGGATAGTCATTGGACCCCTAGGTTTGAATAAATAGGCAGTTTAAATGAAAATGAATTCCTACCCTTATTTGAGCCCTTGCGGGTATAAACAGAGGTGCATTGTTCAAAAGAATCAGTAACTAAAATAAAGATCCACACTCTACATTTTTCTTAATTAAGATGAAGCTAAAAGATTAAAATGTCTGGGTTTATTGCCTTAATCAAGGGAATGCTGTTCTCTACAGAGGCATACTTAACTCTAATGCATCTCCACATGAGTAACAAGCCAACACAAGAGGAACTACTATTAAGAAACCCTACTTTTAGGTTGGCTATTAAGAAGTACGTTACTTGTGAGTGGCAATTTTTCAATACAGTGTAAAGAGCAGTGAGAGAGCATTTTTCAATTCAGTGTAAAACTGAATTTGTCAGACCCCACTGGTGCCTGAACAGAGGATGGCTCTTTGCATCTGTCAAGAAGAGGAAGGTTCAGTTCATGATTCCCCCCATTGAAACTTTGTAGCAACCTTAAAATATGGAAATTTATATTTTCAATGTACCTGTGTACACGCATGCAATACGGGTATTGTAGAGACTGTCCACCTTTCATTAACTATCAAAGTCATAAACGTTTATCAAAAAAAAACGTTTTCCGAATATGATTTGACCAAATGAAATTGTTAAAAGTTAAAACCCACACCTGATGGTTATTATTGGTTCTTTCTTCTCCATTTCCACATTTATGCAGTACTTTTACATTTCAGTTACAGCTGAATTTATTTTAAGATTAGTTTTAAGCACTCTCTGTTCATTTAACCTTTATTTAGGAAAACCATGCTTATTTATATTATTGAGGATTCATTTTAATTGTGGGGGACAATGTAAGTTTAAAGTGCGGAAAAAATCCATCTGCTTTAACAGAAAGAGAGTGTAAACATCACAAACAAATAGATACTGAAATTCAGTTTTACACTATATATACAGTATTTGAACAGATGTATGGCCAGCATGTGTGGTTACACACACACAAGCACACACACACATACACACATGCACACGCACGCACACACACACACACACACGCTGTATGTGCTTACTTTTATGGTGGAGATATGTCCATTATTTGACCCTTTCTGCCTTGTTAACCAATATCGCTGACAAGGCTCTCCTTTTTGTTAAAGATGCATTAGGCCTGATCAAAGAATTGTAAATTATAAAAGCAGCACCATCGCCAGCACCACCAACCTCTGCATTCAGGCTACATAGAGCCCCTGCTGTGGAGAGACCACTACCTGGCAGGAGCTGATCGCAGCACTCCTTCAAATAAGAGCTCATAATATTAGCTTTACCCCCATTCTTCACTCTCACATTTGAATAAATCATCCATTGCAAAGCCCCAGAAAGAGAGCTTTTTTTGTATTTCACAGCAGTCTTCAGATTTTAATAAATGTTGTGATCTGTCTTTCGCAGTACGCTGGGTAATTCTTTCAGGCAACAGATTGTTCTGGTAATAAGCTGAATTATTTCACAGTGACACGTACGTGAGGGATTAGCTGTGAGGGAATGTAATGTAGTTCATATCACAAAGTATCTGCAGTGGCATTATAAAAACAGCAAAAACATTTCAGAAATGATAAATGTTGTTTTTTATGTTGTTACGCATAAACCTTTATCCTGATGAAAATGTGTTCCGAAATAGTCAGAACAGCCTCATTTCCCTCCCGTTCATTTATTTATACAACCTCAATATCAGTGTTCACTGTTTCATACACACTCCTGTCTTATCCTCCTTTAAAATTAATTCAGAGTGCACTGAGAAATGTGCTTATGAACTGACATGGCATTGATGGGTGGAGGTAACAACAGCAAAATTAAATTTGCTGGCATACAGGACTGATATTTTCCTTTTCTCTTTGAAGATGCACTTTTCAGAAAACACTGTTCCTCATTTTTCCATTTAAGCTTCCAGAAAAAAATAAATAGTATATATATATATGTATATGTATATATACATATATATATATATATATATATATATATATATGTATATATGTATATATATATATATATATTACCCACCCAAATTTTGAATGCATAATTTTCTAACTATGTCCAAGCATGCAATATACCAACCCCTGCGGCCAGTGAAGACAACTTCAAAAACACACTCCAAACTCACAATCCCGGCCAGCTGCTTTTTTTTTGGCACCACAGTCACAAATCCACAAACCGTGCAATTGCACAGCAGGGGCAGAGGAGACCCAATCATATGCGTGTGGAGCAAATAAGCCACCAGTGCCTGGATGGCCAACAGGGGTCGCTCGAGCAACAAATACTGCTATCCTCGCCAACTGAATCCCTCCCATATACCCCTTCGGTGACGCTGCCCAGCCACAGTAGGCACTAGCACCCGAGCAGTGGTTTTACTGAGGTACCGAGCAGCCCAATAAAATGAATAATGAAAGGCTGTTCCATAACGCTATTGCTGATGACAGGTCAGATTTTGTGACTGCGTCCATTGAAATGGAAAGTCTGTTTATATATTGAAGTTCTCTACAAGGGCAGGGGCTGTTGAACTTGCTGGCCTTCTTACCAGTCTAAGAACTATCGAGTGGAAGAAAGCAATAAACCAAGAAAGTATTAAAGCAGCAGACAGGAAGTCGGTAGAGGTGAAAATGAAGCATTTGAAAGATTTTTGAAGGCTGGGAGGGGAACCTGAGATCAAATTAACAAAACCGACTTTAGAGTGAAGTCCAAATAGCTTCATCATTTCTAAAGACACCGACAAAGGCATGCTCCTGTGTGGAAAAGCCATACATGCAGCCACTGGTTAAATATAAAAAAATAAGCAAATGAAAGCTTCCCTTTCGTACCAAGTCACGTACAAAACACTTCATGTACTCCGTGTAGTTCGTGTGAGATGGGATGCCTGGATGGAGAGAATGTCTTGGAGTTATTCTCAGAACTTTCTAATTTGTGAGAGAAGCCAGCACAAAAAAGAGAGCCAGGTGAAATAAATAACTGCAGCCACATATTGAAGGAGTGCCGCAGTATGGCTCCTCAGCTTCAAAACAACTATTTTAAAACGATGGTGCCCAGCCTTCTCTGATCCAGACATCCTTGCTGCTTACTTGTGGTTACTTGTGATCTTCCTCATGGTCATGGATGACAAATGCATGTGATGCATGCTTGTGATCTAATTTTTACATCCCACAGAAACAGAATGTGATGGAGACCCACAATGCAGGTCCTTGGGAGTGAGATGAACATACAAAGTATAATTTGATGTAGATTTAATTATTATTTCATAAGAATCTTTTTTTTTTCTTTTCTGAAGTACATAAAATTTAGCCACCTATTTTCTTGGGAAGTAAAATAATTATATTACTCAGAACACATTTTCCTGGATGTGCTATCCAGTCAACAAGCAGTAAAAGCATTTAATAACAATAGCACGTTATTTTTAAAATGCCGGGAAAAGTCCTTATATTCCATTTACAGTCAACGTGAATGACTAAGATCAGGAAGCTTTTGTGGCGATATGGCAAGTCATTTACCTGGTGGGAACAAAATAGTCATTTGTTCAGTACTTCTCTTCACTTTCTGCCTATATTCCATTTCAGAGACAGGATGAGTCATGACACAAATAAGTACAATTAGTTTTTCTCTTTGCAACAGCCTTCCTTCTGCTTTCTGTTCAATGAACGGCAGGATTGGCAGAAGAGTTTTTATTGGTGACCAGTGTCTTGCTCCCTCCAAATGAGGTGGGAATCTCACTGAAGACAGAGAGGAAGGAGGTTTTGGACCTGGCATTTTCTCTTGCACTGATGGGCATCCAATCTTGTCCTCTGTAACACAGACATATTTAAAGCACAGCATTGATCTAAACATAGGATAGCAGAGACAACAGCCATACCATCTTGCAATTTTCGTCCTCTTCAGGTTCAGTTCAGTTAAAATGAGGCTGGGATTGGTTAGTACTTGGATGGTAGATGACCTAGGAAAGCTAAACGGGCTAGAAAGGGGGGCCAACGTTTTGGAAACCGAGGCAAAAAGTCCTTGGTCACGTCCTACTAGTATATAGGTAGTTAATTTGGCTAGCTAGCTGACCAAGTAACTTATCTGTAAATTGAGGAGGATGTGACTTATGTATTGAACTTCATTTTCTTTCAATGGCACTCTTGTTCCTTAATTTGTACAAAAAGAAAGTCAACATGTTGACTTTTACTGTAACCATGAAACTATCCCAGGTCACCGTGAAGCGGGGTATTTGCCCATGTAATGCCCATATGCCCATTCAAGCCCCTCCCATAACTTTTTTTCTGCATATGTCTGTGCATACTGGAATCCAAGCCCAGCAAAAATACATTTAAAAAAATTCCTCAAAATTAAGGTAGAGTGTCATGGCTATGTGAGCTATAATCTTTCAGTAATGCAGTTTTCATACCCCCCAAAGTAATAACTACAGGAATGTTGATAACACACACATCATGTTCAATTATATCAGCAAATACTCACAGAGCAAGTTTAGCACACATCATCCAGCACTGCCCAGGCGCCAAGAGTATCTAAACCTGCTTACAACTGAATTTGCTTAAACGTATTTGTCTAGATTAACCTGCCGGAAAGATGGATATGATGGCCGTGTGTAAGCGCAAAGCATGTTTCAAACTAAGTCCAAAATCTTTTTTTTCCAATTTATCATTTCAATTGGCTGTGAAAGATATAAGCCATATTAAAACCAAGCATTATAAGGGAAGTCAACTCTGTCAGAGGCAACTAGTTAATTTTACAATTCAAATGCCTTAGGCACCAAGATAAAATGATAAATGATAAAATATGTCACGCATGATTACATGAACACAGAAGTGCAACAACAGCATGGTGTGATGTTTTCAATTAATGTCACATTTTCAATTAATGTCTCCGAGATTGATATGCTCTAGTCTTGCTATTGTATTCATGTGGGGAAAAAAATGCTTGTTTTCAAATGAGGCGAAACCATTCCCCGTGTAAAGACACAAGTAAGCGTGTTTTTTGCATGCACAGTAATGTATCGCCTTGGCTTGTCCGGCCTGTTGGACCTCCAGCTGTAACACACGTTTGAACATTGTGGCTAAAACCTTGGAACAAAATAAAAATGTATTGTGCCTTTTATGTAAAGGTTAATTCAATCCAACGGCATGCCTCGTGGACGGAATGAAACATAAATCATATGACAGAAAGGAAAATGGGAATATGCGTTCTGTCCGTCAAGGTCACACGGAACACAATCACTAGCACAATGCAAATCAGGCATGCAACTCTTGGAAAAGTAAGTGAACAAAAGCTGTACAATGTTTCAAACTAACAGCAAGCATTTTCAATTGCTCTTGCTATTGTCCACACAGAGTACCTCCTTTATTATTTTTTGTGTCTTTAGTTTTTTGTATTTTTGTGTGTTTTGAGTCTTGCCCCATGAAGGGCATCGCACACCATTTCTCAAAAGCACCAAATGAATACAGTTTATGGAAATCAGAACAATTTCCTCTCCTATTCAGAAATAAACAAGAAGGCTTTTAAAATTCCCCCGAGAAAGAAATTGCTGCCAATCATCGGTAGTGGAGCCCGGCGCAATTCTAAAGACACAATCCCATAAACTGAAGAGGTGATGGCAGGAACTGGGTGGAGAGGAGCGCAGCACGGTACACAGTATAAATCTGCTGTCTTGGCCGGTTTAGATGAGGATGGGGGAAATATACAAACGAGGTCAGGAAGGCCCCATCAGCTGTGGGAAAATACTTATAATGTCAGAAGAGCAGAGAGCCCCCCCCCCCCCCCCCCCCATTCTCCCCGCAACCCCCCTCGCCCCTCCTCCTGCTACTTTCCCCAGCCTTAAAGAAGCAGCCACATCCAAGATAATAAACACTCCCGATTTGTGGGGTTCACCTCTGGTCCCCGTGTTAAGGGGGAAGTCTTTGCATCCAGGCCAGGGGATAACAATAACAAAGCCTTCCTTTGGGTCCTGCCCAGAGGCCCCAAGCTTGTCACGACGCGCACAACTCATCAATGGATGTTTTCAGCTGGAAAGAAATGAACATGCTTCTTGTTGACAAAAGTGCTGCCTTCAATATAAGCTATTCCCTGTGGCAGCACATAGCAAAAACAAATGACTCAGTCCCAGGAGGTTTTTACCCATGATTCCTTCTCCATGAGTGCTTTCTGATGAACAGTGGAATCATTAATTAAATCTTGAATTCCTTCAGTACTGCTTATTGTATACCATAACACTAGTGATGGAAAAGGAATAAGTTATCTTCTAGAAAACTAAATATGTCCAATATTTTGGTTTGTAGAAGGATATATTAACAAAACCAAAATGAACACAAATACAGTCTAATATGAGACGTTAATTGGTTTTGCTGTCCTGAGAATTCAGTGATGATGTATAAAAATAAAATATGAATTGTCCTTATATATTCTACTGTCTTCTACCGGTCTAGTGCTTTCTAGGTAAATGCCGTTCAGTTTCTCTGAAAGGGACATGCGTACTTCCTTATGACATTTACTTTATTCAGTAATAAAGTTTCTGTGTTGCAGAAAAGCAGCGTTGCAGCAAACCTTTTCTTCTTATGACATTTAAACTTTGTCATTTAAAGTTTGTCATTTGTTTCACTTTGGAGAGTTTGTTAATACAGACAGTATTTGTTGGATCAGGTATGTGTCATGAACAGTGTTCAGTTATACAGCAGTAACCACTGTGTCAGCACTGTGTTATGACTTGGCGTTATCTCTGACACATGTACAACTTGCTTCATTTACTGTTTTCTCATTGTTTTGGCTCAGGAATTAGACAGACAGTACATGATTTCATATAAAGTGATGTAGGATACATATGTCACTGGCCTGGATAGAATGTCATCTAATCAAAGGCAGAGAGAATAAAATATGTTACACTTCCTCTGTCCAGTTGGTCATTATTTGCAAGGACAGGAGACAAATATGCAATATAAAAACAGCGAATGGCTTCGGACTGCCAGAAATGTGCGTTCCCAAGCCGTTCTGACACCCCATGCGTTACTGGAACATCTTGCCCTTGTGGTTCCTAGAATGGAGACAGAACAGCCATTGCTGAAGTCAGCTGTCCAGACACTGAGGAAAGCATTATGGCAGTAGAAGCATATACTGTGATGACATGATGACTATGATCAAAGTAAGCTAAGCAAGCTGTTGTGCAAATATGCTTAATTTCTAAAAAAAAAAAGAAAAGAATCAAGCTTCAATAAAAATTATGAGCTGTGCTGTCATGTATTTTAGAACTCTGCCTATTTGTACAATACCTTACAAGTATTGCAAGGGATCCCTGGCAAACTGGACAAGTGCAGTTTTTGCTGTAATAATGATAGGTTTGTGTAAAACCAGGGTCCCAATTTATTATTATTTTTTTTTCTGGAAAACCACAGGATCTGTTGTTTGTATTTTGTGTACCCTTACAATATGTCCATACATTTTAACCTTTAAGCAAACAGTTTGTTTTAATTTTTTGCTTTAAAATTAGCTTTTATTTATCAAATTTATTTATTTCTCCAGGACAGAAATCATCAAAGTTCAAATTCAGAGAGAGGCATAATGGTGCTCTTAATACACATTGTGACAGAGCAAGGGGCGTGGTCTTGGAAGGCAGATACTACCCGACAACCTGGCTCCAGGAATTCTTGTGGACAGCCCCGCCCCTCGTTGTGAACACCTGAACACTGCTGCTAATCAGCAGGGATGTGTAAGAGAGGGTGCGGTAGAATCAGTGGGGAAGGACAAACTATGTATGCTGTTGGACTGGGAGAAGCACATCTACTTGACACTTACTAATTTCCTGCCAATGCTGTCATACTGAAGAAAACTACAGATTGGTTAACCTTATTACTTTTGGTAATTTGTGTAAACTTTGTTTTGGCCGGCAAGCAGCTTACCTGTCCGGTGTAGACAGAAACCTCAAGGCTGTCCAGTGGGAAGAAAAAAGTGTCAGCTTGGAGCGTGGCTTTTGTTTTCTTTGTTTTCCTTTTCTTTGTCTCCGCTGGCCATTATTTTCAAAATAAGTCTCTGCCATTTTTGTGCCCGAACCAGACCTACTCTGAGAGTGTGTTGATCTGTTGCCCTGCTGGGTGACTGACACAGCATTTGGTCACAATATATTGCATAATGTGTCGACAGATAGTAGTCTAATGTTGGCTGGTTAAGGCTGTGCGTCTTTAAAGACACTCTCTGAATGCCAGATAGTTGTTGGAGTTCATCAACTCCAGAAAGGACTACCAGACCTGACGCACCGAGACAATCAAAAGACTCCTGAAAGCGTTAAGGTCACTGAGGTTTCAAGTCACTGACTTGTGTATGACTGTTGCCTCCAGTTTGGGTTTTAGGGACACTCACTCCTATCACTACCAGTTAGTGATGAATCTGGCAGTTTGTTTGCACAGATACAGTAAATGCATGAATAGCCAGGGAGAGCTGAATGGAGATACTATGGAATGAATTGGACGCATATAAAATACAGATGAAATGGCAGCAGTAGCTAGCTGAGAGGTACAATAAATAGTAGATTTACTAAAATAATAACTAAAGGTTTTGTTAATAAAGGTATATAGATGTGCTGATTGGGGGGGGGGGGGGGAAGAAGAGTAACTTCGTTTACCTCCATCATTAAATACTGATGACATTAAAATGTCTTTCAGTGGTCCTCATAACCCAGACTGGTTAGATTTCATGTCATTCAGCATTGAGCTCTGATAGGATAAACCCACTCGCATCAAATGCTTACGGCTAATTGGCAATAGATCTGTGTAAGTTATACTATAAACAGGCAAAAAAAAAAAAAACTGGCAGCCCTGCATGTGAATAGATGTCTAGAAAGTCAGACATCTTTCATCAACTTTCTTTTTGTATCTGCCAAGAGACTTCAGCCGGCATTTTCTTCACTGTTCTGACGTGAGAATCCTCTTTTCAGCAGTCTTCAGAATCCCATCTTTCAACAGGCGCTGGACGAACATCTGCATTTTATTTCAGGTGTTCAGATGACAAATTTCTGTGATATTTTATGCCTTCTGTCTGCTCTTGCTTTGTCAGTGGAGCTTCATTGCCACAAAGCCCACCATAACCAGTCTATATGCAGCGGCCTCTTAAAATTGAACAGAGGCTGCTGACGCTGTCAGTGTTGGGGCAGAGTTAGTGAAATGGTCTCTTTTTAATGTTTTCTTTGGCTAGGGCTTTGGAAAGATAACTCCGTTTATTGGGTCAAATTACAACTGCTGGCGTGAAGGAACAAATTGAAGAAACGAACCCTGATTGGTTGCATGCGTGAGAATGGTAAAACTGCTTTCTTGTTTCAGAAAATATACAGGATTGCTGCAACACCCACACTTATGGAGATTGGAAATGTAAGAGTCTCATTTTAAAGTATAACAAAAAATGAAAATGGAAAATAAAAGCTGACCACACGTTTTGCTACCTAGATTATGGTACAAGACGCTTGATTTTTACGAGGAAGAACAAAGCATGAGGACAGCTATTTTCTCCATTGTAATCAGTAGTTTGCGATAACCAGCATTGCCATTTCTCGTGGATATGCACCATGTCAGCAATTTTGCAATTGAATTTCTTTTGAAGTGTTTCCTAAAGATAACACTGCGGGGGGAAAAAAATGAGTTTCATTAACGAGAAGAAAAAGCAAAACAATGGCCTGAGCCTAAACTGGTCTCTCATTTCAGAAGGGGAGGCACAATGCGACGGTATACTGGTTCTGCATGCTGAACTGGGAAGTAAACATGAAAAAAATCTACATTCCCAGCAGATAATATTACTTTGCCTTAGCATCATGCGACCTGAAGCTCAGCATCTCTTACCAACAATGTATAATGGTCAGTGCTGAATGGAATCTGATACATACACGCCAGTGCGTTTTACTCTCATAGAGTGCATGATGAATCTTGGACTCACATAAACTCTACAGTCCCCTTGCCACACATAACTGCGTAAAGCCATCAAGGCTCACCTTTTCGTTGACAGATTTAGAGAAGCTATTCCCTTCTGTGGTCAGATTTCCGACCCACTTCTGTGTGCTACGTGTAGGGAGTCGGGAACACAAATTCCACTGAGTGGAAGTTTTAATCCAGCTGTCCATACCCAATCCGTGCATGATCTGCATGGATTGCCCCCCCCCCCACCACTGCCATATTGGCATGGAAACGGAGCCATGTTGACTCACAGCTTTCAGCCTCACAGTCACCCAATACCCCGAGCAGCAGGCACTTAACGCTAAACCCCAGGACATTACACACTGCTCGCAAATGGGAACGATTAGTCTACTTTTAATGCTAAAAAACCAGCCAAGAAAAACTGCTTCTCTTATACCGGCTGCTTCATCCATCATGCGTATACCTACCAACGCAGCTGGAGAGCGTCCCAGTCACACTGTGACTGTATACATCTTACTCAATGTCTTTGTGTAACTCCGCCGCGTGCAATTTAGGGTTTTACAGGAGCTTAAACAAGCAAATGCTGCACTACGTCTGGAAAAGAAGAGTCAAATCAAATAAATCAGCACAGCTTTCATAAAAGGAAAAGAACTCGCAAATCGTTTTCTTAAAAGGCCGCCATGTTGTTAATGCTGGATAATAAATTTAAAAAAATAAAAATAGCATTTAGTCTCTTGTGTTTTGAGTCATGGTTGCCCACCTCCTCCATTAAGCCACATGTCCTACCTGGTTCCCCAAAAGACCCTGCGTCATGGCACTGTGTACATCACAGTCACATTGACAGCACCTTCAGTAACTCCATTAGCACTTGAGAAGCATCATTCATTTACAATGATCCAGTGGCTCCCCACCTGAAAGAGAATTCACAAAACTGGCAACCACTGATTGTAAAGCCTCCCAAAAATGACTAAAATGATTCAATTAATGACGATGAATCATGTGTTGTTGTAGAAAGATGTGACTTTCTACAAGGGAAACAGGAAACAAATAATTACACACATACATACTATACATACACGTGCATGATGTATATAGCTTTAGTATGTTATTTTGGTAATTCAGTCTGTTTCTTTGGCATGTAACCCACAAAAGCAAATTAAAATATATGTTTGGGGAAAGGACACATGGCTGCTTTAGTTAATTGCATTATCATTGCAGTATCAGAACTACAAATGCAGAATTCATAGCTTACTGTCAACTATTTAAGACATCAATGCCCACCTGCTCATGCATGGAAAGCAAGAGCTGAAGTCAAATATATGTGCATAAATATCCATAAAATGACTAACATCTATGCCAGTATAGTACATTCATCCATTTACAGCACACTTTAGGAACTAAAAATCTTTATGGAGATTTAATGTATGAGGGGAGTTTGAAAATGAGCAGGAAAATTAAGCACTCTGATCAGAGATGTTCAGTTTTTTTGCCCAAAGTTTCATGGTTATCAGGAAACAAGGTCTATGGGTTTTTTCCCCAATAAATTCCCTTTTAGACCCCTTTGCACTGCATTACATTTCCACATTTAGCAGAGATGCTCTTATCCAGAGTGCATGGATTACCATTTATTTATTAATTTAGTTTATTTAAAATGCATATATACCTTGCTCAAGGGTATAGCAACTGTGTCCCAGCCGGGAATCAAACTCTCAGCCTTGGAGTTATAATTCCCAAATGTTTCCCTAACCATCATGCTACACTACCACCCTTTGAGCGGCAAAATATTTTAAGATCCCTACTAATTCACTAACCATTATGCTTTATGCTACACTACACTACCCCCCACCCTTTGTGAGAATCATATTGTCTGATCATTTAGGAGCAGTTTCATATGAGGTCCCTTTTGTCTGCTGCACGATATACAGACTGCATGAGTTCATTGACTAACACCTTATTGATTATGACAATTTACAGCTACAACAAGGTCCTGCAGACAAGTGGAAACACTTTATCAAAGTAATTTGTGACCAAACAGAAAGAGGCTAATCTGTGCACGGGCAGAATAAATGCAGCCAATGAAAATATAATAACGAGGTCACTGTGTTGAGTTGATGGGGGGCTATGTGACTATGAGCACTGTGGAAGGCTCAGAACCTCTTCCGCTTAATATCAGTGATATCCAAAGCAACAGGGGAACAGGCTCAGTGAGGACGGTACAAGTACTCATAAATTCCAAATTAAAAACCGAAATGAGGAGAGTAGGTAGATATAATTAGCCTGTGAAATAAAAGTGATAATGATAGTAGCGCTACAGTTATAATCGGGGTAATGATAATTACAGCATTGTGCAAAGTCATTTTTCAATACCGGTATGCCTGACTGGAACAGGAGCTTGGAGCTCAGTTCATAGTGTATATTAGCATCCATTTAGGCTTTGGTTGATTTCTTGTTGCAATTATGCACCACTTTGGCTTTCTGTGCTAAGCGTGTGGAAAGGAATACTTTTAAATGGCCATTTTCCGAAATGCACCGTGCGCAATACCAGACTGTCCTAACACAACAAGTAATGGCTTTGTTTGAGAATTCACTACGATAACTACCACACCAATTCGTTATATATATATATATATATATATATAAGTACTATAAGTCCTGAACCTAAGCTCAAAGGTGAGCTGATTTTTTTTTAATTTTATTTTTTTAATCATTTATCATTCCTAATTTGCATACTCAAATTAAACTGATGGGGCACATATGCTTAATGTATAATTCAAGGAATTTGACTTTCTCATTACTTTCCCAATTATGTCTCCTTAAGGCCTGACCCGCGCCATAAGGCCCATGTGATTCATTTTCGTACTTACTAGATTTGATTTAGAGTGAATTACTGGCTTGCCATGTTTTAAAAAGCCTTTTGTATTTTTTGCCTCTTTTTTGTCATTCTGTCCTCACACCTCAGAAAGCACTTTTTTTCAGTTTTACTTTATCATTATAATCTAATGTGTCAGGAAACCACATTCAATTATATCCACCAAATGAATTATTTCCCTGTTTTTCCTGCGCATAAAAAAGTTAGCTGTGCTTTGTGACAGCATTGCCACATTCATGAATAAAAGAAGACACTGCAAACCTCATAATCCGATCCTGAATGGACATCAACACAGTGCACACAGGTGGTGCCCAGAATACAAGATGTGGAGTGTTTTGATAACATGGTTTTCACTTCACACATTCTTTTATTAAAAAAACTGAAAATGTAATATTTTTGTCATTGTTGCTTTTTTGAAGCAGATGCATAGCTTCCTCGAGAATATATTTTCACCGTATTTTTCCAAAGAATTGAAATGAATAGTTTAATATGAAATTGCAACTCAAAACTTTCCCAAAACTGAATAATGTGATAGTTCAAAGTGATAACTGACCAACTAACTGGTTTGCTAGGAAAAATATGGCTACCACAGAAAACATTTCTACTCAGAAAATTGTTAGTTGGCTACCTACTGTAAATAATGCACAGTGCTTAGAAAGCTAGCAAAATAATACTTCTGTTTAACTTATATATTTCACATATGGCTTACAAAAGAAAAAAAGAAAATGAGCTGAATAATTAGTTGACATTGATATTTGGTGAACTTATTCAGTTGCCAAAGAAATATATATTTGATTTAGCAAATCACTTCTTTGTATAAATTTAAGTTTCCCTGGACTGTAGCATAAAGGTGGCAGTGTAGTATAATGGTTAAGGTACGGGCTGTGTAACCTAAAGGCTGCAGGTTTGATTCCCAGGTAGGACCCAGCTGTTGTACCCTTGATCATGGTACTGTACTTAGCCTGCATTGCAATAGTATATATCCATACGTTTCCCAGTGTATAACCATCATCATTTTGGTACTTGTGTTCAGTTCAGGACTGTTTTGATTGAATTTAGAGGTCATTCATTAAACACTCCATATACCTGTCAAACCAACAGAATAAAACAGAAAATATGCTGCAGGAAAATATTGCTCCATAATAACAACCTAAGCCAGCTATTTTTCTCAGTATGAGGAAATGCATCACTGCTCGGCAGACAAAATGGCAGAAAGAATGTTGCCAGCACTCCCGGACGTTTAATGGAACAAACAGTTGCATTCCAATTTTTGTCCCCACCGGCCTGCCAACACACACGTGTGTTTGTGTTTATACATGACATTGGTTGACAGATTCCATACTTTCATGTGATGAAAAGGATGAGATTTCATTGGCAGACACACACATATATATATATATATATACGTGTATATATATATATGTATATATATATATATATATATATATATATATATATATATATATAGCTCCTGATAGTGATCATATGCTTTACCCTATCATTCATCGAAAGTTTTAAGACATAACAAACCATTATCCTTAAGTGCTCTTAAAAGAATGAAAAGACATAATGTATAAGGGTTCTTTAATTATATATTTACGGTTAAGATATGGGGCTCAGTAGCACTGCATTTTGTTTAAACAGACACAGCAGACTTAAAATAATGTGAATCAATGGTGATGGCAAATCTCTGTTTGCTGTTAAACTCATTAAAGGATTAGAGTGTGCTGAATAGGATGATGTATGCTTGGTTATTACTGTCTACCTCAGACAGAGATGCAAAAAGCTCATTCATCAGCCACATTTCATGAATCCAGTTTTTAGTGTATATATTTTTATGGCTTTTTATCATTATTATTGCGTGAAGTATCCATTACAGAATTTGCAGGCTTTACAATTTTTGTGCCAGTTTATTTTTTCTTCTGGAAAATGGATGCCTTCTTTTTGGGTGAAATGCTTGATACATTGCATGTGAAGCCATAAAGAATCTTGAGTAATCCTATGTCCTAAATCCAATGGCAGTTGTGTCGTAAGATAATATTTTTCACATCCAAAATCTATTTACAAAATATGGGTATATGATGACTCAAAATTCAGGAAATAATTGTGGTCTATTCATTTCTGCCAAATCCAGCTCATTTGCATAATCCTTCCAAAAAATATTCAGAACACCACTGTTCATATGCTATTGCCAGTTTTGCTAAACAATGAATTTACCATGTTGATGTGATAACGATGCTATATAAATCCATTAGTGTCTGAATAAAAATACAAACTGAGATACATTTAGCCTTAAACCTTGAGAATTATTCAACAGGATCCAAATAAAACATAATTTGTTCTTTTCCCATGCCATAACAGCAAGCCTGACATTTTGCCTGAGCTTTTATTATGATACAGAACAGTTCATGTTTGTTCCTGCCAAATTAAATCTACCTAAACCATAACTAAGTTAATCTCGCTGTAACTCGGCATTTAATGTTTTACTTAGCGTTTAACTTAGTCTTTGAATTCAAAGCATGCCTCCCCAATTTAATAAATAAATACATTTACTACACAGTAAATTATAAATGTAATGTACTGCAAAATACTGAGAATGGTGTGTGGTTTTTGTGGGTTTTCTGGAAAATGTAGTGATAAATATATGTGTTAGTGCTATAAAATATATATTGCATTATCTGACAGCGGCACTGATTTGACCATGTATTTTCCATATATTTTCTGATGTTAATACTGTATTATATATTTTATATCAATATTTTGCAATGTAGCTGTGATTTTACATGAGAAAAACAGGAAATATTTCTAATGTTTCAAAATATTGTTAAACAAACAAACAAAAAAGAATGTACCTACCTGTAATGTAAATACCTTCTTGGTGAAATTTGGAGCACATGGCCAGTACATTGCATCATTCATCTAAAGTGACAGCGAACTCAAACAGGAGAGGCTCTGATCCATTGGCTTTCTGTATTCACCTTTTGGGCCTAGGGAGCCCTGTTATTAACATGTGTCACAGCAACACTGTACTGTGGTGACAGGGTGTAGCTGGAGGCCTCCTGGTTCTCATTAGGGAGAGGCTTGGTGCTGAATGTCCTCTCATCTGCACGTAATGTGGGCAGGATATTAAAAAAAAAAAACAAACAAAAAAAAAAAACACAGGTTTTCCACAGTGGGAAATTTCATGAAGGTTTTCGGATTCAAATGAGCCAGTGTAATGCCAAAATGAAACCAAAGCAACAGATGGACAAACTAATGGGTATTGCATTCAAAAATACCTGCTTTATTTCGAGCATATTGATTGATGTCTCCATTCTACTTAGTGCACTCTACTCAATGAGCAATACGGTTGCATAGACAAAAGACAACTCCCAGCCACTGTGACCAGAGGCACATTAAAACAGAATGTCTCTCTAACCTCCAGAGACAAAAGACAAGAAGGTAAAACCAATAAAAACTTGTCGAATGAAATATGGAACTGGAATTATACCAAGAAAGAGATATAAAACTGAGCAGCAATGACTCATTTTACACAGCTGCTGTCAGAGACATACAGTAGTGGGATAAACCATTGTAATGCACTTCGGTAAAAGTTAAAGACAGTGAACATTAAAGTTAAAATTAGGAGGACTTTCCCTTCATAAACGCAAATAATATTTTTTATGAATACTAAAGAGCAGAAAGTTGAATAGAAATGAGAATTTTATTAGATGTAATTGCATTTACATTAATTTCCATGTCAAGAAGTCACTATCTCTCAGATCCCTTCCCTCTTAATTGATATTAAAACTGTGAGATTCACATCAATATGAGAAAGATGGAGCAAGCAATTTCATAGTCATGATCTGATGCACATTTTATTGCGTTAAACGGAATAACATGAAGGCTTGCTGTGATCTGTGATATTTTATGAACCATGAAAGGGTTGATAGTCATTTATATCCACCATTGTCCATGAATTGGTTATTCTCATAACTAGGTGGGTTTTTTTCTTTTTTGATGGTCTTTCAATGCTATCACCCTACCCTATTTTTATTTAAAGTTTTAAATAATTAGCATGGAAGCTGACACTGTCACAAAAGAATAGTTTCATACTCATTGTGTGTCTGTGTCATATGCACATGTAAATATACCATTTTTATGCATCTCCTAGCAATATGTCACCCTGGCAGGTGACTCTTTGCCCATACAGAGATCGTTCACAGTGTGGAGAGAGAACCTGAACCACATTGCTTTGCAAACAGTCAACAGTGTTTCCTCTTTCCTCCTAACATTGATTGCTATTGTAGCAGGAAAATAGGATGGTGATTGACAGACGGCTGTTGACAAAGTCAAGACTTACTGAAAGGAGGGAGCACTGAACTGTAGAGGGTTGAAATATACTCAAAAATAACACAAACAAAAAAAGGGCTTTGATGCCACGTAATCAGTCTTTGATCCCTCTGGCGAGTAAATCATTTCAAGTGGATATGGGGCAGTGCAATCTTGCCAGTGTGAGTTAAAGCCAATGACACAGGAATTTAAGACATGCAGCACTATCCTGGGGAGTCCTATTCCCTTTGAGATCTGCGCTGAGATTATTATTAGAAAATCTGTCTTCGCAAAACAGGATGCAAATTAATTGCTTTTTGAAAAGAAGGGGGGTGGGAAAAAAAACATTTTAATCTCAAACCTTGGGCTGTAAAAGCAGAAATTTATTTTCTTTGGAACTAAAAAAGCAATGACATGAAGTGCGGGGAATTAAATGATTTGCTGGTGTCCCGGCCTTTGGGAGACCATTTTGAGGTTTGTTGTTTTTGAAGCATCTACAGAGACTGGTCCGGTTTTTTAATTTCCTAAAGGTAGCGTGCTCTTTGGTCTTGAGGGTACAAAACTGATTACTGGCTGTGGCTGTTCCAGCATAAATTGATTAAAGTGTCCGTTGCTCAAGCGACCCCTGTTGGCCCTCCAGGAACCTGTGGCTTGCTCTCTGCGCATACATACGATGCCGCAAATGATTCTAATTCACCTTTACTAAGAAAGTTACTGAGTTTCTCCAAACATATGAGGTCAATAATCAGAGATTCCCATAAATCTATAGTGAGGGGATTCGTTCCCTACCCACCTTAATTATCATTATTGCTTTCCTTTCAAGCATTAGAAGTGGTTAAATACGGTTCTTATGCATTTCAAAGGTAACAGATATGGCCCCCAGTAAAGAGAAGAGTGGTTTAGCTTCTACAGGTTGCTCAAGTATTTCTGAGAGCCTGTCACAGACCTACCCCCCCCCCCCCCCAGAATGCATGTATGTGCATACATTCCCATAAACCAGTGGTTCCCAACCTCAGAGTCCTAGAGAAAGGTTAATGAAACTGAGGTTAATCAATATGCTCCTGAACACATAGCTGAACACATGTTTAATTTCCTGAAATGTATTAACACAATCTAGTTTTGGCTTGTTATCATTTTCTTTGTCTTGAATTCTTCACTATCTTCCAGGTGTCCACACTTTCACCAATTAGCACTCTATTGATTCACCCCAGTCTTTATGTTGATCAGTTAAAAATAATTAACCTTTTTATGTAATTGTGTGCAATATGTTACAATAAGCACAGCACAACCATAAGAATTTTATTCTTCGTGGCACGCATAGCTAATTCTGACACTGTGGTTTAAAGAGGGTAAACAATCCCTCTAAACATGAAAAACACCTATAGGCTGGACTATGGGAGGAGACCCACATGGGGAAAGCATCCAAGCTCCACACAGAAAGTGCCCGTCCAGGATTCGAACCGGAGACGCTCTTGCTGTGAGGCGACAGTGCTATCCATGTTTGTGGCTAATATAGTGTATCTAGTGTATTTAATTTGTTTAGTTATGTCGTAAAGCAACCCGCTAAGTGGACATCCATTCACCTAAAGTCAAACAAAATGTTCAAAACTCCAGTGATAATGACATACAGTTACCAACGAGGCAAAATCTTTGGGAAATTAACCATTTTATTCTGAGTTCTGCCTGCACCCTGAAAAGAAGAAATATTTTCTTTACAGCACAGCTGTTACTCTGTCTTTAAACAAAAGCTTTTCTCATTCAGTCCCACTCCTATAAACCGAGACGCCATAGCATTGCCAGGCGTATGCACAACAGATTGCATTTCCATGCAATCTTTAGAAAAGGATTGATCATTTTTATGTGTTTAGTCTGTGCCAAGCAGGAAGACAAAATTCTGCACGTAATCACAAAGACACTTGGAAGCTCTTTGCAGTGCGCTGCAGGCGTAGAATGTCAGTAATTTGAATCCCTTAGGCATTGAAAGTGCTGGTATACACCCCTTGCCTACTTTAGTCCCCCTCAAAAATCTTTCCTATGGACAAGTTCCAGCTACTGAGCTGCCAAAATGTTATTTCATGAAGTGTGACCCAATAGTTGTACCACAAAGATTAAAGTGCTTTGGAAATGCTGGAAATTACGTTCAGGTATAAAGCAATGCAAATGACCCCCTTCTGAATTTCTCCAAAACACAACACAAAACCGGTGCCCCCGGCTGCCATCTCTGCCTATCAGGGATTGCGCAACATGTTATGTTATGAATTTCAGCTAATGAACTCTTTGCACACACACTTTGACATTCCGGCGATTACTTCGAGCTCCAGACACAATTACAGTGCAAATGAGAGGCTGAGCCATGTAATGGGGGTTGATTGCCCACAATTTTTATTAAATGACTGTAATTTGACCAGTAAAGTACCTGCCCTAACACAAGCCCCTGATGGGTTTTGATGCTGGCCTCTTAATTTGAAGTATTATTCAGCTTTTTCTCTGGTGCTTTTTGCAGCAACGCCATACATAGATTTCTGTTATGGACAGCAAAGAATATATATTTTTTTTAATTCAACAATTGTGAGGTTGGGTTATGCTTAAAAATCTATATGTTTACTAGTACACAATATAGAAGTTTGGCTCTGTAAGAAATGCAAATCTTTTTACTGCATGGAGAAAAGTGTGCAGTTTTTGCATTGCGTCTTGTCTAACACGCCTGTGCAGTTTGATCTGAAAATGTCCACATTTCCCTTCTACAATTCCAATTCATAAGCTAAGAAACTTAGCATAATGTGTTGTTTTCACAGCTCTAGAACAACTTTCTCTTGTTCTGAGAATTCCACCGCTGTGTTACCAAGGCTGCAGCCCATATGGAGGATCAACATGTGTGATCAGTTCAGCCCCCAGCCTCGCTCCCACAATGACTGTGCTCAGGTCAGGTTGAGGTCTATCAGCGTGAGCAACATCCATTCTGTTTCCCGGCATGGACAACTGATTATGCAGCTGCCTCTGAACAATTCCTCATCAACAGACAAGGTAGAGCGGCAATGCTGCAGAGAAAAAACAAACTGTCATTCATCAAGGCACACTTGACTTACCAGACCTGTGGAGCCGCTGAGTGTTTCTCGGTGTGGAATGCCCTTCTTGGGTATTTAACAGTCATATCGGTAGCCGTAGATCAAGACAGGGAAGGGCTGGACAGGAATTCATAAGTAGATTAAAGACAAGTTTAAAGAGGGTAAAGAGGTTTCTTTTTTTTTGCTTAAATGTGATTGAGGCATCAAACCAAACGTTGTGCATATCTGAAATTCATTAAACCTAGAGGTGGGTGATTTTTAAAAATGTATTTTAATAACAGTTGTATTCAACAAAACTTGACAGCAAAGAAACAAACACAGGCACATGAATGGAAATATATTTTATTTGACGAGTATATATATTTGGCAATACAAATGTACAAATTTGTCATGCCAATAAAGCGAATTGAATTGAATATATATATATATATATATATATATATATATATGAAAATGAAAAGTATTCAGTCTCAGCTCTGTTTTGATAGCACGAGTAATGGTTTGTAGAGACGCCCTAATGGAGCCTCTCATAACGCTCTTTCTCTTTCAGCAGCCGGCGGCTGTGGCACTAATGTTTTTATAGGGAAGGAAATAGGCCGATCTGATTGGCAGTAATGAAACCAAAGCCCGATCTCACCCACAGTTAATTTATTCCTATGAAACCAGCCTCTTGTACAACTTTGCTGCCTTTGCGCTGAAGCCCAGAAATTACCAAAATTACCAAAATTGAGCTGGACACCACATCGTAATTCCCCAGTCTTGAGTTACCGCTAGAGTTTGACATTTGTGCCTTGACTGTTATAATAGGGCACAAGCAGTCTGAGACACAGACATGGAACGTATTAATTGGTTATCTGAGCAATACAAAAAGCAAAGAAGAAGTGCTATGACTTTCTTCTCTCCACTTTGCCTCTGATATCCCAGAATCCCATTTTCTCTGGCCTTATGGGGGTTTTATTCCCTACATATGGCAGAAGCTAACATTCCATGCCACATCTTCCATTAGCTCAATTATATCAATAGTTAGTAACAGCGCTTCTTGTCTTACGTTGGCTAAAGATGGATCAAATGGATCTGTGAAACTTTAATGTTGACAAGGACTTCAGTGCAGATTTATTTCTGTTCGGCACATTCGTTTATTTATAATGTAAGAAGCCGTGCACTGATGAAAACTTGTTCACGGAACTGTGCGACTAGTCGGTAAATCAAAATGATATCTCCTGCGGGATTAGGTTTAAACCTTGCAAAAACAAATGTTGTGCATTCCACGTTGGTTCATGTATATTTTATCACAATGCATATATATCACTGTCACTTCACCTCTGGAAAAGAGCAAATCACTTTCATACAGATAATTAGTACTGGTCAGTGAAATGCACCTCATCCCTGTTTGACTATTTGAGAAGGATTGAAGCAGGAGTTAATTTTCTATTCATCAAGTTCTGTGGATAACAATTTTTGTTCTCTTTCCTTGCCAAATTATGGAGTACTATGATTTGGCAATAATAATTTATTTGTAGATATGTCTAACAAAAAACATTCATTTCTTTTTAGCTACTGACTTAAAATCAGTAAATAAATAAATAAATAAATCCTCATGTTTTCATGAGCCAAAATGAAAATTAATTTAATGTATAATAATTCCAGTTTAATCTAAAGAAATACTTTAAGGATATAAAGCATGACTGCACTATATGGGGGTGAAGGCGGTGGTGTGATTTCATAACCTAGAGTAATCGATCCGGTAAGTTTTATGACTCCGGCCAGATCATTGTCCACTAGCAACCAGTTCAGAAGAGGTCTGAGGACCAGGCCATTATGAAGTTATAGGAACAAAGGAGGAGAAACTCGTAACTGTACAAGTACAACTATAGACAAGCCCCAATCAACACTTGAGTCACAGCAGCAGACATTGAACCCAGCAAGGCAATTACAGTAAGCCTCTGATTCAAGTATACACTTTGTTCAACTCATTTAGCTTCCTTGTCCAGAACTAAGAGTTAATATTTTAAAGAGGTCTAAAGTTGGAAGGATGCCAGAGTTTGGCATCCCAGGCCAAACAGGTGCCCGTAATGTGTATGCATTGTTTTAGTTTGAGTTTGATGCTTGGAAAGATCGCTTCCTGGTTAATCCAGTAAATTGTTCTTAAATTAGAAGTTTCCATTCTCGATTCTCGGCAATCGTTTATTGCGACCTCTCTTTTGTAAACGTGCTCCCGGTGTGGATGTGTTCCAGCTGATCCTTCCATTAGCTGATTACTTGCATTGCAACAGCGTGTGCCATTTTGCTGTCCCGCACTCCGTACACTCCGTACATACAAGTGCCCTCCAAAAAGGTGAAGAGTACTGAGGTCCTTATTTATACCCAGAAGCCTTCACTCTCAGGGTTTAGACGTGATGCCGCACAGTAAGCCGCACAGGCCACTAGGGTATTAGCTCCTGACAGCCCGGCAGGACGGAGGATTAATGAGAGGGCCATGGACCATTTACTCTAGGCCTGAGATCTGCATCATGTGACACACCCTCTTCATTCCAACAGCTCACATCTTACCCCAGCATTTGTAATTAGCACCATGCTATTGGCAGAAACAATTCAGCAAAATGTTCAGCAAAAGCCTGTGATGTCATAGTCTTTTGCCAGGAACAGAAGACAAAAATGATATCTCTGAGTAATGTATATGTGGTTTTCTGTAGTTCTAAAGACACTCAAACTGTAACCTGAGATTTATGCAGTGTCTGAATAGTGAATAGTTTAGGTTGTAGCATGAATATGAGTTTTGCTGTCACACAGCACATTTTTACCTGTAAGTCTGGCCTTATTTCTATTTGCAGTACATTTTACTATATTGCCTGTGTTGAAATTTTTTTTGTCTTTATATAGTAATTAAATTCCTGAATTTATTCAATAGAGAATTATTTTTTCTCACCTAGAAATTCAAAATCCCCTAAGCAACTAAGCATAATCTACAATTATCAACATTTTCCATCTGTGATTCTTCTAAACCATCCAGAGAGATGGAGCTTGTGCATAAATTGGTGGGGGTGTTTGGCAGATTTACATATTTAATAAGGACTACGTTTTTTTTTTTTTTTTAACCAGTACTGTAGATCGGCGTTTTGATAGCTGTGTACGCAAGCAATTCTCTTCATTTTTTTTTTTTGACAGCTGGGCCTTTGGTAATGTAGGCTAAGCATTTGTTAAATTGCACGGAATGAAAAAAATAACATTATTAACGGTTACCTACATTTTCACTTATAATTTTTACTCAGGAACAGCGAGAGAATAACAGTAAGTTTCAGCAAGATAATTGCATCAATGGCACTTTATTTCTACCTAAAGTATGAATATAAACTAATCTAAGTCTAGTAATGTAAATGCATGTGTCTTTCTTCGATTAAGCCATTTTCCAAGTCTCTATGACGCTCACATCTAGAGTTATAAAGCCTTAAATAGAACACAGCCTACCTGTAAATGTAAGAGGATTGGCCAGATTTGGCGTCTGCGCAAAAGGGTTAATACTGTAGAATGAACAGTAACTTACTGAATGATGTATACTCTGTGCACTCTGGATCCCACAAAGAACAGTATCTTATTGATTAATGTCACTGGTATCAGAACAAAAGAGAATGTTGTCATAGCAACCATATGAAGTATGTCACTGTTGAAAATGCAGACCCTTTACACTGGCTGTGGAGAAACTGAAAGCTTGTGTGTGTGTACTGTGTGTATGTGTGTGTGTGTGGGTGTGTGTGTGTGAACCTACATAATTTCTTGCATTGCCATAATCACCTAACATTTCATATGTTGCCTCAGACACTATATCAAAGCACAAGTGGAAAATTATGATTTTTATATCATCAACAACTATTCTAAGGCAGTGTTAGTTACCTCTTCCTCGTCCCTTTTTCTTCAAAAGAAGTCAAAATGAGAAAGTGTGTGCGAGTGATGAAAAAGTCGTAGCATTTTCACAAGCTCTCCACTTCAAAGCTCCAGCTCCAGGCCCTCTCTCAATGTTTAGATAAAGGGCTGAAATTGGCACTGTTGTCACGAGCAACACGCACAATCAGAGGGCTGTTAACCATAAACTGAACTTTCCTGGCACTCTTCAGGCTCTTTGGCAGCATTCCCTAGCATGTTCTCCCACTGGAGTTGCCGAGAGATTGGTGGGAAAAACATGGAATATAGGCTAATGCTAAAAGCTGGGCAAACAGCAACATGAAAAAGGTTAATGTTTATGATGGATGATGATAAACTGAATTAATCAAATAATGGGTAGCCTAACTGAGCATTCATTCTTTGTGTGTTAAGCCCAGAGTTAAGGGCTCTCTGGCCATGTACTCTAGCTACTATTAATCATTTAGCGGTAGATGAACAACAAAGAGATTCATTCATCATGTGATGAATGAGTTGGGTTTTGATACGAGCTGGGAGGACTCCGAATTGAGACTGAGGACCTCTGAAAATATCGCTAATGTTTGGAATCAGGGAGGGAGGGAGCTTTGACAAACCTGGGTCAACCCAGTTGGTTTAACTTAGGCCTTGATTGAATCGACCCCTGAGTTTAGCCATTTTTGTGATGTCAGGTCCAATCAACCTCTACACCTGACAGAGAATAATGAATGTGTACTCTGGTACATTGCACACTCATGTAAGCACTGTCTAGACACGAAGGTGAACTAAGTACTGTGCTTGATTCATGTTCATTGAAGACATTTGAGAAAGCATAGATACTTCATTTGGCTAAAGTGGTCCTCTTAAAGGTAATATTTTCACCCAACGGTTGACAAGTAGATGTCCATTTCTGTCACAGAACAAGGGTAAAGTACTTGCACTAGGAACTTGCACTTGCCAGGGTAAGGACAAGCTATATATCAACAGAGTAAATAGGCTCCTGTGTGGCTGAATGAACTGTACGGAGATACTTTTTCATTTTCTAAAATGCCATACCTGTGTTTACACATTCAATTACCATATATTTGATCAAGGTTTTTCTTCATGAACAATTTAAATGTGGAGAAGTGAGACTACAGGTTAATTTTCCTCAAGATAT
Organism: Anguilla anguilla; assembly: GCF_013347855.1. Classification (NCBI taxonomy): domain Eukaryota; kingdom Metazoa; phylum Chordata; class Actinopteri; order Anguilliformes; family Anguillidae; genus Anguilla; species Anguilla anguilla. The sequence continues at coordinate 12,500,262 of NC_049205.1, read as the reverse complement.
TGCCTTCGAACATTCCTTTAATGACCTATATTTTCCACTCCATCCACATATAGTTTCCACTCCATCCACTTCACATAGGGTGATCTTCCATGCTGTTTGCAATGATCCAAGTTTCAACCTTTTTTATGAGTCCTGAATCTTTGTTTTTAGAGAATGAACTTCCTGCCTGCTCATATATCATTGTTAAAGCTAAAGGCAACTACGGGGTGCAACAGACAACAATTCTAGTGAAGATAGAGAAATTCATTTAGGTTATTTACAACAGCCAGCTCTACGCTAGGTAGCATTGTTGCCTCTAGCAGCAGTTTGGCATGACCTGGATTGGTCACTTCTTAGAAATGATGGTTTTAAGCAGGCATGGTGCTTGATAATGACTTTCCCTTAAATACTTAAAACTCATTCAGAGGCTTGACAGAAGGAAAATAACGCAATTGAGATGGAAGATAAATAAAGACTGTTTCCACCCAGAAAGGACATTTTCTCTGTCACAATAATAAACTGTTCTCTCTTAATTACAATTTAATGAAAATGTAATAGTTATTCATTATGAGATCCTTCCTTGAAGAACTGTTGAAAGATGATTGGAATCATCCCTGCAGCTCTCTATTCACCCTGTCCTGCAGAGTGAATGCTGTTCAAGCCTTTTATCATAGGCCTCTTTAAAATCATTGTTTCGTTTGTTAAAATGCACTGTAATTTCAAATTAATATCACCGCCTCTGTGGATCAAGGTAAACCACGCTGAGGAACTAGATGAACTAGGGCTCTGAACACCCTCTTCTCCAAAATGCATGATGTAAAACCACTACCCCTTTCCATTCCACAGTCAACCAGTTAAGTTCCCACTGACGCGGAGCTGGAGGACACTTCATGTGCAGCTTGCGTAGGCAAACTGTAGGCACCTGACCGGAGGCAGTCAAGTGTGTGTGGTGAAATTCAGATGTCCTGTCTACTGATACACATCCCTCCCCAGGTGATACTACAGTCAGTTATTCCCTTTGGATGAAAGACCTTTTGCATTAGCTGTCAAAGGTAACAGTGCCTGCATTAACACTGCCTGAAATGGCCCCATGTTTGAAAAGCACACATGAAAATGTTAACTCAACTCTTACAGAGTACGTATCAATCCAACTGAGAACATGTGTAGTCTGCAAGATTTGATCTGACACTGAACATTTTACTGTTGCATGTTATGTTCAAGAGATATGATTTAAAAAAATCTAAATGATTAAAATGATAAAAGCACATCACCAGTGTAAAATCATTGTCTTGGAACAATTCTATGGCACAAATGCATGACTGGCGTTTTATTGATTTACAGATTTGCAAAAGTACATGAAAATGCTTTTAAACAAAGTATGCCCTTGGAATATAAAATATGTTGTATTTCTTTTACATCCCTTAAGAAGAGCAATACATCTTTTGTCTTTTTTTGTTCTTCAGCAAGACTTTCGGTTGACTGGCTAATTGATTGTCCTGTTACTTTGCAATGTTCATGCATTCCTTTAGCAATTTACTTTGGGTGAAAAAGCACAATGGTCGTGGAGTTCGCCCACAGAAGGCTGCTGCTCAAGATTAATAATGGCATTTTATGCGAGGGCATTAGTGTGGAAATTTCAGGTGATGGATCTTTGTGAGGCCCCACTATATTACATCTTTGATAAGGTGCACACTGTAACCAGCCCTCGACCATAAGCATAAAAACTGTAAACTGCTCAGGTATGTCAAGATAAGCATCCTGGCCAGGAGTATAAATTATAAATCATCACCAGGATGAGAATCAGTTGCTCAGATTACAAATCAAATTGGGAATCTGGGAATGTTATTATTGTATCCAAGCATTTAATGCAGTTATGATGTATTAGTGTATTTTTGCGTAAAACAAATGCTGCCATTAAACATTTGTTTACATTGGCAAATCATTTCATTGCAGACTACATTGCTTTTATGAATTGTGACAGTGTATATAAAGAATCGTAATTTTGAAAGGAATTGAATGGAACATGAATAACAAAAAAAAAACTAAAAATGTGGAGCACAGCTAATCAAATTATTTTGTTTAAGAAATTGCAAATACATAAGACCTGAAAGCTTGATGAGGCACTCAGTTCTTATATAACTTCTAAGCAACTCATCACGCATGGATTTGACAGCTTGACAGAGTCAACTTATTTTAGTTTTGTTCTCTCCCACCCCCCACCACAAGTCAGGGAGTGACAGCTTGGTCCACAGAAGGATCCAAATGAATGATGTGTTCACAGGGAAATACAGTCATTTTAGGTGACATACCCTATGCATGGAAAAACAAAACAGTTGTGTGGAACAATATAGCTATGTAATAATCATGCAAATGCTTGTGATATTTGAAACGTGCTTTCATTCAACCTTGAGGCGAGTCCAATATTTTAAGTGTCGCGTATGCCGCATTGAAACTCTATCCACAGGCTTGAGCCATCTGCGGCTTGGGTGTTAGATAAAACTTATTACAAACAGCAGGGTGCTGGATTGATTAAGTTGCCCACTCCCTCTCTCGTGACAGACAGATGGTGCAAGATGGTAGAGGGGAGTCCTTCAGAGCCATGCTGACTGCTTGATTAAACCCTCGATTTACATCTCCTGTTTATGAAAAATTATAAATGTATAAGAAGATTACTGGTTCCACCACAGATCTTTAGAGTGGGAACTGCTTTATCTAGATGGTGCTGCAGGGGAGATGTTGATGATGAAATACAATTTTGCAGGCCCAGTATGTGTATACAAAATGCATGGACGGGCACATGTAGTCGGAGGGGGGCAGGCTTTATTCTGAGTTTCTGGCCAGTTCCTGATTACATATTCAGTCTTATGTGGAACAGAACAAAAGCTGCTTCAACACCTGAGCCTGATCCACAAGAGGCTTGGAGTGTCTAGTCTTATCCAGGAAAGGCAGGTGTAGGTGAAGGCTGTTGTTCTGGCAACGTACTAATGCACCGTTGTCAGCCAATCAGCGAATCATGGTCTTCAGTCAAACCCTTAATTTGTTTAATCAGGTGCTTTTGTGTTGGACAAGAAGAGGACAGCCTGCACCTACACCAGCCCTGCTTTGATTAGATTGGAATCCCTGGATGCAGGAAAACTGTAAATGTATACCTTAATATACCATGGTAGAACTAATAACATTTGTCTTGCTTATATGTTAACTCGATAGTGGCAGTAATCACGATTAATATGCCAGGGCTGCCCAACCCTGTTACTGTGGATCAACTGTCCTGTAGATTTTAATTTCAACCATAATATGGCATGCCTGATTCTACTAATTAGCAGCTCAATGAGACCTCTAGCTGTTGAATGAGGTGTGTTTTGTAAGGGTTGGAGTGAAAACCTACGGGACGGTAGGTCTCCAAGAACAGGTTTGGACAGTGCTGGAAGATTATACATGCCCTTAAACTTCCCACAGGGTCCACAGTGATTTGCTATCCACATGACTTTTTCTGTCAAGTACCTAATCTGCATTCATACAGTATGTACCAGCGTGTGTTATCAGTATCAATAAGGAACAGAGTTCAAAGCATCTTTTTTCAAAGAACAGGCCTATTACCATTCATGAACCTCCTATGGTAGTGATCGGTCATGCCCTTCCCACAATGCTCTGGAGGCCCACATCTGCTTCACCTGCAAAAAATTATTTATTCATTCATATTAATATTGATGCCCAACATGGGGCTGGACATGTGCAATTCCCAACCTAATTTAGATTATTTGAAACTGCGGCTGCATTCTTGTGAGAACTACACCACCCATGGCTCTCCTCCAAAACACATGGGGTTGCCTGTCTGCTTCTATTCACTCCTCGACCAATCTCACATACAGCTCAGTCAGAGGAAGACCTTTCATATGCAGCTTTGGGACGTAGTCTACAGGCATCTGATTGGCCAGTGGGGCTCGCTGGAGGGAAATGAAATAAGGACCCCTAATCAACCAAACCCTTGGATACACTGGATGACACAATCACTCACAATCAATTTCATGTCATCCAATGGAGCTACCGGCTTTTAATGTTTTATAATAAAGTTAGCCTTACAATTTACAATACATCATTCCATAAATGTCCATAGCTGCAGGGCCATTGGGCTAATCTATGGCATGCTCAGTGCAGCTAAATGTTGAAGAGCTTAACATCCCATGTCCATTATTCTTAAAGTTGTGCATCAGTCCATTTGTATTTTCTATCCAATGCTCCTTTTCTTGAGATTTGTTCAGTTGAGAGGGGCCGAATAAATTAATGGTTTCGCTGCGGGTTACTTTTAAATCAGATGAGTGAGATTAGGAATCAAATAGCTGAGTAGTGAACACATTCTGATCACTCTTGGCTTTCATAAAACTGGAAACTCTTTGGCTAAGACCATAAGTTTGGTCCTTTTTTACTTGCTTTTTGGCTAAGACCACCAGCCCAGGTTTCTTGAGGTACAATTATATTGGCCACAGAAGGATTGCCAAGCTTTGCAGCCAGCCTTTTTGTCATTGAATACTGAATTAGGAACATTGTGTTCAACTTCCAAAATATAAGCCAGAGACTTGCTCTCTCATAGCCAAGCTTTCTTCACAATGTAAAAAATCACTTGGCAGTTAGCATTATAATGTATGGGGATTGCGGAAAAAACTTACTGGAACATAAAATTGGCCAAATACACCTTGGCACACTGAGTCAGGAGTCCTCCACACCGCAGTAAGTACAGTTAGATCCCCGCATCGTCCGTTTCAATTTGGGCTGTCCTTAAAAGTAAGAAAAATAGGTGTAACGTGCATTCAAGGTAAACTCACTCCCTAGATTAGTCCGTGCCGCCATAAAAGAAGAGGAATAGGGAAGAACCACTCAAAGAAAGAACTCCAGAAAGCAAGTATTTCCTCTCTCCTTTTTTTCAGTCTTCTGTCACTGATGTATGTGTGTCTGTGTGTGTGTGTGTGTGTGTGTGTGTAATTGTGGGGGGGGGGGGGGGGGGCATGATGTTGTTTGGCCGATTTGGCAGTCAGTATTAACTGAAATATTACCCAAGCTGCCTCTGATATTCTGTATCATGCTGCAACAGATCACTCTAACACTCTAATCAAAGCATCTTTGAAAATAATTTAAAACCATTACTCGCCAAATCAGCACAGGGGGAATAGCCCAAAACCAGACAAATGACAGATGTGGAACTTATGAAGCTTGATCAGCATTGGCAGATTTTATCCCCTTAAGAACTGCCATTTATGATTTTCCATATATATATATATAATATGACCATGATCACAGGCACACTATTTGTAAGCACTGCTTCAAGAAAATTGTCTCCATCTAGGTCTACCTCAAGTTGGATTAGCTGGGTATCTCAGGAAACTAAAATCACAGAGCAAATTGCTCAGATGCCTGGATTCTGTCAACATATTTTCTTTAAATCCGGCTTTCTGTAAAAAGGAAGTATTTTTTTCCTTCTGAATATGACAACTTAATTTTGGTGAATGTTAAATCTCAGAACTGCCCAGGGGACGATAAATATGAACCCTTGCATTCAAAAACAGTGTCACCAATTATTTTGCATATGCCTGTTTCATTTCATTCTATTTCAAACATACTTCTGAAATACGTATTATTATTATTATTATTATTATTATTATTATTATTATTATTATTATTATTATTGTAGTTGTTGTTTATTTTGTATTTTTTATTATTATTGTTATTTTTTCAATCAAGCTTTTGAACTTATTACAATAAAATGGTTTTAATTCATAAATGTGTGGCAGGTGGTGCAGATGGATGCTTTGCCAATTGCAGTGCAAACACTATGCTCCCATGCTGTTTTTTCCATATCTGTCTCAATGGTACATGAGAATACATGAGAATACATAAAAAATAAGTCACCAATTGGACATTTTTTATGCCATTCATGTAATTTTTGGCGCCATTCATGGAAAATTGTTATAGAGCTGGGGGAACCCCAATGTGGCGTAGGTGGGACAAAATAATTAGCTTGTGGTTTTGTCATAGAAGAGCACTTGACGGCTGCCACTACTAATGAGCAGTGCAATGAAAAATGAAAATGAATGAAAAATGGATGAACATGAAATACATGATTATGGTCATGTACAGTTATATGAACCTGAAGCAGCTTTGTTGAAATGTTCCACATTTAAATCAACTTAAAGCTTATTGTTTTACTGCAATGTTTTATGAGCTGGAATGGTTAGAAAACAAATGTACATTCATTGCAGTAGAGGTGGTCTTGCTAAATGGTCCTGCATCGTTTAAACGTTTATGGTACTGGTGTAAACAACAATGCTGATGGGTATTGTGCCTGCAGCGCTGATCACTTAAATACTATCAAGAAAATGAAAAAGATAAGCTCAAATAATGTGTGTGCCTCTCAAGGGCATTTGCTGTGAAGATGGAGAGAAGGACTGTTGGAAGTCAAAGATGAGCTCTCTCTGGTGTGAGGATGGGGGAGATTAGCTTTTTTTCATACTCTTTTTTTTTTTAACCCTATCCAGCGATCTAGAACAAGGATGATGAATAGAAAGACCAAAGTAGGCAACCCATATCCACCCAGAATTAAACATAGACATTTTCCATTAAAGAGGCATTCATGCGAAGCGCTGGATAAATCTAATGGCTTTTATTTTTCTTATGGAGAAACCAGAGAAATGCAATAACAATTTACAATAACCAGAACAATAATAATAATAATAAATCAACAGCATCATAACAATATCAGCTCTGCTGGAGTTTTATTACTCAAAAATGTAGATCTCAATATCGTATCACAAAAACTGATCGAAAAGTGCAGAATATGTGTTTCATTCTGTCTAAAGATGAATTCTAATGTTATATAATTCGTACATTTCTTATATTGTGAGGAGTCTGAACAAGAAACAAAAATTCGGATCTATCAATTCAGGGTGAACAGTATTGTATCTCTCTCTCTCTCTCACACACACACCCAGGGTTTTAAGGACCTGTATAGTCATGATACTGTAAGCGAAAGTGCCTTCAATTATTTTAATGCACATTCATCTTTACTGCTTTACATTCTGCAGTAAGTTGAAGCCTGGTTTCAATCAGCATCCCTCATTGACTTTGATTTACAAATAAATGTTCATTTCATGTAATGTTCATTTTGTTATTTTGTGAACTCACCAAACCTGTGTTTGTAAAGAAAAAGAATGAACTCTTAAATTTTGGCCATTGTGGGTAAGGTATGGGCAACGGACAAGATACTTGCATGGAGGGAGTACGTTTGTGCACTCCTTAACCTTTACTGTTTCTGCTTTCCTCCCATCTTATTCTCTTTGTTCTATTTGATTACACTGAGGTCATTATGTTAAATGGTACATTACAAGCAGCTCTTTTGAATCTCAAAAATAGCACGCTAACTGCTGGTTGCCGACGCCGCCCGCGCTTGTAACGGCTACGTTAAATTGAATAGATGTAAGTTATGGTGGCGCGCTAACTGAAAAATGATTCCCCCTAATGGGTCTAATTTAGTAAAACGGCATGTATAAGGAGCAGCTGAAATGAAAACGCTTCTTCCCCGTTGTTCAGGGTTAGCCCATCCTCTGGGGTCTCTATCCATAATGTTCCACCAGGCAGAGGAAACTGAAGCTAAACGTTAAGAAATCAATACCCTCTCATTTTCTATCTGCTCAGGCCCCTTTTCAATTCTCTTTCATTGACAGGGCCCCCGCCATGCCTGCCACACCCCCCACCCTCATCCATATTTTTTTGTTCCAGATCCCACATTCTGTTTGTAATATCAAACAGATTTTTAAAATAATTTTAGAAATGTTTCAAATTTTAACATAACATAAATTATCGTCAAAAGTGGGAGACATTTGTTTATGGCTTTCATTAACCTACAGCCGTGGTGCTTCGTTTAATGTAAGCTTGGTCGACATGCATGTCTTGAAAATGATGCACAGTATAATTTTAAGTGAGCTCTGGTCCCAGTTCCTCACCATCTCCATAAGTATTAAGTGGCTGCTGTGCAGTTATTGACTGCTTTAGGAGAGAGATCATTGGTTCACCTACAGCCACAGCACCAGTGTGCTCCTTGAATGATCCCTAACCAATATATAATTATATCTGTACAACCTGATATTAGGATTTGCATAGGAATACTGTTTCTGTGCTGTTGGAAATCATCCCTTGCAATGTTCACCAAATGAAGCCTCTAATTCAAAAATAATGACAGTCCTCTCTGCTTGCTCTCCGCAGTTCATTCAAGCCATCTCTGAGCACAGCCAGTTTTAATGGCCACAAGACATGCATTACCCTTCTGTAATTTGCTGGACCGGTCTGGCATCACCATCTCTTTATAATCACACTGCTTAAGTCTGGAGAGTGTCTCTGGAATATGAGCTCACAAAGTCCATTTTGTTTCTGCACCAGTACTTGGAGACTAACGTGGGATGGAAGCTACAGCAATATTTTATATGAGCATAAATTTACTGTAAGCAACTGCACCCCCCCCCCCCATTTTTTTTTTGTTTCTTCTCTATCCCGCCACCCACTTCTTGTATCTGCTACAAGGAGCCCTGCAGCTTAAGTGTATTCTTTTTTTTTTTTCCGGCTTAACTGCCGCTGTAGTGTATGCATTCCTTCAGACCACTCGTCCACAAGCCAGTGACTATTTTACACCCAGCAGGCCACTCTTTCCCTGGGGAGAGCAACATCCTGTAAGAGGTGAGGTACTGTGTGCCCCTCACTGATGTCAAGTGGTAGCCTGTGGGTTGTGTAGATCTTAGTGCTAGTTATGTTAGCTAGCAAGCTTCAATGGGGCGGTTAAGTATACATTAGTATAACATTTCCTGGTCCTGGAGGAACACTTGTTGCCTTTTTCTTTCATCAGTTTTATTGAGCAGTTATCTGCCATACATGCAGGAACACAGGAATACAAGAGTCATACAGGAAATTGCATTACATGCATTAGTAATGTTAACTAATAAAGACTGGTCGACTGATATTTAATATTGACTAATATTTAATAAATATGTAATGTGCATGTAATAATAAGTAATTAATCATATATTAGAAATAAATTACTTTTTAATTTCAATTTCAATATGTAATACCTTGCATTTAATTATTTTGTTAGAATTCAGTACATTCATATAAACCTCCTGCACCTCAGGTTCTGATTATTCAGATTTAATAATGTTTGAAGGACAAGACAGCTATCAGAATTGCCATAATTATCTTTATAACAATGTTACAGTCTGTCTTACAGTCTGTCTTCTGACACAGATGGCTAGCTAGGTAATTAAAAACATTGCAAAACAAGACTTTCATAAGGGTTTATTATAACAGGGTGCAGTCACATGTTTAATTGTATTGAATACAGGCTTTTAAATGACTTTGCTTAGTATCTTCATCTTAGTATCTTAATCTTTCTTTTTTGTTTGAAATTTCATCAGCGTTGTGCTTGGCTCACATGTAGCATAAAATGTAATTATTTAAAGAACACCTGCTGCTCATAGAATGATTAAAAATGATCTTACTCTGTACTAAGTAATCCCCTCTTGGCTCTAGTCCTGTTTGTGTGTGGTTTGATATTACATAGCAGGACTTATTTTAGATGGGCCATCGTCTGTGTACAAAATAAACTATTCCTTGAGTTCTGCACTGCCACATCCCGTGTGCCTGACCAACCTTCATAACGCAACCTTTAGTGAATTAGTAGCATGTATGCCATTTTTTGGAAGTAAGAGTTGTCTTCTAGCAACTAAAGCAAGAAGCGGAAACCATGTCTCACTGTGACTAAATAAAGCTTACTACTTCTTACTAATCAATAAAGCTTAGTGCTTTTTCAGTTAATTGCCGAGGTAGTGAATGTGGATCTACAAATAAATGATCTTTTTGTGGACATGTTCTGAATGTGAAAACAAATCACCCAAAAAGTTAATCAGTCCTCTTTCTATATTCATCTTGCTTAGTGTGTTACTTCGATCAGCAATGCTGAAGTCAACATAGAGATGTTATCTCTTATCTTCTAGCAAATCGGTTGGTGTAATAAATCACATCCTCCTACTTTGATCAAGCGAAAAATTGTCTGTCTAGATCAAATAACCTTAGTGAAAGTCATCAGCCACAAATGTGCTTTTGCCATTGATCTCTCATCAGATGTGTGAAATTACAGAAAATTAACTATAATACCATTTTTGTAAATTTAATTGTATATATTTTTTAAACTTTGTAGGAAGTTTTCAGTTGTTTTTGTAAAAACATACTTAATAAATGAATACATTTTGTGCTCATATTTGTATATAAAAACAGTGTACATCTCATCAAATGCAATGGCATGGAAACAAACCATGGGGTGCTTCACAGACACACTGAGAATATCCAAATGTCAGTTTTAAATGTTCAAGTAATTATTGCAATTTTCCTACAGAATTTACAGGTCACTTGTTTAATGTCCTTTCCGGAAAGATAAACGCGTAAAGCATTATACATTTTTAACCTTATGTTAAAAGGGTCAAAGGTTATCTAATGTCTTTACTCATTAGATGCCTTAGGTAAGACCATACAAACTAATAGCATTGATGGTAGGGAAATGAAATCATTGAGAGTGAGATGCACTTCCTCAACCTAATTTCCATTCGGATTCAAATGGCTCATTGGAAAAACAGCTAATTAGTTTAGGACTCTTCATAATTCAAATTTCTTCCAGTCTGACACGTCTCTCTGGTAGTACTGTGCTGCATCATAGAGATGCAATAATTAACTCCATTAAAGCAGTAGTAATTAAACCGCTAAAAATCTGCCTAGCAAAGCCCATTCATTCACCACTATAATCAGTTGATTATACTTCTGTAGCACACGTTTATCTGATCCATTTCTGCTCAAGATCACTTTCTGTTTTACTCAGTACTCTGGGCAACTCAATAATACATTTTATGCATTAAATTATGAATGATTATATATGGTTGTAGCTGTGCTATAATCACTTTTTTAAGAGGTGGGTGGTGTTTCAAAACACTTCAGGACTGGTACTGTAAGTTTTCAGAAATCATCCTGTTAAATAAGTCTTTATGCAGTAGATGGGAGGATTATTCAGATGACATTTATGGTAGTTAGAGGGTGTTGGATTTTCACACTGAAGAGCACAGATACAGTATATTTGGTGGATGGGATGGACGTGAAAGCATGAAATGGCCTGAGACACCAAAAGAACTCCATGGAGCCGATACAAGGCAGTAGACACGTGTGGACGATTGGAGGTGTGTCAAACCAGGGCAGGGGTGTAGTATAATGGGTAAGGAGCTGGTCTTGCAACCTAAAGGTCACAGGTTTGATTCTCCAGTCCTTGAGCAAGGTACCTGCATTCCTTCAGTATATATCCTGCTATATAAATCGATACAATGTTCATGCTAAGTTGTGTAAGTCTCTCTGGATAAGAGCATCTGCTAAATGCCTGCAAACGCGAAATGTGGGTTCACAACCAAATACAGGCCGAGTCCAGTAGCCAGTGAGGGCCAAAGTGGAGAGATTATGTCCGGGAAACTAGTGTACCCGTCTGGCAGCACGTCTGCACTGCGTTAACTGGAAAAGGGGGGGGTGAACGTTGCTGTTGGGGAGATCAAGCAAACATGGTTCCAGTAATCCAGGTGGAAGAGTTCAGCGCAAACAACGAGCATTCCATCGGAGAGCTCCGAGCCAAAGGCCCCAATTAGAGCAAGAGGGGGTGCTGACCCCACGTTAGAATGGGAAAGGGCATCAGCGGTGGGAGACGATGAGCCTGGCGATTTAACAGACGTCTTATTTAAGGTGCCGAAGCGCGTGTCGTGCAACCACATCATTAAACTCTGGATTTATTGGAAGGCCTCATATCTCGTTTTACCACAAACAAAAGGAGCTGCCGTGTTAGCTGAAGACCTTTCAGCACAATGCATCCTGGAAACAATTTGCAATGTTTCATGAATATGTACATGCTCCTGTGTCCAGCCAGGTTCCTGACTGACTATAAATAGCCTCCCCACACCCCTCAGACTTTCAGCATAGCACGTCTGAAGCATACTGATGACTGATTGTTGAATGTACTCTTTTCTTTTTTTTATTATTTTTGAATTCAATAACTGAACCAGCAAGCAAGGACTATGATAAACAATGCAGTTCACTCTGAATTGACACATCTGAATTTTTGTTTCTTGTTGAGACTTCTCACAATATAGTAAATGTACAAGTTATATAACATTTAAATCATCTTTAGACAGAATGAAACACACACTTTTTGATTTTTTTTTGTAATATAATGTTGAGATCCACATTGCCTTGTAATAAAACCCCCGCAGAGCTGATATTGTTATGATGATGCCAATTTTTTATTGTTGTTGTTGTTATTGTAAATTGCATTTTTCTGGTATCTACACGCAAAATAAAAGTAGTTTGATTTCCTTAGTTTTTTTGCGAGAATGCTACTTTAATGGAGAATGTTTAATTCCGAGTGGATGTGGGTTGCGGAGTTTGGCCTATCTGTTCATCATTACGACTATATTAAAAACTGGACAATATTAGAAAGTTAATCTTCCCCATTTGCACACCATAGAGAGCTGATCTCTGCCTTCCAACAGTCCTCCTCTCCATCTTCTCTGCAAAAGCACTTGAGAATTAGGCGTGCACATTTATATCAGCATATCTTTTTATTTTCTTTATAGTACTATAAGTGATCGGCCCTGCCAGCAGAGTTCCCATCAGCAATTGTTGGCTACACCTGTACCATAGACGTTTAGACTCAATTATTGATGTGTTCATTTAGCAGGACCACCTGCTCTGCGTTGTAGCGATAAGCGGAAAGTATGGCCGCTGAGTGGAAATGAGCCATGTAGGAATCCTTGAATTATACCCCGCAGCTGGCTTATCACGCACACAGCTAACGGCGCTCGCTACATCCTTCACCGCTGAATCAATAGGCAACGTCGGGGCCGACAAAACCGCTACTGGGAGTGACAGAATGTTCCACAATGCACTGCACGCCCCATGGACAGCAGCTCAATACACGTCTCTGATATTCACCACATCCAAATAAACTGCAGAGCCAGCACGCGCGGGCTCAACAACACCCCCCCAACCCTACCGTTCTTTCATCAGCGTCTCTTCACAAAGACAATAACACTGCCAGCATGCACATAGCAGATGCATACTTATTTACTCACAGCATGGAATAATCTACCCTTAAAAAATTTACCCACTGGCGTTTAAAATTCTCAGTGCTGTGTGCGTAGAAATGCTACATGTACATGTGGTATTAAGCTTACACAAATTATCTTTCTTATTTCATTTTTATCCCTCATTTTTGCTTTTCTTTATTTTCTTTTTTAAAGGTAGGCTTTCACAGGCAACAATGTAAACGAATGAAAGCGAGCATTAATCCTGACAGCTGAATGACAGGAGCCCTTCAAACGCCTCAGCGGTATTTCAAAGCCTGCAATAACTTTGATTATTCATAATTCAGATTTTGCGGCTCATTCTGTGTTCTAAATATGGACTTCAGAATAAAAGAATACGGTGTCTATGCACAGCCATTCTTATAAACATGCATACATGTATAATTGTTCTACAACAATACCTCAATCAATGCATTTAGCTGAATATATTATTAAGAAAATATGTGACATTTTGTGAACACAGCATGCTTTTTACGTTTCCTTTTCACACCTATTTATGAGATGTGTTTCTCAGAAGGAGGATGTCTCTGTCTACATCAAATAAAGTCACATTGTCCCAACCATAATTTGTGAACAAATAAAATAAAATACAACACAACACAAAATCAAAATAGTCAGACAGATATATTTATAGATCACTTATTAAGAAACATCAGAGAACACATACATTCATTGAAATTTCATATTCACTTACAACTGATAAATGTACGTAAATGGTCCTTCGACTGGTCCTGGTTGTGTTCACACACCCCCTTCACTGCAAACAATGGGAATGACCTCATCCATACAGACTGGTAGACAGACTTCATCCATATACCACCATTAGGTAAGCACATTATATATGATGTATGGGTGCCTTATATAAGCTTACATCTTTCCCACCTAATGGACTGGAATAATCATGCCTGGCCTAACACATGAGGAACATCTGCGTTATGGTGAAAGGGTGGCTGGAGCGGAGGGGTCATGTTTTTTTGGTATGATGAAGCCTGTGTTCCAGCCGGGTAGACATTACATGTAATTGTAAGTCATGCTGCTCGGTACGAATGCAACAGCCAAATGACACACTTTGGGAGGCGATGGAGAGCTGGGGGGCGATAGGTGTTGGGCACTGGGAGGGAATGGAACTGATGGGAAGATGGGATTTCTCTATCATCCCAAATCCCAGGAAAGTCTGGAGCACGCTGTGCCCTTTCATCATTTGCTAAACAGGGGGGAAACAGCGGTGAGCCAGGCAATTATTTTGGCGCACAGCTACAGTTAGCAAACTAGCTTGTTTGTCAAAGTCAGATGCGCGAATGTTTGCTTGCACTGGTGCAGAATGTCTTGGGGTTTTTTATTATGATGTTTTTTTGTTTTTAATTATTATTATTTATTACACAATTATAAATTGCACAATGTGCATCACTCATAATGGTTCCAGTAATAAAATGGCGTTTACTGTACCCTACAGTCTTTGCACTTCTAATGTTCTGCTCATGTACTGTACTGTACGTACCAGAGACTGTATGCCCTCTCTGTGGCACAGCTTAAACGTGCCAGTCAAATAAACTACCTATAATCAACCATTATGCAACATGTCGGTCATTCGCCCTCCGCTTTGAGAATGCGGGAGACAAAGTAGCGGCCTCTTGATTAATGACACCCCGGCGGACATGATGAAATGATGATTGCTCCACGGCCCGACCTATTATTATACGACAAGAACAAAGGAAGCCGAAATTATGGAAGCCAACTGGAACATTCCCTGAAAGGACGGCCGCTGACTCATTGCTCTTGACATCGCAGTATCCATTTTTCGCACGGGATACAGACGAGCTATGCGGAGTCCCTGTCAGGTTTGGAAAATCATCCATTTTTTTGTATGAGCAAAGTGACACAGTCAACTAGTGACTCATGTGGTGTTACTATAAATGATTTTAGAGTACCACCAGGAAAATTACCAAACTTTCACCATCTGGGCCTGTTGAATGCTTTAAAGAACATTCCCCCCTTGCAGGTTCAGAATGCCTGCAAGCAGACTCTTGATTTTACGGCTTAAGATAATTAGTTGGGCTTTATTCCAGACTGTTACCGTAAAACTACCGACTTTGCATCCTCATAGGAGGTTGTAAACCAGAGCAGAGATAGTAACACTCTGGACAAGTAGATACTATTCTCCAATCTAGCAAATGATGGTGGTGTAAATCTGTTTCTCTTAAAATTAATTTTTGCACCCCTGTGAGCTGCAGTAAGAAAACATCTTGTCTTTATCTTTTTCTGACTCTGGTAGAAGGGAAGTACTAATATATGCACTGCTTTCGAAACCTTGCAGTACTCATATTAAACCTCTGCTTATTCTGCAGATACACCACAGTCAAATATTTACATTTAACTGTGAATCTCAATGGGGTGTTTTCCAAAACCTTTAAGACATAAAGAAATAATACTGAGAGTATTGTGTGTGTTTTTGTATATGTGTGCACATACTAAAATAATGTGTTCCAGTGATTATACTGTTCTATTTCTATCTAATTTATTCTGACAGGAAACAGAATTTTTTCATGGTAAGAGCTGATTAATCAGTCTGCAATTTTACCTCAGTGCTTGTTTTATTTATTTGTGTACATGCAGCAGCCTGTGTGTTACCTTTCATTGCAGATATGCCTTCTAGAGCAAATACGCCAGTACCATAAAAAGTTTATTTACCTGAATGATATATTTTTCCATTAAAGTTCTCAGAATTTGATATTTAGAGAAAACTATCTCTAATAAACCTTTTAACCAGTTTACAAGCCTACTATTCAATATACGTGGCAACAACAATGCATCTTATGTAAACTGACTAACTGCGGTCCACCTTGCCCAGTAATAACGCAGCTAAAAAGAAGTATATTTATTTCCTGATAATTGCTAATTGCTAGTTTCCTATATGTTATTACCCACATATTTTTTATTGTATAGAAAGGACAGTATTCCAACATTTTCAGAAAATAACTTAAATATCTGGAAAGTAACAGTAACATCTGAATAACTTAATTGAAAGAGAGCACTTAACAACTGAAAGAGGTGTAGAGACATACTCTACAGAAATATCAGCCTTGTTCATGTCCAGAGTGTGCTAAGGTCTATTTTGAAAGATGAATGATGGTTCTGTAAGATGCTTCAATTGCTCACAAAAGCATGCATAATGAATTCATATCTTGCACTTAATGATTTTTTCAATTTTCATCTGGGTATGAAAAATGATACTGCCAAAGAATTGACTTGGTGCTAATTGAAAACTTCTTGATGAACTTTCTCAATTGGATTTCTCAAATCTCTACTGAAACAAGCTATTCTCTCTGCTAACCTGTGAAATGTTGTGGATTATGTTTCTTTTAAAGGTTAAAAGAGCAACTGCTAAGCAATATAACAACCCCATCACAAGCCTCTCATAGGAAACCACAAACTCATGCTTATTAAACAAAACAACCCATTACTTTTACTATACTGGCATTTAGCAGACAAGCTAATCCGGTGTGAGTTACAATACAAAAGCAAGCACAAAGATCAGAGATTGTAGTAATTCCCCAGATAAGAAGAGGGTCTCAAGAGACCTACCCAACTGAACATTAAACTGAATTGTACTGTACAAAAAAGAACAAAACTACCTGAATAAAACTGAAACTACATTATACGAACAACCACAAGGATCCAGAGGCTGTGAAACAAAAAGAAAAAAAGGTTACGCTTAATCAAGTGTTCGGGCATGGTTAGTGCAAGAAAGGGTCATGGTGGAGGAGCCAAGGTGTAGAATAAAGAGGTGGGTCTTCAATCTGCATTGAAAGATGGCTAACATCTCCACTGTTCTGACCACCTGGGAGGCTCATGGCACTACCGAGGGCCACAAACAGGCTGCAGACATGACAAGGAAATGTAGGTTCAAAGACGGGGGAGGAGTTTCCAGGTTGTAGAACGGCTGGTGTGTATGGTCTGATAATCTTCTTAAGGTATGAGAGGTATGTTCATTGAAGTAAATAAGCATGCGCAGTAAACTGGAAAGAGCATTGTTTGTTTTTAGCAGATATCCAAAAAAGTGCTTTTAATGTATTAAAGTCTAAAACTTTCTATTCTCAACGAGACATTACTGAATACTGCTTAAGAGCCCATTAATGATCTTAATTCAAGGTAATTTAAACCCAGAATTCCTTCAGTGAACAGTTCAGTTGTATCCAAAAGGTTTTTCTACAGATAGAACTGTTTTTTCTCCTGCCAAGCTGCCAGAAGCTAGCACTTAATTGAGCATGAAGCTTAAATACACAACTGACTTCATTGGACCATCAGATGCGGAGCTCCAGAACAGGTTCCTGTAGTTTTTCAGGTAGCCAAACTTCATCACTCAAAATGTCTAGAGCAATTCAATTAATTTAAGTTCATTCACTTTTGCCAAACACAAATAAATAATTAATTCATGAAACAGTTTAGGTTTACCTTTGCTCTTCACAAGATTTGCTTTTATTTGTTGGATGACTCGGTGAGATGAACTTCAGTAATTAATCACTGCCTAGGGAAAGAAAAAAAGCAGCTTGGATGTGGAAATAAATTACTGCCCCGTTTGTGATTTATGTTTTGAAAACATGTAGTGATTTGTGCTGTCAATGAGCATAGAATCCCGTGTTCCAGCAAGCAATGTGTTTACGTGCGTACACCAGTGCACAAATGATCTGGGTGGAACTGCAATTAGCACTGCATGCTTTGACTGACTTTGACACAGCTGGGCCTTTGCACTGAATTCTGGGAGACTTGTGGACGTCCAAAAAAATGTTGTTACATTTAATATAATAGCGGTTCTTTGGTCTGGGTGGTCAAATCAGCCTCTTGGGGTCTGCGACCTCAAAATTTAGGTTTCTTTCAGATTTGTTCCAATCACTTACAGTACGTAGGAATAACAGCAAACGTTTGACCGGCTTTGAAAATCAGGTGCAGTAGTTTATAAACGCAGGAGGAGATCACCCTGACCAGTAACCCCAGAAAGTACTGAGGACTATGCACTGTCATGGAAATGAGGCAAAGTCCTGAAGTGAAGGCTATTGTAACTAGTTTGAAAGTGTCCAACGAACAAGACCGCAGGTTAAGTAGGCTACTGCATATTTTTATCTACTCAAAAGGTAGACTGGGGTAGTGGTCTTAAGGAGGCATCAGGAAGTCACAAGAGTCAAAATGTTCCCCAAAATTCTGGAATTTTATTTTGTTTTTTTGAAAGCCCAAGTGCAGGCAGGTATTAAAATCGAAGAAAAAAACTAACAAAAACAAACAAAAAAAAGTTTTCATGCACCATCCAAAAGTCTCTCTAATTCAAGCACCCAAGCTGAATGCTGACTTTGCAAGGTGACCGGATGGTACTAAACAGTCAGATATAGTCTCCACCTATGCTAACTGCTCTGTGAGTTCTCCCTCACTAAGATACCCTGCTAGCTTTTATGCAGTCTAGCCTTACCGAAATAAAGTTCTTCAAAATTAGTTCACTTGCATATAAAAGGAAATTTCAAGAACCCAGCATTATCCATAGTATATCATGGATCAAAAGCAAATCATACAGGTAAAAATAATCCTACAAATACACCAGTAATACAGCAAGTACAGCAATAAATAAATAAATAGTTTATTTCACCACTGTCACTTTCTGTGTTTTACAAAGTCACCTCATATTCATTTACATGCTTTTATATAATGCTGGCAAATGGCCATTAATAATATTTATTTGATTATGAGCGAATAACACTGAGGGAAATAAAAACACAGTGGAGTGCCCACTTGACCTCATCACACATCTGGTAACTGATTTATTCTCCTTTCGTAAGGAGCTCATTCCAGTCCTTGGGTCGCACCGGGGTTCAGATCAATGTGTTCCCCATTTCAGATATTGTATCTCTCTAAAAATAATGCCCCACCTTCCTGTCTAAAGGTGTCGAGGGACAAGCAAGCAAGCTCCAAGACACTGTTGCCATGGACCAAATTTTCAGTCAAATGCCTGCCACTCTACACACCCCCATACATACATATATATATACATACATACATACATACATACATGCATACATATATACATACATACATACATACATGCAAATATACATGCATGCAGATGCACACCTACACACACACACACACACACACACACACATGCATGTTCACATAGCAATCCAAGGAAGGGGTCATTACAGAATTACTTTCTCTCAACATTATATCCACATTGGGTAATGCTGCATATTTCATTCCCCAAAGGAAATGAGCTAGATGATGGATACTGCAGGGTAACGAATCCCACATCTTTCTTCACATTAGAAACTCTGGGGATCAATTTATGATTTGATAAGATAAGCGGCATGCAGAAATTAATATAATTATAGTATTACAGGGTCACCACTGAATGCCTAACCCATCAAAAATGTTCTAATCTACAGAAAATGCATCAGAGAAAACTCTTGATGGTAAAATGCAAATTGCACTTCTGCATTTTGATAATGTCACAGCATGACTAAAATCCTGTATGGGCTCCTAATATCATGGAAATATTGACTGCACAGTGTGTTCGTAGAGATGGTTGCTATGTATATCCATTATTGTGCATTTCATTTTTCTCTCCATTTCATTACGTTGTATCATGCAGATTGAATTAATGTGCGCGTGTGTGCACGTGCAGAAACTCCCGCCCACCAATTAACATCCAGGACAGGCGATTGGCTGGAGCTCACTGCACCCTCTTTAAAAGGGGATTGCGCAACTCAAAAGGAATTCATTGGGGGCAGGTCTACACCTCTGCATCTGAACATTAAGCAGGCTACATCGTTCTCTTTCCTTTAGAAGCGAGTAGACAGTCTTCTCTTTCATAGAAAGTGCTGTACAGATCAATTTTCTATACAGTCAGGATGGGCAAATACAATCCTTTGACCAGATCCATTTAATAATTAGAACTTCTGATCAGTGCCAATAATGGCCATGAACAAGTAGCACAACATGATATTGCCATGCACAGATTGCTCCGATCCCCATAGTGCCAGGATGGGCTGATAATAGATGCAGATGATCACAGTATATATACAAAGTATATATATAGTGCTGTGAAATGATGCCTGTCAACAAGCAGCATGAGTGCTTTTGTCAGGGACAGAGTACAACATGTACAGGAGACATCAAAGAGAAGCAGCTTCTGGGAAAAAAGCTTAGGTAGTATGAGACCCCCTGCCCCCTCCCCTGTTGGTAGGGGAGGTACCATCTCCAGATTGTCAGTCCTGTGTATGCTTATGGGGTTGTTCCTGCAGAGCACTTAATTGCCTCCGACTGGCCTGTTAATTAAACGTAAATGAGTAGCTAATCCTTGAGGCATTCACTAAGTCCTTGAAAACAAGGTGTTTCTGAAGTGCTGATAAAATATTTCTATCACTGTAAAATCTATACTGTATATATTTCCATATTTTTGTTCATTTGTGATAATTATAGCTAACCTTGCAAAGAAAATTGGCGTTGAAATGAATTTTTGGCCATTTATTTAAGACATGGGATACACCTGTTAATAAAGTTGAACAGCCAATTAATCCTGATAAATCCAATTAATCAGAAATGCTATTTGTTCTCTTGTATCATTATTAGCAAAGCTCACACCTTTACCAGCACTCCTTTTTTCATTCAGTCCTGGGGCAGATTTTCCTCATTCAGAGTCAAATGCAGGTCAGTGAGCAATCAGCACCTCATTCAGACATAATAATACAAATGAAGGCCTATATGCACGGGGCAGCTCTGGGAACAGCGTTAGGAAAGGCTGTGATACCGTTTTAAGTGTGCCTGCCGGTTCATTGGGAGACGGCAGGGGTGCGATTGCTCAATCCACGGGTGGCTGACCCTGATCCTGGAAAGCTACGGACTCCGTTTTTGTTCCGAAATTGGCTGCCGGCTTAGACCGCTGAAACAAGGTGAGGTTGAATTAGCTGTGTAATTAACAGGTGCAGGTGATGCAATTAACTTCTGAGTAACGGCAACAACCGGGACATCCGTTGGCTTTAAAGAAGTAGGGTAGGCTTCACCTGCCCTGACCTCTCATCTTCCGCTGCTGGAGTGAGAAAACCAGACGAAAAGATGAACAAACTACGAAGTAGGGAGGGAGGTGGGGATTCGTGGAATAAGTTAGAAGTGCTTTTCCCTACACAACTGAAGCAGCAGCAACAGCACAAAGAGTACCAGGACTGTGTGAACCGAACCGTTGTACAGCTAGGCCGTGATTCACCCAGCCGGCACAAAGGAGGTGGGAAAATATTGATGATGCCTTCGTTTCTGAAGGCTCCACATTCGGTTGGCATTCACCGAGGGAGGAGAGCGTTCGCACAGACTTAATGATCAATTAAAGCAGTGGACGGCAGTTAACTTATCTCCCCGGATTTATCGTGTCTAAATTGACTGCGAGTTTTAAAGTGGAAACAACATCGAGAACCTGTTGTTCTCCTGGACTGGCGTTGGGAGTCCCTTGTTTATTTGCACTGGTCTTTTCAGATTAAAGCAGCCGAGCCCCTGCTGTGGTTTTCTAAGTAGCGTGGGGCTTAAGGACTCCTGAAATGGGCCTCAGGAGGGTGCTTGTGTCTCTGTCCAAAAGTGTGACCTCCGTCAGCTGCCTAATGAGAAGCTGGCATATTGTGATTGCAAATATTATATTTGCTAATTGCTGCTTAATCAATCATGGCCCCACATAATTGGCGTCATAAAATTAATGTGATCGCTTAATAGGATTGAGTGGGTCTGCAAGATACAAAGACGGCAGATTCAGGTTAATTCATTGAATGAAATAAGACAAATAATGGCATCGTTTTCTAAAGTGTGGGATTTTCATTTACGTATTTCTGTTTTTTGTAATTGGGGTTAATTGAGTTAATTAATTTATGTCAAGGCTTTCACATGTCGTTAATGTGAATATGGTATAACATGGCAAAACCTTCACGTTATACAGTTTACACAATGCACAGCAGGGTTGTGATGCATGAATGTACAGTCCGAAGGGGCCATTCATTATACTCATGACTTCTTAGTCTATTTTGAGAAGCAGAGCTCCATTCCAAGCCTTACAATTGTGAGCCCAGAAAGTCAATACAGAGCACGGATGAGTCACGGTCTGTCTTACCTAAGCATTAATAGCAGTCATTTTGCCACACGTAAGATGCAGTACAGCCAGCTGCACTCTGGTGCCTTCGGAGTTATTCCCAGTTTGGTAACTGTTTGTTTTCACAGAAATTAAGTTCCACTTTGAGCAAGAGCAAAAATGCCAAAAAAACATATTATTCATCAACCATTGTTCTGATGTTAGTGAAGCAGAACTGGAACTGGCTACAGTTCTGCAGATTAATTGTACGTTATTTATAGTTCCGTGGGCCTTATTTGACAGAAATGTACATAATTATAATGATGACATACTCATTTTCAATTAATTTTTTTTTCATACAAGGCATTTTGGCTGATGTATGAAAAAAGGAATGTTGTCCATGACACCGTAGAAATGTTTTTCCTTTAAATGGTATCTGTGTCTTTAGCCAATTCACCCTTTCCCAGAAAAAGTCATATAAATGTAAATTTCCATGTTCTGATTATACTGCACCACCCATCCACATAATTGCTTGCGAGTCAATTTGTCTTTCAATATACATTTTGTATGGCCTGACAGTAAAGCATTTTAGAGTAACAGTGATTAGGTCTGTCAAAAGACATTCTCTCGCAACTGGAACTATACCTAATTAATTTGTTTCTTTTTGAATGTCACTTTCTATGAGTACGTATAACCTTCTCAGCAATGCAAAGCAATGAAATGCAATGCACAACCTGCAATGCTATCTCTTCACCCTGCCTAGATGAGACAGTTTTATAGTTTCATTTATATTATTTTATTATTTTCACAGTCAACTTTATGGCTGAGATCTAAACCCTTCCAGACTTTCACTCTTGTCTTCTCAATCTAAACTAGACTGGCTACAATCAGTCCATCACCTACCCCAAGCTTGATGTCACCAATGCCTTGACCCCTCAAATACAGTGGAGGGGTTGCCAAGATATGCTAGCATCCATAGAGCACATAAAAGCCAAAACATCGGGAATTCCTGGACCAAACATGCATTTCTGTCTCTGTACATAGTTGTACATTTGATCTCCGTTGGACCTCAGGAATTTCTGGGTCGAAACCCCAAAAACCAGAACGGGGGCACAAGCTGCGCCTGTTATGAACAACAACAGAGCTCTGGTGAAGAGGGAATCAGAATCAGAAGAAGAAAGCAGTCCTCCGTCGCACCCGTCCAAAATAAAACTCCCTAAAAGGCCAATCAGAACACTCCGTTTGGAGAAGATACAGAAATACCCTTTGGGGGGGGGGGAGCCGGGGGTAATCCTTTTCTTTATTGGTTTCGAAGGAGGGCAGCCCAATTTTTATGTAAGCATGAGGACAGAGAAGGACATGGTGGAAAGTTACTATGTCTGTTGAGAGCGGAACGTTCCCAACACCCCATACGGATCTCAACAGGAGATCATTTTCTTTATCTCATCCCCCGTGAAGAGAAGAAAGAGAAGATTATTGCTCTGGAGGGCATTTGGCCTTCGTCTCATCATTTATGGGGTATAGCACTTTTCCAGTTTGCTCTTTTTAAGGCTGCTCCATGCTATCTCACCGCGTGTATCCTGCTATTGGGCCTCGCTCCCAGGGACTGGCATGGGGGGAAAATAAATGCAAACAAATACGACTCCGACAGCCACCTTGTGTGAGCAGAGGAGGTGTGTAACCCCAGAGGGGTAAAGTTCTGCGCATCAACAAGATCACAGAAATGAAAAGACAAGGACGCTCAGGCACCAGAAAAAAAAAGAGTTTCCTCTTTTTGCAAACATCTTTTTTCTGCAAGACTGATTGCTATCTCAAGAAACAGTTGTTTGCCTGTGTACATTTATCTTTCATGTTTACTGGTTTGTTGGCTACATAACTTTTTTTTTTTATCATAGTAAAAGTGGTATGCAATACTTATTTTTGGTCAGTTTTCTCTCTTCAACTCTTACATAGCCATTAGAGAAGGGGGGAGGGGTCATTGTGACAGGTGGAACCTTCTTGAATGTTTGTGTATTGATCGTTTGTCAGAGGTGGCCTGTGTTTGGGTTAGTGTGGGAATACAGATGAAGCTGTATCGTGGTGCGACGTGCGGCGTAATGTCCTGGCTAAAAATAGATACACCGGCCTCTCCCTCCGCTCCCCGCTCCAAGGTAAAAGAAATAAGAATTGCCATTGTCCCTACGAGGCAACAGAACTGACGTCCTTTTCTGCAAAGCCGGAATTTAAAATCACTGCTCTTTTGGTTGCTATATTGATTAGTTCCAATGCTTTCTTTTCATATTTATTTCATCTCTTTTGCTTTATTCTCAGCAAATGACTGTTCATTGTGGTAAGTAAGGGTTTTCATGAAGGCAATGAATAATGACTTTGGCCCCTGCCGTGCTAACACAGAATGTTCTCACATTGTTATTGGAATATACAGTATTGTCGGTGTTATTACATTGCCACTACATGGCAGCAACATTGTGAGAATGTATTGTGCAAGCTGGGATCATCTTGTCTGGCACATAGTGCCTCCAACAACACGGTGTCCTGATTGCTGTTCTCAGTCATCGGGTTTCTACAGGCCCCCTATAGGCTGACCAACAATACTTCAATGGTTTCAAATGGTTTTACCAAAAGGTAAAGCATCCTAACCAAGACCACACAGCTTCATCCATCAAGGAGACAGTAACAACATCACTCACCCTCCCACGTACCGATGTGTGTCAGCGAAAAAGGAACAGGAGCGGCACAGATTTTCCTCCATCGCCGGTAATGTTTCTGCAGACCTGGCAAAGTGCTTCCTCCCGCTGCATTTGCACAGAGTGAAATGATGAGTCGGGATTCCGTCATCCCTGAAGTGCTGGAGATGTTCCACAGCCTTGCTCAGAAGGTCTGCAGACGGTGCTTTCTGCTCGTTGCTCGACCTCACAGGAAACCTGAATACTGTCTCGGCTTCTTTAAGGAGGCCGAAACCCTGGAGGGAGCAGAAACGGTTTTCAAACGGAGGCACGATGCACACCGCACTTTTCTCAGCTCTTTTTCGGACCTCTGTCATGGAGACGGTGATGTACGTCCCTGTAAGAAAGGACAGAACTTAAAAAGTGCACTGAAATGATCACAACAGCGGCCATATTGGTGACCCCACTTGATCTAAGATCAGGAGTGTCTCTGTGCTACCACGCCAGGGAGGCCCCCCACCTCTGTGGAAATGCTGCATCCTCTTTCACCCCTTAATTCATATTGGTTGTATTATACGTGTTGAAATATTCCACAAATTAGTAAAAAATAAACACAACATCGGCATTCTATGTACATCATGTTCTGCATATTATATACAGTATGCAGTTGTAACTTTATATATTGTTAAATGTACAATAAAATTCATTTCTACATGCATATTATATCCATATATACATCTGAATTACTATAAAAGCTTGATAATAAATTCTCTAGATTTTGCCATATTCCTTCCTACATTTCTTGGTTGGTGAGTCTGACCATGTTAGGCATACTCTCTATTATGTTGTCATAACAGCTGACTAGAGATGGGTTTCATAGCTGCAGATGGCATGCTGTGGACAATCCGCCCTGATTAGGGAGATTGCTCAAAATGATATTGGCTCCTCATAAGCTAATTTAGCCTCATTTGCATGGCAGCTTTATTAATCAGAGCAGGCCTGGTTTCCTTCCTCTGCTGCCCCGCCGTGCAGCCCTGTGGCCTGTGCAGGTGTTGCGTTGCCCTCCGTTACCGGTGCGAAGGCGAGGGGCAGGTGGCGCTGCGGTGCCCGGCGGTGTCTACGGCGTCGGAAGCTCCCCGGCGGCAGCTCCGCGGTAAAAAATTAGTCACTCGCTGTTCTAAAAAATGAGAATAGTCGCTCCGAAAGCAGAGGCCCGCCCGTCTTCAGCCGGGCTCGCGGCGGAACCCGATGCGAACCGCGTCTTTTTAATCCGCTGCAGCTGTGGTGCGTGCGCTCTTTGAAGCGTATCAGCCCGTGTGCCTGAAAGCGCAAACGCAGAGTTCCTTCAGCGGGCGGGTCGGCGGACACCGCGGTGCTTCGGTTGTAAGCCGGGGGCTTTGAACGTCTCTGACCTTTTTACCGGTGTCCTGCAGGTTCTGTCATCTCTGAGCCAGATCGCTGGCTCTGAGGCGCTCTGGCTGCCGCTGATTAGGGCTGGATTATCTCGTATAGATGCGTGCGCTGGGGCGGTCTCCTGCAGCTAGCGCAGCGAAGTCAGCCAAGGTAAAAGTGCAAACCCGATACAGAAGGAGCAAGACCTGGGGGGTCAGGGGCCAGTCAGCCAAACAGGTCTTCAAATAAATAAAAAAAAAGATAATAGTTTTTAAAAAAAGCACTCCACAAAAGCCGAGGGAAAGTTCATTGATTCATGTTCGAACATATGTTTTGGTTCTGGGTCATCTGTCTTTATTATGCGTGAAGAAGCCAAAAGTCAATGAGGTATTAAGTCTCCCAGAGAAATGGGAAGCCTATCAAATGTCACTAATGAATTAAGTTGATAATTATCTTGGCTTTGTTTACTTTAAGAGACAAATGTCTCTTTGAGTCTGGGTTCTTATTGACTTCTTGATGCCAGTGCCAGCATTTAAATGAGATGCTGGTGCTTGTTGGCAGGGAAAGAGTGAAAACTCTGAATTTTAATTGACTGGAACGAGTCCTGCCCAAGGAACTCTCGTGCTCCTCCGACAGTCCTTCCTCTTTCACGGTTTACGTGTCAAAACAACACGCCACGTCATTCACACCAGATGAGGAGCAACTGAGTGATCGCATTCTGACTGCTCGAGATTAAACGCATCTCATTTATTCAACAATGGACTAATTATAGAGCAATGGGGAGATGGGTGTGAAATGAGGGAAAGAGATGCCCAAGGAATTGAGTCAGGGAATATGTAATATCATCAGCCAGGGCACGATGAATAATTTCCCGGATTAAGATTGACAGCACTCATTCACTACTGTGACATGTAGTGTGTTTGATGTTTCAGGGCACATAACCGTATTTTTTGAACAGCTCTCCGTAGCCCTCCGTTTGACACACAAAAGGGAAAGAAATCCTAGCTTGATTTATTTTAATAAAAGGCCCTACGGCAACTGTCCATCATTTGTGTATAGTGTGTTATGCTTTTCACTTTTGTGAATGAAATTGCATTCCTAACGTGCTGTGTCTACAATTTTAGAGAGAGAACCCAAAAAAACAAGTATTGTTTTACTAGGCAATAGCAAAGGCAGAAATAGACCTGTTGCATAGCTAACGAGATACACTTTTGCTTATTATGATTATCCAGCATCTTTGTGTTCAACTTTCCTCATCAACTACCAAAACTTTTGATGGCGATGCTGTATTTTGCTAAGTCTAATCTCTGTCCCCAACACAGCAGGAACAAGGATCCTCAAAGCTGTGTTTTGAATGCCGTTTTTTGCATAACAGAGACTTGGTTGGTATCCAAGAGCGTTCTCCGTCTCTCTGGAGTTAACGCTACTGAGAAAACAGGGATCCAGTGGGCACAGATGGCTTTAAGGGTTTGCATAATGTCTCAGTCGCAGGTCCATTGCTTGCGTAGATGGGAGGGACGGCGGTGAGTCAGTGTCTTTGTTCGTGCGCTTGAATTTGCTGTGCTCCTCTTTGCATTTGAATGTGCCGTGAGGTACCGGCCCGCTCCTGTCTGGGATGGCTGTGAGGACACTGTCTACTTACAGAGCACATTTCTCTCAGCCCAGACCTTATTGAAAAACTGTTTTGATATTTTTCAGAACTCTGACCAACCTGTCAATCAAACTGAAGGAGGCAGGTGCATCGGGAATTTTCCTTTAAATGTGATCTGAAGGATATGATTGCAGATCCATGGTGAAGCATTTGAGCACATACACACACGCGTACACACACACACACACACACACACACTTGAACAAACTTTCACTTCATTTGCATTTATCATACTTTTTCTGCCACATCACTATTGTGCTTTCGTAGCACAACACACTCACATACATCGTGTTGTATACATACAGCATCTACCTGTTTAAATGGTAAATGGACTGCATTTATATAGCGCTTTTATCCAAAGCGCTTTACAATTGATGCCTCTCATTCGCCAGAGCAGTTAGGGGTTAGGGGTTAGGTGTTAGGTGTCTTGCTCAAGGACACTTCGACACGCCCAGGGCGGGGTTTGAACCGGCAACCCTCCGACTGCCAGACAATCGTTCTTACCTCCTGAGCTATGTCGCCCCTACCTCCTGAGCTAAATCGACAACATATTGTGTTTCTAGTCAAGTACCAAATGTGTAACACTGATTTATTCTAAAGGTCCCTGCAAGACCATAAATTGGGGAAATTGTTTAATTAACAACTGCTAACAAGACAGAGCTTCACATGTGAAAGGGCTAATTTAATTCCATCTCTGCTGCGTTTGCCTAAGTCACTGTTCCCATAGTACTGTCACCATCTTCCTTGTGACTCATTCTTATCAAACTGCTCATTATTATTAGACTTTATATGTGATTTCCTTGGTTGAGGCACTCACACAAAATATGTTTTTCACAAACCCTGCATGTAACAAAATTTTGAGGCCAGAATTTCAAATGCAAAACTGCGCAGAAACAGTGTTGATCATTGAACCATAATAAAATGAAATTTTGATGGCAACAAGCCACATGAAATGGATTACATGACATGTAGAGAGATGGGTTCCCTGTGGTATCGTAACATTTGACAGAAATAACACCATCAACCTACCAATACTTGAATTTTGAATTATAGCCTGTGTCATTTCAATTTGTTTCTATGGACACAGGTTGGGGGTACTTACTTTGCTCTAAAGGCTTGTCTCCCAGTAGCAATTAACCTCTCTCAATTATTAAAAGCACAAATTGTCCTGGGGGACATGGGGGGGTCATTAGGGCTCGACTGGGGACAGTTCATACAGAGATTTCAGGAAGAGCAAAGCTAAATATCTGTCAAACGCAACCATATGTTGTAGGGTCAAATTAACATTTCGAGGAATAAAATTTTCCTTGTTTTGACCTTTTTTACACGGTATATTTGCCCCAGTTTTCACCAATGGAGTAAATGTCAGAGCAGTACCTTGAAATAAATCTATTTCCGTGTAGTTGCATGTAGATTTTTAAATGCATTTTTCATATATTCATGCGTTTTTGCATGCATATTCTTATGAGCTGTGAGGGGGCATGTTCTGTAAAAGCATTCCCTGGAATGTGCTCTACAGTCTGGAATCCAATTCCTACTGTTCTGCTTCTGACTGATTGACTGCAGCACAGGGCAGTGCCTTTGGGCTCTGTGTCATTCACAGAGGAAGGGTATCATACACCAGGTTACCCCCATCTCATGGCTCAACAGCGCCCCCTTTGGTTTATCTGGTACCTGCGGTCTGCCAGCAGCCTGCAGTTCTCAAGTGCAAAGATTAGAGTGTAGTTTGGATGGTGGTCTGCTGATCAAAAGGGCTGGCAGGCTACATGTGTGTTGTGACAGGGGGTCGTGGTAGTTCATGCCCTCTGGTTAGTGAAGAAGGCTGTCACAGCAATGGGATTGAAAATAAGAGGAGCATTGCATTTCAATGTGCAGTGTACTTCTTGTGTTTACAAAACTCGAAAACAGCCGGTGAAGGTCATGAATAGTGAGTCCCTTCATGAATAAACATGTAAAACTCGATCGATTATGATGGTAAGTTCAATATGACTCCTCCTGCAACTTATTAATAGTGAGCTTTTTTAATAGCGACCTGCAATAATACATCCTGTAGATTTCTCCTACCCTTGCCTGTTTAGAACCCAATGATTTATAATTAATACTCATTTCTCATTTCTCTTTCGTTTTGACTGCTGGCCGAGCATAAATTTGCTTCGGTAAGCGGCTTTTATACACTTATAATAACAGGTTTGTCTTTATATGAGTGAAAGTTAAGAATGATGTAACAATGCCTTTTACAGATTTTGGCTGTAAAAAACATGACAAGTCCATTTTAGGCTTCAAAGGAGACATCATTCCCTCAGGAGACACCTCAGGTCAAGAGCCACATCTATCACCTACTTCAAAGCCCCCTGAGACCTAATTTGCCACATAGACTGGAACACAGCTTAAGTAATAGGATGTTTCCCATTGCACCGTGTTGTTAGAGATCTAGTTTGTTAAAGCCTCATATAAACATTAAAATAAGTTTTAGCTATCACCAGTGTTTGAAGCCACAGGTTTGTTCCTGCTTACAGGAAGAAAGGTGTCTTGGAGTCACAGGGAATTGGTTGTTCATCTTTTTTTGTCCTTAAGTTACCCCTGGGGAAATTAAAGTTCTATTCTATTCTATTCTATTCTATGCTAATTAAAATTACAATCCAAAAGGCTACACTGAAAATACAAAGTGCACAAAAATAAGCAGATAAGTAGTCATTACAGAAAGACATGAAATGTGCCCTGTTGTTGTGATGAAAGAACAGAAGAAAATCATATAGAGCTATTGCAGAATATTTTTTGTATTCAAAAGTTTACTCTATGGACTGTCCTAAAGAAGAAATTAACTGCCGGAGGACTTCGGAATCATGCCAGTGATCAGGCCGTCTGTGGAAGACATCAGAAAGCGACGACAGGATGATTATGAAAGCTAATCCTAAATTTTCCACTCGAGTAATTGCTAATGATCTCCATACATCAGGGGTCAAAGTGTCGCAGGACACCGTGCGCAGAAGACTGAGTGAGGAAAATTACAGAAGCTACGCTTCCAGATGTAAACCTCTCATCAGCTCCAAGATCCGAGAGGTAAAATTGGAATTAGCAATAAATAAATAAATAAATAATACAACGATGAGCTTGATGAGCTTTGAAAATAAGTCTTATGGACAGATGAGGTGAACCTTAACCAGAGTGATGGAAAGGTGAAAGTGTGGAGAGAGGGGGGGGGGGGACTGGTCTGGTCTGGGCTTTCGCCATGCTACTTCATCTGTCAAGCATGGTGAAGGCAGTGTGATGACTTGGGCTTATATGGCTGCAACTGAAACTGGTTCATTGGTCTTCATTAATGATATAACCAGCAATGGCAGCATCAGTGTGACAGCTGATGTACACAGAAACATATTATCCATCAATATTCAGAGAAATGCCACCAAACTCATTAAACAAAAGTTTACCATGCAGCAGGACAATGACCCAAAACAAACAGAAAACGTAACCAAGGAGTTCAACAGGAAGAACACGTGGAAGTGTTCCGGTGATGGACATTTTAGCTACATTTCTTGATAAGCGCGTGAATGACAGCTCTAGATTGTTCTTGTGTCCTCATATGAAATGTGTGATAAGTGTGATCTAATCTGCCAGTGCTGGTGTTTGCTCATTCAGCCAGGATAATTGGTGGAAACAAAAACCTGCACACACACCAGACCTCCAGGACGGGAATTGCCCGTCCAGGGTCTATGGTGTGTTTTTTAAACTTGTGAACTTTTTCATGATAACTGTGTGCCATCTTCTGGTGTTCCTGTGCAATTACCATCAAATCAAAACAAGTCAGAGGGAGTGGTTGGCTGGTCAGAGTAAGACTACTTTGAGTAGGCAGTGTGGCACGGTGGGTAAGGAACTGGGCTTGTAACCGAAAGGTCGCAGGTTCGATTCCCAGGTAAGGACACTGCCGTTGTACCCTTGAGCAAGGTACTTAACCAAAATTGCTTCAGTATATATCCAGTTGTATGAATGGATACAATGTAAAAAATGCTGTGTAAAAGTTGTGTACGTCGCTCTGGATAAGAGCGTCTGCTAAATGCCTGTAATGTAATGTAATGTAATGAGTAAGTAAGATGAAGTAAGATGACACCCATTCACAGACGGTATTTGGCCACCACAAGCTGCCAGAACAGCTTCAATGCACCATGGCATGATTCTACGAGTCTCTGGAACTCTACTGAAGGGACGAAAAACCATTCCTCCCAAATATATTCCCTTATGCTTGCTAACAACACAAAACAAAAATATATCGATAAAATTAAAATATACATCATTCCTGTGTTCTGTGGTGAAACTCTCATCAGTTAATTGAACTTGTGACATTGGCCTTCTGTGTTTCTGTGACATACTGTGCATACTATACTATTATTGTTGTTGTTGTGGTTGTTGTTGTTGATGTCAGACCAGGTTGTTGTTGTTGATGGTGATGATGATGATGATGATGAGGAGGAGGAGGAGGAGGAGGAGGAGGAGGAGCAAGATTATGACAAACAGTGATGAGGGGGAGATGATTTGTTTCTGATGATGTTACTCTTGATGCTGGTGATGAAGGTGTTCTTGATGCTCATGACGATGCTGGGGGTAGTGACAGTAGTCATCACGATGCTGATATCCAATGTGGAATCGTCAGCTCGGCAATCGCTGAATTTCCCTGAAAAGTTGTTTGCCGCAGAACTCACGCCATTTCCTTCATGGCTGAGATGGGGGTAGCAGTGTCTAGAGTGTGAGGGTGAGTGCGAAGGCCATGGCTCTGTTTATAAACTGTCCGAACAGGGTGTGCTATTGCAGCTTCGCTCACTTTTTCACCTTTGATTGTAAAGTCGTTCACCTTTCCAGCCTCGCACCCTGTTCATTCAGACGATGTGCACTCCGGATTTTTCCATTCACACCGTGGCAAGGCATTGTTCTCCTGGCAGGAAGCATCACCATCACACCTCTACCTCAGACTGCCGTCTCTAAGACTGAACTCACCGTCCCAAAGATACTGACCTCCTGAAGTATAAAAGTCACACGGCGAAGTGAAATTATTTTCTTTCGTGGCACCAGTGTCTGCCTTAGGCACAGTGCTACCTTGTTTCATTCTCACTCTTATTGCCACTTTTCTTTTTCTTTTTTTAACCATTGCACTGAAACTAGGCAACCCGCCCACTGAATGTTTAACCTTTGATTAGTGCAGCTACAGCTTGCATTGAACTCAGTGCACCTATTTGCTGTTATTACATCAAAGTCATTAAAAACCTGGCCCTCTTGCTTTCTGAAAGACACATTAGGCCATTACCACGGGAACATAACCTTAGCTTTTTTTCCTGTAGTCACTTTTAGTTGTCGTGACTCTAGCTGACAATATTTTATTGCCTTTTTTTTCCCGGAAAAAAAAAAATTTTTTTAAATGCTCTCTCAACTAAGGTTGTTTGTCTGAAAATTGTAGAAGTGGCTGGTTCTAGGAGATGAGTGAAAATGATGCCAAAAATGGTTGATGAAAAGAACAACCCTGTGTGTCTTAATGAAAAACCATTTTGGAATGAATCACTGTGAAGAGGAAATACATGACACACTTATATTTTTCTTTGGTGTATTTTTTCTAATCTAATTGTTCTAAGCAAACATGAATTGGCTATAGGCCACTCTCCGTGGATTCTGTTGCCTGGGAAGTCTCATGTGTTAGCACAAACAACTGTGGCTGCTCAGTTACCAGCATAGGCAGAACTCAATATCATTATCAGGCCATGTTTAAACCTGCATAATTTTTCATTCATTTACCTGCACTGGGGAAATAACCAAAAAAATATTTTTTTTTTCTGCTTTAGGGAGTGTTCATTACTTTTCCCCCGTGTAGT
This sequence comes from Anguilla anguilla, assembly GCF_013347855.1. Classification (NCBI taxonomy): domain Eukaryota; kingdom Metazoa; phylum Chordata; class Actinopteri; order Anguilliformes; family Anguillidae; genus Anguilla; species Anguilla anguilla. The sequence continues at coordinate 12,466,441 of NC_049205.1, read as the reverse complement.
TTCTTGAAATAATTGAGGATTCAGTGTGTCCTGGTGTGTCTTAAGGTTTCTTCAAAAATCACTTTAACTGGGTAGTCCAGGAGGTTGTGCTGTCCGTCTGAGGCCATAAAATATGCATAAGAATGAAGAGGAAAGAGGAGGTTGTACTTCTTTCATACCTGATTGTTAGAATACCTAAGACATAATTTAAAAGTTAGAAATTTTGAACACTGTCAGAGAGTTTAATTCTTGAACAGAAGTTTCAACTTTTGAGTGAGGTGTGCCTGGCATGATAAAACTGGTGACAGATGAGAATGGTTCCCCTAGTGACCACTAGAGGTCACTCTGCTACAGGTGTAGAATTATATGTTTTCAATTCAAATGACACAACGCTCACAGAAGCATAAGTCATTCACATTTATCATAAAAGAACAACTGAATGCATGAAATTCACTAAACGGTTTTACAGACAGCTGTTTCCCAACATGGTGACCTGCTTCATCTTTGGCTGACACCTTCGATTTCAGTCCTGAAGCTAGGGAGTACAGCAAGTAGATGGATATAAATGCACAAACATAGTCAGAATGTTGCCTTCGACAAGGGAATATTGGAATCTGAATTCACACAACAATTCGGGAGCTGAATTCAGACAATAAGAAGAACTCACAGGAAAATTCACACCATTTCTACAGATTTTATAACATTAGTATAGAACATATCTAAATTATTTTGAGATATACATTTTTCTGCTGACATGATTTTGCTATGCTTTGCTTGTCTTTAATGACTATGCTTCAAGGTCATAAAGTCTGGTCTAGTTTTGAAAAACCCACTGATGTTTTTATTCTATCACTACTTGTTTTCTAACATTTTTTAATGTCATTCTTTTTTCTTTTTCTCCGACTCTGGAACACTCAGACATTAAACCAATAGCTATTTTCACTCGGATGTCCAGTGTGTAAAAGAAAATGAGATGCTAAGAAGGGGAGTTTAAAGATGTTTTCTAGTTCTGCGCTTCTGCACTCTATTTTGTATTACAGGAGGCTTTTACCCTCCATTTTTTGTTAATGACCAGGGACCATTTTGTTTCTTTTTAAGCTCAGTTAGTCTGCTGGGTAACAAGAACACTGAACATGCATTTTCTGGTTGGATTAAGCCAGCCCCCAGGTATTCACTATACCTCCATTCTTCTTGTGGTAACTTATAAGTGATTAATAGTAGCCTACAAGGTAATTAATATGTATGAGGCTGGGAGGAAGTTCAGTATGAATAGCATCATATGCATGCTTAAAATGGACTCAGGATTGCTGACACATCTTGGTTATAACTATGCCATTTTTAAATGAATTATTTAACTACAGTTTTGGCAGTTGGTTCATTGATCACATCTTAGCTCAAAGCCACTGTGCAGAACAAATAGAGCCTCACACAGACCTTACAGGAGGTAAACATCCGTTCTGAGTGCAGCAAGGTGTTTGGGCTTGCAAAACCTTCGCTAGAAGGGAAGAACTAGAACTCACAGAACCAGTTAGCACAAAGGAGGGAATGACAAACAATGTCTAAAAATGTTAAAGGGTTTTCCTGTAGAGAATATCGCTGGCTTTTGAATACACAAAGCTTTGTTCCTAGAATAAGGTCTACCATTGAATACTGTTCAATATTCTTGACATTTTGAGGTTTTGCTACCTCAGGAAATTGTATTTATTCATTTTTAATGTAATAATCATTTTTCAGTGCACGGCTTTGTCAGTCTTCCTCCTCAAATTTAACTAATGTATGGATAAACCAATAACAGTTCCCAATGCCTCTAATGTGGGTACTGCTGCATCTCATTGTGGAATTTCTTATTAAATGAATGAATTTTATTTCATTGCACCCAGAGGCTAACACGAGTCATAGAATGGACAGAGGATGACTTGTATTTTCGTAGTCCTGTCCTTGAAGAGCCCCAGGCCTCCTTCTCTCTACTTGCTGGAGTTTACAACACTGCAGAATGGAACCACCTCCAAACTCTCTCTCTCACACACACACACACACACACACACACATACACACATGCAAACAGAGTGTGCATATACTCACCCAGGTGCACATACAAACATGGTCATACACTGTATACACACATGGTACATACACACATATCCATGTGCATGTCCATGTATATATATATATAATATATATATATATATATATATATATATATATATATATATATATATAAATACACCACATACATTCACATATATGTGCCCATTCATACACAGACACCATTGTGCAGATGTTTCTCAGGGGTGGGTCAATTATGGACAACACAGGGCACTGTTTTCTGCCAAACTATCCTTCAGTCTCACAAGAATACACATCCAAAATGGCAGTCCGGGGTAGGGGGAGAAGAGTCCTGCTAATCGAGTGGCCGTGAGACCCTGTAGCCGAAGCAGTCCTCACACTGTCTGGCCCAGCTGTGGCTGTCAGTCCTCCAGCCAGTGCTCATTTGATGAAGCGCCTTCTCTGTGAGGAACAACCAAAAGGCTCTGCTGTACAGATGATAACACCTGCTACTGCCACACAGCTTTTTACTAGATAAGGGGCCTGAACACCCCTGCCCAGTTTTCAGTGTTCTTTATTTTATTTAATTTAATTTATTTTTATTTGTATTTTATTTTATTTTATTTTTTTTTGGGGGGTGGGGTGGGGGGGGAGTAAATAATCTGAAGATATTCTAAATTTTATAATGCTTACGCATCATCCTCCTACATCATTCCCTGTTATTACAGCTTGTCAGAGCCAGAAAAAGGGGACAGAGAATCACGCACAATTTCTGGGAGCAATATTTCTACTGCTCTGATCAGCCAATATATTTCAATACTGGCATCCATGAACCTGATGAACTACACTACCGTAATGGCATGAGAGGGGATCCCTTCATACAAATTACCTGCAAAAAAAAGTTAACATTTTTACAGTTTTACTTGTCAGTATGTACTTAATAGAAAAAATATTGTCTTCTATGTCTTCTATGTGCAGATTCATAAATCAAATTACTAGCTTGTGTATATGTATGTTAATTTAATGAATATTAGCATACCCAATTTTCAGAGGGAGAAAATTTAAAATAGTTTGTGTGCAGCGAAGGGGTTCCTTGCCAAAATATTTTTTCATAAGAAAACTTTAATAGAAAGTGCTTGCGTGTCTCGCGTTGAACTTGGCAAGCCAGAACCAAATATTCTCCTTACAGAGCAGTATGTATATCACCTGGAGGCGTAACGCCTACAGTGGTTTTAAAATGTGTGGGAGATTGCTTAGCGGTAGATATTGAAAAGGCTTAGCGAGGAGTCCAGACAGCTTCTAATTTTTAATTTTGCAAGAATTATATGCTCAGAGCGATCAGTTTTTATTTGATTAACGTAAAGTTTGCCCGTGAGGACGTTTTATTTTTCCTTATTTCAACACTTTATCTTGCCCTGAGCCCCTCCCTGCATGGCTGTGTAAACTTTTTCTGTGGATTTGGCATATATGGGGTTTCTCCTACCCAGCCCTACAGGACTCTTATACGAGAGTGCTGAGAGAGCAGCAGAGCATGCTGGTCTTCATCTCTCTTCCAAAGGGCCAACTGTGTTTTTATTGCACTAATTTTGCCTCCGCGGGCCTGAGGCTTTGATTTCGAGTACATTGCAAATATCCGCCATGAATTTTATGTACATTACCGAGAACAGGAACAGAACGTCCCTCTACCCCTGATCCTGTTCTTACCCTATTAGTCTAATGCAGGCCGTGATACAAGAGAAGAAGGTTTGATTTAGGAGGATGTGCCATATCTTGCAATGTGACCTACAGAAGCGTTTTCATTTTTACCTTGGCATTTGTTTTGTTTTGAAAATATAAATTACGAAGTCTCCGTAAGGCTTCTGATGCTTCAGATTGAAGTCTGAATAAGCTCTGAATGCCTTGCAGAGATAAAAACAAAATGTCCTCAGCTGATATACCTTTTGTCTTGACAGTATGACAGGCGGCGTTTCCGCCTGGGGGTATTTGCATAAGCCTAACAGATACAACAAAGGCAAATTGCACTCGGATGGAATCTAATTATCTGACAATGCGATGTAGGGGGGATGAACACCTTCACAACTCACTGGGCAGTGTAAAAACAAAAGTTGGTTCCATCAGTGAGGGTGCAAGGCGACTGAAGTAAAACCGATTGCTTCCTCTGAGACGCAGATGGTACTGTAAATGTGAATTATCAGCATATGGTATTTACAGATGTTACAACCTTAAATATGTCAAAGATGTAAGTCTGTCATAAAACCAAAATGCAGTGCTGCAAAACAGACAAATAATTGCATAATTTAACAGATTTGAGGTTTTATGGTCTTAATATTTCACAGCTTCTGCAATGAGCGTAACATAACTGTTAGTTGTGTGTACTTCATAGGTACTGAGCTCATGATGAACTAGAACAGCTGATTACACAATTAGCTCACCTCACCTAGTTTACTGGACCTAAATTGGCTCATTGCTTATTTTGAAATGACAAACTAGTAAAGGGAGTGTGGTAGGAATCCCATATTGGGTGGACCGATCAATGACTGTCTCGCCAGAACCAAACTAATAGTTTTTGCTCCCCACAACAAAACACAGTGATTGGTTCAAATCAGTGAGTCACTGGTGACTCATGCACCCATTTTTGGTTTCATGAAACGTCACTCTCACATCGCTAGTGCGAACAAGGGAAACACGAAAGATGGCCGGCCTCTTTTTCAGTGAGATAGGAGGCCTACTCTGCTGATGGCTCAGAAGGAACCTCCGAGCATCGGCAGACGCCCCCTCTCTTAACCTCACCGCCCTGACTCCGTCAAGTAAGCGCTGTCCAGGGAGTGAGAGAGCGAGAGCCTTATAAACGACATTCCCTGAATGAAGTATTCTGGAGATAAAGCTGTAATTTCACTTCCCTCTCCCCTTTACCCTCAGGACAGATCTTCCTCATATAGACCTTTTACTGCAGCAGGTTCCTCGCTAAGGCAGAGGCTGGCTGCCTCTGGTATTGGAAGGGGGGTTTAATATCTCACAGCCAGAAAGGAGCCGTCGATCAGTGCATCTTTGCGAGACAGGTTCCATTGGTCGAACTTTGGCAGGTACCTGATAGAAAGGCTGAGAAACAACTAAAAGAATGAAGAGTTAGCTGAACTCAGCCAGTTTTGGTTGTGGGGCCTTTACCAGAGATAAACCACAATATGCACCGGATACTTCTTATAACTACATTACCCATGTGTCTTTGATGGAATTACGCCGTTCCTACCCTCCTGAGCTCAGTGGTGCAGGCAGCATGAGCCTCTGCTTCTTATGACACCACAATTCATAAACTGGACATTGCACATTCGGAGGAAGACTTTTTGTGAGCAGCTCAGCCAATGAATTTGCTTGTTTTTTCTCCCGGTCATAACTAACTTAAAGTTGAATACGCTGAAGTATACTTCACCACAAGCAGTTTACTGATGACCGTTAAAATGTAGAAACAGAACTAAGCATTTGACATTTGACTGTCAGGGTTTGTTTTTGGACAATGGTTGCCGGTTGATAGAAAACAAGAGCAAGGGAAGCCCGCCTTCAGAACGAATCCCCTTAATCTCGACAGAGCTGCCTCTTGGATCCCAACCAGCGTTTCCAGCTGGTTTCTATGTGACCTTATCAAAGACGAGCTGCTAATTAAACAAAACGTGCTCGTACATGCCTGCGCCGTGCATCGCTGGGCTACGCGTTGCCGTGGCACCACAGGCTCTCCGTTATTGGAGGAACATTTCGGCACAGAGCCGCTGAATTCTTTAAATGCCACAGCTCCATTCTCCGAAGGCTGGGGTTGTTCATTTACCACCAGCTAATAGCTGTTTCTTGTGAAGGACATCAATATAGAGTGCACACATTATCCTTTTATTTTGAGGCTTATTTATATATTTATTTATTTTTTAAAATAAGAATGTTGTTTTTTCTTTTGTGCTTGCAAAAACCAGTGGCTTTGTGTTTTTGGAATGTGTGGCTTTTTCGTTTTCTCCTCTATATAAAAATGAATACTACCGTCAGACAGTACAGAGAAGAAACAAACTCGTTTGGTTACATTGTGTTAAATGGCATGGCATGCACAATCAGGTTGTATGGAAGGGCCAGCAGTGGGATGGCAAGTATGAGGAGAAGTCTGAGTACCCGGAGGCTGACCAGGGTTTTTGGATTAAGCTTATCTATGTTTAATGTTCTTAAAACAGATAGCACATCCATTGCAATCATGGGACTAAGAAAACATTTATATTGAAAAGCCAAATTATATTAAGAGAATATAAGTGGATAAATTATATTGAGTAGAATTGTATTAAGAGAAGATAAGAAAATAAGAGAGGCAGAGAAAAAAGGGGACTGCTTTTTTAAAAATGATTCACTGGTAAAACAGACATACATTAAGTGCACTTTGATGTGGCTGTAATAGTCAGAGTTCAGCTGAAACCCCAAAACACTCCCACCCCCTTCAGTTATTGATAAAAGTCTCATTGTTCTTTTCTACAGTCTAAATTTATGGCCTGGGGTGTCTTCAGTTGTGAATTTTATTGTTGAAATTGTGTTACTGGTTAAAATAATTACTTTTATAATCTCAGACTTCTCAGTCAGAACCAATAATTACTGCAGTGAACTGCCGGGTCAAGTGTTCATTTTGTTTATCCTGTAACAGAATGTGGAACGCGCAGAATAATGTCAGAAATGACAAATCATAAAGAAGACAATCAGCGTTACCACTGAAGACCAGCTGTCTTCAGTTGATTCCATACTCAGATCACCTTTAACTTCAGTGAGAATGAGATCAATAATAAACCTGTTAATTGAGAACACAACCGAAAACAATTGTTTTTAAAGCAATTGCAGTTATTGCTGGATGACAACGCCTCAGTGAAAGGTTATGCATTCTCTGATAGATGAGAAGTCAATCTAAATGGATGATAGGTCAATCTCTTTGCCCAGAACTTGGAGCATCAAATTTAAGCACTTGTCGAATTTTGTTGGCATTCATTATATTACACTTCACTGACAAGTTTGAATAAAGAACAAAAAATGAAATTAGGTTTAATGAAATGAAATAAGTGGTTTGACTGTTTTGAAGGACACAGCCCCATTACTGTCTGCGGATGACTTGTTTCTATACATTCCTTTTCAAAGGGTATGCAGCAATCCAGTCTGATGTCAATCATCTTGCACACTTGCCTTTTCCTCGTAATCTAAGATCTCGCTTTTACAAGACAAAGCGCATGCATTTCCCAACACTGGCACAGACTATCTGTGTTCTGTTCTTTAATTAAAAATGTTCCAACGCGAGCAAGAAACCTTTGTATTTGCGTGTTTGTTTTTGTTAATGTTTTTTTCTGGCAAGAGCAGAAACAGACGTAAGGAGTGGATTTGACTGCCGGGCCAGTGAATAACATCGCACGCATTAGTAGCCGCAGTCTGTCTTCTGTCATAACGAGATGCGGGAGGCTGCGAGAGAATTATAATTGGCATCCATACGCCGAGCGGGGAATCCGAGCGCGGCATATGGTACACGGAGAAAATCGGCTCGTGGCAAGTTCAGGGCGTGCCAACCGGTAGGTAGCGCAGGACGGGGAAGCGTATGTACGGCACAAACAAACGGAATGAGACAGGTGGTAGCCTTCAGCGCAATGCTGAGAGCGACACGTTTTATTTTTTATTTTTTTTATGTGCTATTAGATTTTAGTACACATTTGTACTTGAGAGGGGAAAAACATCCATAGTAGGCAAAGAACATTGTACTGATGGGCATCTTTCTGTGCTCCTCATCTGGATTTTTAAAAGCTCCTAGCACGCTGTCTCAACAAAACAGGAAACAGGTTTTTTTTCCTTTTGTAAAATGACCATGTATAGCCCATTGACTTGGAACAAACATTGTACACCCAATTAAATGTTTTGCGTGGGTCTTTTTTTAGTGTCCTCAAATGGCTTTCTTGTTCCAGTTTGATGTGTGTTAAGTGACAAAATGATAACTGTATGTTAGCTGCTGATAATGTTTCAGAGAGCAACAATGGATATCCTTCAAAGGATATGTCAAGTCTTTCAATTCAGCATCTGCAGAATTTATACTTGCAGATAGCAACACTCATTTGGTCAAAATGTCATGCCAATAAAAGTACATTTGCTGAATTTTTGGTCACCACCTGCTTCTTCTAGTCTCCTCTCAAATAAAAACGTCTTCCAAAGGATTTAAGAGCCTCCATTGTCCGGTGCAATATATTTAAGTAGGCCATAATTAATAATGAAGAGATCGAAAGGACACATTATTATAGATTATTAAGTGGAAAATCTGATGTGGAATAATTAATTCACATTTTTCTTTTCAAGTTTAAGTCTTCATGTGTTTGACTTTTTAAAATGAGGCAGAAACACATTTCCATGTTTGTAATGGAATAATACATAAATCTGCCCCTGATTCAGGATTAATATCATATCAAACACTGGGTATCATTATAACTGCTTCTAGCTAGAGGGCAGTATATAACGAAGAGGATCATTAGGAAGCAGGTAGGCAGCTGGAACTGATGTACATTAAGACTTGGTGATCAGGGAGGGATATCAGCTAATTACATCAATGTCTATTTTGTTCCTTTCAACAGTAATAAGCATGAGAAACGGAAAAAAAGATGTCAGCCATTCAGTATCACATTGTTGCAATCCAGTTACAAATGACCAGTTATCAAGGTTGCTATTTTTATTGGCTCTCTTTTTACACCCAATAAAACTAAACACAGACCTTGAAATAGCAACTGGAAAACAAGCTATTTGGATCCAAATCCAGTTACATTTATGCCCCTATATTCAGCCGTAAAAAAAAAAAAAAAAAATCTGTGAATTGCATGCTTCAAATTATCGATTTCATTATAAGTTGTGCTCTTTTGAATCTTGTTGCACTTTTCTTCCATATCACAAAAAAATTCTGCAGGATAAATATTTCCCCCGGGCATAACAACCAAAATGAATCATGTTCACATTTTTGTCGAGCAAACTTTTCCACTTACTGCTGCAGAACCGAGTAACATAATTCTGATATCAGTAAACCTGTCTTTGACAGCCAGAAGAATGCTGTAGGGTGCTGTGTAACACTGTGGCTGTGGAGGCAGAAGTCACCTGTAATATTAATCAAGGTTCCGGAAGATCCAGGAACATTTTCTTCAGTGCCAGGCCATCCAGAGAGATGGTGAGGACAGACGACCACGGGATAAGGCAACACTGGGATGCCGTTCCAGAACTAACACAGGTCGCACACTGCGCTCTGTAAACCTAACGTGCTTCATAGCGATAATGTGTGAGGTCCAAGGTAATAGGTAGTAAAAGGGTAATGGTCAGAAATGGCAATTCATGTTATGTCGACTGCGTACTCACTGAGGTATAATAATAAATACTGCGTGAATGAAAGGAGCAATAAGAGGTCAACTTCTGCCGGCTGCCTGTTACTCTCCCTCCTCATGCGTAAGTTCAGGCTTGTAGGTGCCTGTCAGAAAAAGAAAAATCACTCTGGAAAAGACAAATCTATTGAGCGGTGTTGTTGGATTGGATTAATTCCCTTTTAGAATGCTAAAATCTTCATTATGCACAAAGCCCACACAGTTTTAAATCCTGAATAATGAAGTTAAATTAAGCTTTAATTAATTATTTAATTAAAGTAAGTAACTTAATTAGCTATTTTTCATGCCAGGTTGTTTTATTAAACTTTAGCAAAGTTATAGTAAATTAAATTTTTGAAGCCCCACAAATTATATTTGCATATATTCAAATCAAATAGTTATCTGAATTATAATACTTGCTGCATTTTTTATTGTTTTGACCAAATGGCCACAAAATTCAGAATCAGATTCAACAGTGATTTCATATAATCCAATCCGCAAGACTTCCTCCTCAACCATAGTCTCAAACCTATAGCCTATTATGGGATGGGCTATTGTGAAGAGAGGGCAGCAGGAGAGAGGTCCTTTAAGGTCACATACCCCATCTGCTTGTGTGTTTTTCCTCTTGTGCCGGCTGTGTCAGTTGTCAAGGAGTTTCTATCCAAAGGGTCAGGAAATTTGCATCACAAACGCTTGCGAAGGATGTCTAGATACAAAGCTCAGAGTGTTTTCACCGCAAGGGTTACAAAGGTTAAATCAATGCATGGACGTACATACCTAATATATTACTCTGAAGTGTGGGCTTAAAGCCAATGCAGGAGTAATGTGAAATACTGTATAGAATAAGGAGAAGAATAAAAACAATAATAAGTGCGTGCAGCATGTTACAGAAACACAGAAGGCCAATGTCACAATTTCAATTAACTGATGAGAGTTTCACCATAGAACACAGTAATAATATATATATATATATATATATGTATATATATATATATATACATATATATATATATATATATACATATATATACATATATATATATATATACATATATATATATATATATATATATTATTAATATCAGTTTCCTTTGCATTTTTAGCAAGCACATTTTTATTGGAATGTACACATTCAGACACGCAAAGGATGAAATATACAATAAAGGACAGATAGAATAGATGGCACAGTTACAGCAAGTCAAGGCAAACATGGAGTAGACATACAGGTAACAATGACAATATACAGTATGACAAGTGTTATTGCGTAATGGTGAAAACTCATCTTGTCATAGTAATAACGTGTGCTCTGAGGGTATTGTGGTGGTAAGGCAATGTTCTGTAGAAGCCCAGGGAACCAAATTAGAGGGTGTTGGTGACGGCCCACTGGCACCAAAGACCCACAGATCTGCAGAGATCATGCATATGGATATGCCGTGCTAGTGTATGACACGGGGATAATACAAGGCCCCTCTCCGCTCGTGGCCAGGGGCCTGCTGATGCTGTTAGCGCACAGCGGGGCTGCCGCAGCATTGTTAGCCGCACGGCGCGACAGCTGCTCGCGGGTCACGCGCGTCCGTCGGTCCGCCGCGCGGGGCTAACGACTCAAACGGGAGATCCCGTGGGAGGTGAACGTCAGGGAGGCGAAAAGGCGGGAGGAGAACCAGACGCGCCCCGCACGCAGGCGTTGCTTTGAGATTGAGGTGACAGCGGGAGCTCGTACCTTCTCCGTCAGGGTCTAGCAGCTGGTTATTCGTTTCAGGGGGGTCGTGCTAAAGTTGACGCTGAAGGGAGAAGAGGTAATGCACACTGTAATGGTCCCAGAGGCATTTGCCCTCAAGTCGACGCGTGCGAGAAGGAGCCTCGTCTCAGTGAATTTTGATATTGTGACTGCGCTGGACTGCACTGGGTCTGTCGCTGATCGCCGTCAATCCTATAAAGATAAGAGAGATAAGAGATGGAGAGCCAGTCAAGGAGTGATGTCATGAAGAAGAACCCTTTGTTTATCTTAAAGAAAAGATCACTGATGTGAGGGGAATATTCTGTCTAGCAGCAGTGGTGTCTTGTCCTTAACTTTTCCACAAAATGCTATGTGTCAGGAAAGGCTGTGGTGTTTTGACATCCACAGATTATCACGAGCAGTTTTATTAATTAATTTATTTATTTGGCAGGTTATTTGCAAAGCTGTGATAAATTATAGACTGTGAAGCAGTGAGAGGAACATGAAAACATATAAAATAAATTATATGTTGATAAAAATAGTGTGTCAGAATTAAAAAATGTTTTTTTACCATCTTAACTGAAAATTAAAGGCAACGTTTCATAAAGGTCAGGCTGTCTGCACACAATAACAAGCATACTCTGTGCAGTGTGGAGTGGTGGTATGTAAAATAGTGTCAACACTGTCAATGTTTTTCAACTTTCTTCATGCAAAGTTGGTTGGAAGTAAATCAACATGCGCCACAGTGAATAATGCCATGTATTAATAGTAATAAAGTTATATACCTCAAGCTTTTGTATAATTTTCTCAAGACAAGGGGGTGATTTATTGCGCGCTTTTGCACAAGATGGATGAAGAGGTTATTTTTCAGTGTTGGCGTAATAATTTTCAGGCACTCGTTTTTGAAAAAAAAAACATTTTCTGCATCAAGCCACAAAGAAAGTGTTTTTATTGCATAATGAATGTAGAGACCACTTGACTTTGGCTGAGGCACAGCAGGGGAACCATATAATTACCGCACAATTGATGCACTGGCGGCCTCTTTGTGAAGGTGTTTGAGGTGGGCATCAAAATGGCAGACTGTCTAAAGTCTCTCGTTATTTTTTTTTTGTTTCTTTCTTTTGTTTTCTGCAGGAGAGGGAACACTCTCACATTCAATCTATGACCCTTCACACACCTGGAGAGGCTGACAGGCGGAATTTTAATGAGCTCGGTATTTGAATGTGATTTGAAATGGACTTAGGGCCACAGCTGCACCTGATTTGGAACATATAACCTGTCATCCTCCTTTCAATTTATTTCCTTTGGATCCTTTCTCATCACAGGTTCGGGTGCAGAACAAAGAAATACTGCGAATAAATAGAAAGCTGAATTTCTTTATAAATCTTGAAACAACCACAGTGAGAAAAGTACAGTGTGTGGGGTGCATGATACATCTAAGCAATAATGTAATTGTTTGTTTTATTCTGATTAAACTTGAAGTTTAACATAATTTTGAGTATTTACATAATGAAATTTGGACACAAAAAAATTGTAGAATTAAGATTGCAACTATGACATAATGCAATCTGTGGTTGCAGTATTTTTTGATTCAGCTGTGATAACTGAGTCTGTCTTTGGCCAGGGTCTATCTCTGCTCATTTAGCTACGAATACATTGATACCTACTGAAAATTTGGTCTGTCTAGTTGTTGCTGTTAAGCAGTACTGGCATGAAGATGGTATGTACTTTATGCCCCTACTGTTAATGAATTAGTTAGCTTCAGTATCAGTTGACTGGGTAATTTTTTTTCTTAGCTTCCCATTCTTTTGAATTACAGATTTTCCCGAGATTTTGATTTTATGTGCACCCATAATTTTACTGCTCTATTTTGGGTATGTATCATTGGTAGGTTGCAGACTAATTATTCTCTGTATGCGTTATTTGGTCTGAGTGTGTGTGTCTGCGTGTGTGCGTGCGTGTGTGTGTATTACATTTTTTGTATGGTTCTACAAAAACGATAAGTGCAGGGCTTTATATTGGATGCTTGTCCCATAAACAATTGTTCTGCTGAATGTGCAAACCCGTATCATAGATAGAGAAAAAGGCAGCCGGAAGTATTGACTCAATTTTAATTGGTAGCTACACATCCAAACCTTCATATATGCACCCCACCCAATTTAAATGTTTCTGTCCATTTGGATCGTCATCTTTATCCCATCCAAAATATAAATAAAAAAGAGAAAATGAGATTTGCTTTAAATAAGGTAGAATCTGTGCTTTAAATCAGATAGAAACTATCCATGTGATGTTGTCACTTAAATAGGAGTTACAACAAATATGCAATGACATCCCTTGGCTTCTGGATAGGTGGGGTAAGAGGATAGTGACTCTCTCTTTCTCTCTGTCTCTCTCGCTCTTTCTCTCTCTTGTTCTCTCTCTCTCATTCCCCCGCGATAGTGGAATTCAAGACATGCGAAGGCTCTATAAATACTGCAGGCGTCATTATACTCCAGGATAACATCACTCTGTGACTGAGGGGTCTTCAGGATTTAAACACTCTTTGGCCGACATATGGTAAAGACTAATTATATCACAAATCTTTTGTAAAAGCTGCTTTCCCTTAACCTTCAATAATTAACCTTTTATCTATGTCACCAAAGTTTATAGTTCTGTCTCTTTGTAAGTTCTCCTCAATATTTATTTTTTGATATCGTGGAAGAGATGGCAGATGTTTGCTTATTTATTTATTTATTTTCATTAGTATTTTGTGGGGTCTTGCTGGCTTTAGTCAGTAGTTCCCATGATCTCTTTGAGTCTTCTTGCCTTTCATTGTGAAGTTGTTTTCCCACTGGCTCTCTATTTATTGATCTCAGTTTACTGAAGTCATTCTTCTGTTCTTAGTTCACTCTTCTCATTTCCCTGTCCTTTTCAGGCTGCTTTGAGTATGATATTCTCACGATGATGTCAGACTGATATTCCCCTGCTGTTCTCAGTCTGATTTTCACCTGCTGTTCTCAGTCCAATTTACTCCTGATGTTCTCAGTCTGATATTGCCCTGCTGTTCTCAGTTTGATTTTCTCCAATTATATCAGTCTGGTATTACCCTGCTGTTCTTAGTCTGATTTTTTCTTGATGTTATCAGTCTGATATTACCCTTCTGTTCCCAGTCTGATTTTGCCCTGAGTATGCATCCCCAGAGTTTGTTGTTGTCATGCATTTTATGCCCCTGATTGAAAGACATACAGCTTGGCCCTGGAACTTTTGCAAAGGTTCCAAGAATTTCTTGCATACAGTATATCTTCATTTTCTTATATTTGGGTTTTTCAACAGGCCTGCCTGACGTTCGGCACCTTGTCATCTTCTGAGATCAACACAGTATCATTTGTTTGGAGAAATAAATAGTTTAAGAAACAACAACTTCAGAAATGTGCCACTGCTTAACTTTGGGCAGTAAATTTCAGCTGAAGGAATACTTTTCACAGCCAAGAGTTCGCCATGAATCACGACCGTGATTCACTGTTCCAATTTGCCTGCCATGTTGTTTCAGGTGGATAGACACAGAGATGAGGAATGGGCTGCACAAAGTCATCAATTAAAGTTAGCAGTCTCCTTTGTGTACTCGTCTTTTGCGTAAAAAATGAGAAGTGGTAAATGCATCAACTTCCCGTGGAAATGCTTGACTTCACGCTGGAACCCTGTTTCAAACCCCTTCTGGTTCACGGAAGCCCTACTGTAGAGGGCTGCCAAAGAGCAGGGGGCAGGGGGCGGCCGGGGGTGGCGGTGGTGGTGTGGGGCGGTGGGGGGCGGTGGGGGGGCGGTGGAGGGCGGTGGAGGGTGCAGTAAATGATGCTTTGCTGCAATATTCTGAATTCAATTTAGCTTTTGTCATCAAAATAAATAAATAAATGAATACAATTTTTTTTTTCATAGAACCATTTCTGACCCAGCTAACCCAGGAATATATTATAATTAATAAATATAAAATATAAAAACATGTTTTTTTTTTTTTAATAAAGCTGAAATGCTATAATCCTCCAGTTGTATTACAGTATACGTGCATCCTGAAGTTATTATAAAGTTACACTCAGTTGAAAGCAGAATTGAATGTGCTATCATGTCTTAGACAGTCTGGTTTTCCTGTTTTCCCTCTCGACATTTTCTCTGTTCTTCCTTGTTCTCTAAATGTAGGCTGGTACAAAAGACATGCAAGCAAACATAAATCACACTTCTCTTTTCTTAAACAACTTTGAATCCCGAAATAGTGCAAAAAGGCATTAGGTTGTATCATATAGTCATGACAGTAAAATTATATCATATTAATATCACTGTCATTGCAACATCACACACTGTTTTCTTTCTTACATAAAGTTTTCTGAATCCCTTGGTTTAAAAACTCCTTACAAAAGAGGGATAAAGAAATGGAAGATTTGTATAACTCTCATCACTCTGCAAAGCATATATTTAAAGAACTTAATATGTGGGTGAAGGAATAAAAACATGATTAGAAAATGTTTAGAATTTATTTTTGAGTCATTTCCTAACTTACTGGTGAGTCATGTACACAATGTAAATGAAGCCAAATCATGTTTACCAAGGGGTTTACTTCATAGACTACTGAAGTGAATCTTCACAGTGTGCAGGGCAGGGCACCATGTTCCAGAATTCCTGAACATTCTCTTTGGACTGTGACTGTTAAAGTCAATAAATAAGTCAGTGGTTCACATAAGAAAAGATGGATCAGAGCAAAAAACTTTCCTACAGTTTTGATGCCACCTCTACCCACAACCCACTCAATCACTTTAGCAAGTCACAGACCACATCAATCATGTTGGCAAATACTGTTAGAAAATGAGCAACAAAGGATACCATGTATGTATGCAAAATAAAGGTTCAGGATATAGGCTCAAAACAACCTCTCTCATTAATTTAATAGGCTTTATTGAAAGAATGCAAGTACATTTAAAATCATTGTTGCTCTGCAATGAACTTTTATTAGCCTATTTATCTCATACTTTATTTGTTTCCCATAAAAAATAATGCTATGCATAAGATTCTCTTACATACCCATACATGCAAACCTTTTATTTAGTGGTGTGTGGTTTCAGTTATATAGCATGCAGTATATACAATTATACATATTGGAAAACAATAAAATAAGTTTTTGAATGAGCTTTACATTCCTACAGATAGCAAGTAAGCATGGGAAATGTTCCATCATAGTTTCAGGTAATGGAATGTGATTAAAAAGAGAAACAATCATTAAGTGCAATGAAAAAATACATCCCACAAACACATTTATTTATGCATGAATTGTATAACAGTGTGCATTTGCCAGCATATGCACATTATAAAACTTCTGTTTATGGGGCCACTTTGTCCGATTCAGACACAAAGATTTGTTTTACAGCTGCGTCCTATTTTGCACCAAAATACATTTTATGAAAGGGCTGCACACAATGACAACCAAATTACCATGCAGCAGTGTGAAAAATAATAATATGAAGTAAAGCTTGTTAAAGTTTTGTTGGAACTTGAAATTTGCTGACAGGAAGACAAAGGTGCAAAAGTGCGGCAGCCTGCTTGTCTTGGCAGGAGAGGGAAAAGCAGCCTGAGATTGCAATGGGTGACATCCATCAACGAAGCATAACTGATGTTGTGTGGCGTACATCTAACATTTGCACGGTTAGAATGTGTTTATCTGCTGACTCTGTAAATCAGAACCAGTGATCTTAGTCCGGCCTTTTAGGAGCGGTAGAACAATGAGGTAGAAAAATGAGGCATGCACTAGCTAGCATGGCACTAGCATTCAAAATACTTTTCAGAAACTCATTAAATGACACCTGCTCGAGAACGCATATTGCATTCCATTACTAGATCACTGAATGAAGTAAAATATACTTTTTGCATTTTTTTTTCTCACGTCATTTTGACACTTCTGATATGAGAAAGTTATGGCCCTAACAAGATCCATAACACTTTTTCTGTCATTCAGAGTAGCACGACATACTGCTTTTGTGCTGTACCTCAAAGCCCTGGAAACAATGTTAACGAATATAAAAGAGTGAAAGCCCTGTTCTTCCTGGTCTCTGGTACAATAAACCATGCACACCACATTACTGTACATCTCTCTGTCAGGGGTAGTTTTCCAGACTTTATACGTTACACTTTGTTTTTCAGTTCTCGGCTTGAAATAATTGAGATTGGCTTATTTTAGCCAGCCAGGAATTATTCCACCTGGAGGTAGGCCAATTTAATTAATTTTCTTGTGTTTTTATTAGGCAATGTGTTTCTACCCAATTAACCCTTGGGCAACCGATGCTGTTTATTCTGACTTGTTTAATTTAGTCATGACTCATTTCTGAAAAATCGTGTTTCCCCAAACTTTTTGAGTGGATGTGATACCTGTGGCTGAATCTTTTTTTAAATGCAGCCTAACGTAGAGTACTTTCAAATACGGAAAATCTATTTATGATGACAGCAGTACAAAATTATAGAAATTGGGCAGTTGGCCCTTTTCTGTGATACTGTATCATTTTCAGACAGCAAGCCTGCTGGTAAGGCTACTGTGATAACAACTCTGAATGAGAGTTGAGAGTTTTTTTCTGATACTGATGCCAACTGTGAATGAGGCTGGTTCTGACTTATGACTCAGATTTGGCTGACGCTAATAACAACTCTGGATGAGGCTGGTGCAGCTGACTCAGCGTTGGCTGGCAATGGTACAACTCCAGTGCATGTATGACAGTGTCCTATAATGAGCAAGCTGCCTCATCAAGGAAATTTACAGCTACTTTGCTACTGACGCAAGCTTACACGTGCAAGGTTCTATTAAAACTACAGAGAAATTGTAAATGGTCCTGTTTTCAACATACTCTGGGTGTAATTAGCACTGTATACTGTAAGGAGATTGGGATATAACAGTAGACTTTCGTCCGTTAGAATACAGGAAACTTGAGAAAATCCTCATTTGTAGTAAACAGAACAGAGTTAGTATTGTACTGGCATATACTTTTCATCCAGCTATGTACATTCTGTCATACCTTGACACTTGATAATGGTCATTTGCGTAGTTGACCTCAGGCATTATGATATACCTTCATGGTTGTCATTTGTTTTATTGTGTATCAGAAGCCACTTTCATTTGGTGGATGAAATATCCTTCAGTGATATGCCTCTTATATGAACAAGACTGAATGATGGAATGAAATTGGGTATTTGTGCTGTGTTTACGGCATGTGAAAACATATGCATATTGAGAAGATTGCAGAAGGAAAGGACTATTATCACTGTAATGCGCTTTATTTACAATGATGACTACAGTAGCACAAAAGTGTCAGAGCTGTTATAATGTGTCAGAGGGTTGGGAATACGTAAGAGCCACACTGTCACAGAACCTACCATAAAACACTGTCAGAAATGCTCACAAATCTCCAGTGGTTTACTGTGCTCTTGCATTCCAAAAGGATGCTGCAAAGTTTTTTTTTTTTTTCTTATGTTCTTTCTGGAATCTCATATAATTCTGCTCTATCTGGTACACACACTGAGAGGATATGCATTTTTACTTATGGATCTGGATGTGGACTCCTCTTCTGTTCTTCGCCTGAGGCAAAGTGCTCTGTGACATTCACATGCATGCTGGGACTTACCCAGGGGCCAATGATATTGGAAAATATTGGGAGAGGCCTCTGATCGTTTCTAGAGAAACTTCAAGATTTTCAATAGATATACTATCTATATATAACTGCATAAGATGTTTATATGAATCTAGAATAATGTATAGCTGGAATATGTTTCTAATCAAAATGAGTACTATCAGTGCTACCCTTAAATGCTTGATTCATGGCAGCCCTGTTCAAGTTCACTGAGAAAAATACTTCACTCAAATGTTTTTTTTTCCGGTTAGCTTTTTCTCTAATCCTAAATACATTAAACAAAGAAGGCACAACCTTTAGGTGATTTTCTATTTCACCACCATTTCATTCTCCAATTCCACAGCCAATACGGGAATAACATTTTGTGTTGTTCATTTCCTCATCTGCCACCTGCGACACTTCCCTTTGCTGCTTCAACCATATTTTGGCTGTTTCTACCGTTACTCACGTTGGCTTTGGGCCTGTTCTTCCAGGTTATTAGCATGACAGTCGGTATGCATGCATCTCCCATTATCTGTACCAGTTCCCCTCCCCCAGTGCTGAACAGAGCAGAAATTGTTATGACAAATGGGGGAAAATCCCATGCATTCACCAGTTTTTCACTTTTAAGAACAGGATTGAGAGACATTTTTCTTTGTAAAAGCTCAAGGGCTTTGCCTGTCATTTTTACTGATGACTCTCCAGTTGCTTCCCATCCAGCGTTTGACTGCAAGCCATCTATTGTAGGGCCACTCTGTCATCCCAGTATGTAGATCCAGAGGATAAATGCAAGATATGAATAATTTATTAGATAATGCAAGAGAGCTGACAGTTACAAAGGTATATGCATGTGCACATGTGTGTGTGTAGTTGTGTGTTTGTATGTGTGCGAGAGAGTGTTTGTGTGTGTGTGTGTGTGTGTGTGTGTGTCTGTAAACGAGTAAGGAGTGAGTGGGGGATGATTCGTGTTCTAGCCCTGTTCTTGTTTCCCTGAGCACATTTAGATGCTGTGGGACTTTCTCTGTTGACTACACACACACACACATGCACACACACGCATGTAAGAACAGAGCCATGGCCATAAGGTTGCAAAAGCAACTCCACAGCAGTGCAGTGCCCTTGAACCAAAACAACTTAACCTGAATGACTTCAGCAAAGCAAATACCCAGCAGTATAAATGTTTCATGCCTTAAGTGCAGGCTAAATCACGTTGAATTAAGATGTCATGCGCATAAATTGCATGGAAAAGTATCCATGTGGATCTCTGATCCCCATTTTATATCTGATTCCGTCTTTATAAATGATGCCTATTGAATGCCTAATAAATAAGCTAGGTATATAAACACATTAAGTATATAAACACAGTAAGTGCCTGAATGCTCTCTGGATGTTTTCTAAGAGCAGGCTTATGATGCAAAAATGAATGGAATGTGCGTGGGTTATTTGGGTTCTCCCACTTCTGCTCGGAGTTTGCAGAAATGGTGCGTTTATGGGGATAGGATATATACCTTAAAATGGTCCGTTTCCAGGGCAATCATTAAGGGCAGACATCAGAGTCTGGGAGACCAATGAAAGCGGTGCTAAAAGGAATACAGAGGAACATACCCTAATGGCAAAACTCCCTATGTTGCCAAAGGAGGATATAGGGTGGCACCTTAAATAGGTTTCTTTGCCTTTTGAGTTAAGACATTCTCTAATGCAGTGGGAAAAAAAAGGGGGGGAGAGGGGTGTAACAGTGGGCTAGAAGACTTTTCATATCATTCTGAAACTAATACAATGTCTAGCCATAGCCAAAACTTAATTTGAAGCTTTTAATGTCACATTGACAGCATAAAGTACAAACTACTGACCCCTACTAAAGCATCACCTGACAGAAAGCGTAACTCATTCTACTCCTGGCTATTGCAGGCAATATTGTTTTATTCTGGCTCTGAGTCCATTTTATTTTCCATCTCAGCAAAACACGCACACTCATCTTATCGGGCTTATTGACTGAATACATTTTTTGGACAGCCTGCCAGGTGAACCGCAGACCTTTCTTGTAGTGTCAATACAGAAACATGACTGCAAACGTGTAGCAATGGCCACAGTAGATCAGAGAAGTGCAGTGCACTTCTAAACCCATTGAGGGCAGTTTTAACAGGACATTGGTAGGCCCTTGTAAGTGCACACTTCAGAGGTAACAGACTCCCATTATCAGTGGTTATGGAATTCACACACAATGACTTTTAATGACTCCTTTTAATGCTGGAGTGCCTCCTTCAGTAAAGATACTCAGTGCAGACTGGACCCTGTGGTCACCTTGCCTATTCCACAGTAGCAACACATAATTAATGTTCGAGCAGAGTTTTTCAGGGTACCACTGCATTACTTCCTCCCATTGATATGTAAGACACTCGTAGATCACCTGTTGTCATAAGTGGGAAGCATCCCTCCAGGCGAGAGCTCTCCCCAGTAGTACTGTGTGGTCCATAGGGTGTAAAATAGTCTCAAATGTGAGTATATTGGGTGCAGTTGGCACAACAGAATTGTGTAGAGGCACAATTGGAAACGTAAAATTGGGGGAGAAAATGGAAATATAAGGTCTGTTTATCCCCTTTACCATGTATGCATGGAGTTGGTTGGTAAACCCATCCATTTGACAACACACCATAGCAACCATGAATACATCCACAGTTATTGTGGCTGACAAGCCGAAGAGAGTGAACTCGTCAGAAATGATGTAGCGTACAATGTGATTTAAGGGTTTACATCTTTCCCTTCTCAAGCACACCAAGTGCAGATACATGCATGAAAATTCTTCATTGCTCCGTTAATGTCTTGGCTAGTTACGTTTATTTTCAATTAATAAATGCGTAATACAATGGTATGGCCTGCACATGGTTGAACACATGGAACACACTTTTGCAAACACCAAGACCAATTTTTTCTCTCCACGTATTAAATCTGGTACATGATGAGCTTTGCCAAAAAACTGGTTTGTCTGATAAATCTCTGTAATTCTTGTGATTAAACGGAGGAGGGCTTTTACATGTGGTCATTGGGGACACTTAATCCAATTAGTGACCTGCTGTCACTGTGAATCTTCTAGTGTGAAATATTTGGGGTCTGGGATTATTTATTTATTTATTTTCAATTGTGCTTTTCTGCACAATTAAAAACCATTTTGTAGGTGAGTTCTATCTATGGAATGTTTTCACTTCCTTTGAGCACCGGATAAGAGCATACATTAAACATTAATCCTAGCAGTTTCTTAATTAACCTCTGAGATACTGTGTGTAATCTTGCTGTAACACAGCCACAAGTCTAAAGTTCTGTTGTATGCAAGTATGCTTCTGTAATTAGTGTTATATATTTAGTTCTGTATAGAAATGAAATAAAATGGCATTTACATAGTAATTAAGTACTGAACCTTTTATTGCATTATTTTACCAAATTCTAAGTTAATGAGAAGTTCTGTGTTTTTCTAAATAAAGCAGTAAATAAGTTATTCTCTATGGCATGCAGGGTCAGGTGGAGATGCCATGTGCAATCATGATTGAGTAGAAACATTTCCACAGTCAGTGATCTGACCTCCTTTATTTTTCAATATGTGATCAAACAAAGCAGAAAACAAATTCAGATCAGCAAATCCAAACTTAGAAAATACTTACAGTGGGCTCCTGTCAGGTCCTGCCTGTAATTCTAGCTAGCATGAAGGGCTTTGTGCAGATGTACAAAAAACAAATACTGTCCTTTATAAGCAGGCCTGAGTTTGTTCACCATTTACACTCAGGTGTACCTGCTACTGCAGGTGAGGCCGCTGTCCATGGTGCTGAAACTTTTTCAGGCTTTCTGAGAAAACAGGAAAGTCTGAATAGCGGCCAAAAGAAGAGGAACAGTCCTTCCTGTTTCTTCTTTGCGGCTCCTGGCATTACATTCAACAAATGTATGCATTTCATAATTTCACGTATAATAATTTCACCGCATGACTTACGAACAGTTGTGTTTAAGTGTAAATTACACTAGCTGAAGTTAACCACATGTGGTCTGAGAAACATTCGCTGTCTGGCTGGTTGCATTTTGCAGGCTAATCATACCTACCTCTCCAAGGTCAGCCTGGACTCAGGGGAGCCTCCTTTAATATTTAGCAGCCATACTGTACGTTTGATTGAGCCAGTGCCCCTCTATGAAATGCCTGAGGTGTATCTGCCCTACAGCTAAAGGTGATCTGAAGGAGCATGGCTCTGGTACCTATGAAAGTGCAGTTGCTTGTTTCTGTCTTGGTGAATAGAGCAGAATGAACTAAACCATTCAATTCTATACATCTGTAGATCATACATCATTGAGCAGTAGAAGGCATTGCTTAGCAAAATAACTTGAAATAGATACACAGATGAATGAAGTCCACAGAATGGGTGCAATCCAAGGAACTTGGTAGAAATGTGAGCTTCCAGTATCTTCCAGTGCTGTGCTCTCCTGCTTATTTGACTTGGCCAATCCAAGAAGAGAGGAGGCCGAAATTGAATAAGTGTGGCACATTCCTCTTTCTACCCCGATTGCATGAGATACACCAGTACAAATGAGAAATCTGAGTCCTTCCCCCGCATTAGCACAACCCCATTACGTGCATCAAATGCTAAAAGCCCTGCACCTGTGTTCTGAAACACTTATAATCACAACACAGCAGGAGGATTGTGTCTATAATGCACCGAGAGCAACTGGATCATCTTTTAAAACCTCAAAGCAGCTACACCGTATGGAGAGAAAAGGGTGCTACTTACGTAACCAACAGAGCATTAACGGTTCAGGGGTCCCTCTTGTAACTCAAGAGAGAGACTGACAGAAATAACTAAAGTTAACTTCCATTAGGCAATAGCCTCACAGAGTTATGGGAGGACATGCTCCCTTTCTCTTTTATTTAAATCAAATCAATTTTATTTTTTTTACAGAGAACTCTCTCAGACATTTTACAGAATAGTTGAAAAATAGGTCTGAACCCCTAAAAAGCAAGCACATTAAAAGAGGTATAAAAAAACTCCAGCACGGAGAAAGGTGGAACCTGGCCATAGAGGCTCCACTGGCTGGCCTGGTGTAAAGTAGAGGTAGAATGGAATGTAACATAAATGTGATAATAGACCTATCACAGCAGTAGCTTTCATTGTGATTCTCTTCCAAATCATGCTATTGCTTTCTTACCTTCTGGTAGACCATCTCTCAGTGCAAATGTTTGTGCTTTCAGGAATACATTTGTCATAAGGGTAAGTCTCCATGGACAACCACCTGCCACTCTCACTTCAGTGAACTCCGCTCACGTGCACTGACTCATTCAGTTCAGTACTAATACGATTCAATTCAAGATTCAATTTTGGTGGGGTTTTCTAGTGGAATCTATAGACTTTATTTGCTAAAGAAATTGCACAGCTTTTATACAGGACGTTCTCCCATATGTGCACCATCATGACTGTCAGTATTTCCACAGGGTCACTTACACTGGCATGAAAAAAATGAAAATATCAGATATGTAGCGCATGGATAGCTTCATTCCCAGTAGCTGCAGACAGAGACAAGGCAGAGCACCAGATGGAGGGATTGAGAGGGTCTGGGTGATACTGGGTCCCAGCCCCGAGACGATAATCCTCCAAAGCCAGGACTCCATTTGAGAGACGAAAACACTAAGGCAACAGCTTGTACGGGTCTGGTGGCATCCTCCGAGACGCAGGCAGCTGTGTAGCCACGGGCTGGTATTAAGTGCGGAAAAAGAGGCAATGTGCAATGTTGCGGTTACCACAAAAAATCGAGTCTGAGAATCATTACTTATTTTCAGAGCTTGCCAGCTACTCTTTTTCTTCAATCACTGTGGAGGAGAGTTTTTGACCCTCATGGGTGAGCACAACAATTATTGCTGAGTCTTATCAGACCTGTCTTTTTAATTAAGGTGATAAAAAATACCTGTTTGCACAAAATATTGTTATGGATGACAGACACAAACTCGGGAGTAAAGGGCTAACACGAATAAGCTGTAAAACTGATGAACTATGAAATGAGACAAGATGCATGGTTCAAGGTGATTTTATCGCTTGCTCATTTAACCATCTTAGACCACGGCTTGCCTATATCTTTAGTTCCAGGGGGGAAACTTCAACAATGCCTCATAGTTTTCAACTGGATTTTCTCTGACAACAGTTAATACAGTTAAACTCCTAACAATAAAATGGTGTGATTTACAATTGACATTATAAGTCAACTTGAACTCCAGCCTAATCCATTCTAATTTTTTTAGAAGCATATTTTCTCAGTCTGTTTGTAATTACTTGCTTATTTGACCCAGTAATCATTTTAAAATGTGATGGACTGCACTTGAAAACAACTTGGCATTATCCCCTGTAATACTTGTTGAGCAGCTGACAAGCTGAGATGTGTGAATGAGCAAACAAAGAACAAAAATGTAGCCAATTTGTTTTTGTTTTTTTTACACACAGAGCTGCATACTTCCATGGTAAATATACCAAGACTCAGTTACAATTGTGTGTGATAGAGAATGAAATGTCCACATTCAGATGGCAGCGGGGCTATGATCTATTGTCATATGCATTCATTCTTCCTTCATGATTTAAAATTTTCTTCAGTCTGTGAAGGATCAACTACTATTGTCTGGTTGTGATACAGAAGGAAAACATGATCCTACTCCAAAACTGTACTGATATCATCATCATCATCATTTGATCTACAAAGGCAGTTTGTTTTTTCATTTCTTTAAGGAGTCAGAACCACTGCTGAACAGTAATCCTGCTTAAAAAACACGCTCAAAAAATGCTCAACGTGTCAGCACTACGAGAGACAAAATTACTTCAGCCGAATGTTCATGAACTTTAATTCAGAACAGCTCCGCATATCTTCGACATCATTTCCACAATGGTCTCAAAGGTTTCATACGACATGTCATGTCAGAAGGCTTTCTGCCCCATGGCGAGGAACCTTGCAGTTAGGAACCTATAACATTAGAGCTCTGAATACAGCCCATTATTCCAGTAACATTCTCATTAAAACCTAGCCATAGCTGGCCTAGAAATGAAATTGGATTATAGGTACATACTGATTTGACAATTGTGACATCATCACCAGACAGCAATCAGCTAAGCAGGGAAGGGCAATGTCTTATAATCACGGCCTGGAACCATTATGGATTACATTCATTTTGCAGTGGACCACAAAGACAGAAATTACTCTACATATACTGTATACATCTAAATAAGTAAAACCATGCATTGAAATTTCCCATGGGAAATACTGCTGAACAACGAAAGCCACTGCAAAAAAAGAAAGAAAAATCACAAATATGGAAATAATGAATCGCAGATGTGATGACAGTTTTACCATATCATATGCATTGGATGTGTTGCAGTATTTGTTCAGTTGGATTGGCATACGATGACAAGCTGTTCTCTTCAAGCATTACTTCAAGCACAGAAGAGCTGTTCAATCAATTTATGTCTATTTTCATGGGAAAAGAAACGAGAGTTGAGTAAAAATGCAATATGTCACAAGAAGAAGAGGGCTCTACATTGGAAATGTTAAATTCCCCTGTTGGAAGGAAAGCAATGACTCCCCTCTCCAAACATCCACAAATAGCTTGTTTGTTTTAACTAATTTATGTATATCTATTAATGACACTTACTTTTGTCATTCCCCTGACTGGATGAGAATCCACCTTCCTCTATACTGACAAAAATAGCAAGATAAGCAAGATTTCAAAAAGAAGCTACAATGCATTTATTGAACGTGAGACAGTTTACTGAGATACACTGTAAAATGAAAACGTACTTTCATACAGGCCTATACATATATTACATTATATTATTGAAAAATGTTGCACTATACACCAGTACTCCTATGCAATTTGTTTACCTTGGACCTTGTAACCTTGGTTTCTTCAGTCGATGGCACAATCCTGCAAAGCATGAGCTGGTGATAACAGCAACCATCACTTCTGCTGCAATGGTAATTAAAAGACAGACATAAATGATAAATGTGACTTTTTCTTTTCAAAACAGGTCCATGTTAATGTCATTCATGACAGAGTCTGTGCCGCCTTAGAGTGAATTACAGCACGAGTCCCCAAACTGGCATCCTGGGACTCTAGGGTGTCTGTCTGTGAATAAGTCCCAGGGTTTCTCTGCAAAATGAAAATAAATAAATAAATGAGTTGCACATCATTGGTAATACTCCAGTCATTGCAAATATAAACTGGCAGGCTACAAAATATTAACTTCCAACTTAGAAAAAGTGAGCCATACAGAACTGTGTGCATCTATCATTTTGGGATATGTCATATTTTGCACTTTGAAAGGTCAAAAAAGGCATGGGACCATGGCGACCAGGATTCTTATCGACTGCTAGCTTTGAAAACATTTTTTTTTTTTTTTTTTGAAAGGGAAATCAGTTTCATTTTCTTGAGAAAGGTTCTGCTGCTTTGTATTATTTATTTCTAATTTAATTCTCATAAATTAGCAAATGTTTATTCAGTAATTAACTGAAATACAGATGCAACTTGTTTGCATTTTTATAATTTCCTTGAATTAAATGCTACAATGCTTTAAAATTTAAAATTACTTTGACAGACAAGAGGATTAAGTTCTACTTTTATATGCTTCTCTCATTTTCCTAAATGACCTATTATGATGACGGCGTTTCTAATATGGCTGTCGGTTTAAGCTTAAGTCAGAGTAGTTAATGAACACAATAGGTTCAATTAAAGCACATAATTAAGTGAATTTAATCATTTCACTCTAATAAATGAATGTTTTCTCTGTAGAAACAAAGCTACATGATTTATGTAATTCCTGCTATCTGACACAAAGGCAATAGGAACTGTGGCAATTGCATGAGATTTTCAACATTTTCAGCCAAAAAAGTGACCCAAGCTTGTTTACAACAGCTCCACAATTATTGCTCCCTTGCTGAGTACCACATATATTACAGTGCCCTATGCTGCCAGAGGCACTAGTTAGTATGGGCCTGTTTCTTGAACTGTGGATAGCCTGAATTTGATCCAGACTTTACCTCTAGGGGGGGGGAAAAGGACTCTATCCTCTCTGAAACAGAATGGTTTGACCATGAAATCATGTTGAAGTCGAAGAATAGCTAGTTAAATCGGATTAGTTAAATATAGCCTGCGTTAAAATACACTTGACCCTTATAAAATAGGGGGTAGGATGTTTAACACCGGCGGAAATATGGGTTTAATACATACTAGGCTACGGATGCGGACTATAAATTATATTTTCAGCAAATAAATAAACAAATGAATGAAGTCATGAATACATCATGCACAACACTAGCTAAAACCTTTTACAATGTATGGAAATGTATTGTTATTATTATTATTATTATTATTATTATTATGGATGATTTGAATTGATATATTCCCCCGCTTCATTGTCTGACAAAGACGTTTCGATACACACGGCATTACACGACATAATTGCAAAGGTAACGGTTAGGGTTTCCTAATAATGCCACGGGGAAACCAATAATGCACTTGCTGAGCAAGCGCGTCATCTCCCGCTTCTATTTCTTGAATTAAAAAAAAAACACTATCTGGCAATGGAAAAGCACCAAATAATCCCTCCTTCCATCTGGTTGCAGGTTGAATCCTTTTCATTCAACGCAATAGAGTGCGCATGCGATGTAGCTGTGAATCTATGGGTTTGACAGCGCTGTACCCACAGAACTGAGTAACTGTATGGCAGTAACACGCTGCTCACAATTTTGCAAGAGGCCTTTTCCCGAAGCTGCGCGCATACTCAGCACCTGTCCTCTCTGTGGTTAGGATTCTGTGGGAGGGGTCATAATTTGGCAGGGAGCGGCAGACGGGGAAGCAGTTCCTAGATACTGACAGCAGCGTGTAGAGTCATTCAGATTCACCACATAGAGAGGGGGTGGACTTGACTGTTTGAGATAACGGGAAAGACACAGAAGGCAGTGTCCCTGGAAATAAACAGTGGAACAATATAGTCCAAGCCGGTTGCTTTGTTGGAATAAAAGAGCTGTCATCGGACAAGGTGAGTTGAGCAGTCACTGCTTTCTACAACTAACGTTAGTGCTGGCTGTCTAGCCGAGCAACTAGCTGGCTAGCAATCTCGTTTATCCTGGAATTGCCTGCTAATAAAATATTACTTGCAGGTTAATGGATGTCTCCCAATAAGAGCTAGTCAGCTATATATCTGCCATTATTTTTTCTGCATCCTTTGTTATAACCGACGTTATAATTTGCCAGCTGTTTGACCAACTAGCCGGCTAGCATAGCTATGGCTAAAACAGCAAGACAAGCTTGATAGCTTGCCAGCTAGGAGTAGCAAGCAATGCGACCCATCCTTGTGTCATCAGCTAACGCTGGCTTGCGAACCCTACTATTTCACCAATAAATCTTTGCCAGCTTGTTAATGTTAGCAACGGTAGCCGTACCTAGAACAAGTCTAGATATAGCAAACCAACCAGCTGCCGATTTTCCCTTTCAGTTTTGGATTTCATTCTTAGATCATATAGGGACAGCGGGACATGGTCCGATTCTGATTTAATGTTTGTAATTTAACAAATTTCCCTGGAAAGCTAGAGCATGTTTATTCTAACGTTACAATCTATAGCGTCAGTAGGTTCATCTACGGTATTTTTATTGCTTACTGAAATTACTGTATGAGTGCCAAGACAGCGCACCATTGTCGGTGCGCCTTGTAATCTCTTGTTCTGGTGATGTCCCATTATTCTTTGTCTAGCGGTAGCTTGGAAGCAAATCTGTTTTAATCTCATAGTGGCTATGGTTTAGTTAACGTCGGGCTATATTCCCTATTGACAACAGGCAACAAAGATAGAATTGCACCTGCTTCCAGCGAGATAAATATTTTAATGACGAATGGCTGACAGGAACACATGTAAAACATTATTATTTCGTGTTTTTCAGGGTAGTGCAAGCTAACAAGACAGCGAACAAACTTACATTAGCTCGCTATACTTCTATTCATAATAAATATTTTTGAGAATGTATTACTATCATGTTTGAAGGATATCATTGTAATTGAATTATTTCCGTCGTTCCTGAAATGGTTTGCTACAGATTACAAGTAAGAGCATAGCTGCTTGTGCCTGTGGCACAATACATTAGCCAGCATTTTTTTGTGGCCGCCTGTAATGGTAGAGCGAGTTTATATATTGCTGAATAGCTAGTAGCGTGCAGATTCAACTTAATACGTTATTCTTTTGACGTTTTAATTTATATTTACCAAGTTACCAATTTCATTTTAGAGTTAAGATTTATTCCTGACGTGTTTAAGTTAGAAAAAAGAAAAATAAATCTTGAAAATGTGTCACGTTAGAGTGGCAAAATGCATGTGCTTT
Source organism: Anguilla anguilla (assembly GCF_013347855.1). Classification (NCBI taxonomy): domain Eukaryota; kingdom Metazoa; phylum Chordata; class Actinopteri; order Anguilliformes; family Anguillidae; genus Anguilla; species Anguilla anguilla. The sequence continues at coordinate 12,436,334 of NC_049205.1, read as the reverse complement.
TGATATTGCGCTTTGCGCTCTGCATGGCGTGAACTTGTTTAATTCCAAATGTGTAGGTAAACCGCCTCTGGTTTTTTTCAGTCTTGTGCTTTGCGAAGCGGAGGGGGTCGAACACGTGCCGCGCCTGAAGGCACGGTCAACAGAGACAAAGCTCGTGAACGTTCAGATGTTGCGACATCCTACTGTCAGTATGATGAAAATTCATGCTCATGTTTATATAAACATCGGTGCTGATGTGAGCTACTCCCAAGCAAGTGGCGATGTGTTTTACAGATAATGTTACACTGAAACATTAAGGCAGTGTGTTGTGTGTTTTTTATTTTGTTGAACACATAATACTAATGTCTGTCAGCGCACATACTGTAGCAACCTGATTTCAGCCGCGATACCAAAATATTCAAATGGCTTTTCATGTACACCTGCTATTGTGTAAAGGTTTTAAAAAAATATATATATATTTTAGAATTTTTTAGGAATCATGAAGGAACCGTCTCGTGCTGGAGCAGTTTGCATTCTGACAGACAAACAAGCATGCAAACAAACAAACAAACAAATAAATAAATAAATAAATAAATACATAAACAAATAAATAAACTCTGTGGCACTTGCTTACTTGTAAATGCTTTGTTTGAGAAAATCTGTTTTTCACAACTAACATATATGACTTGGTGATGTATTTCATCCACAAGACATAGGCTATGTTGGTCATATTTTGTAGATTGAAGGTGTAGCCTTAGCTGTAGCTGCTAAGCAGCATATTTCTTAAGCTAACTCCAAAGCTGTATTTTGGAATGGTAAATCCTGTGGAAATGAACATGCACTTTTTCATGGTACCCAAAATTTGTGGGTGGTGATTTCAGTTGCTTTTATATTAGGCTTATTTTTGCAAATTAGGTCTTAATAAATTAACAATTACATTAAGCATTTGTCCTGATACAAATAGGCTATTACATCTCGGGTAACTCATCAGATTTTTATGGAAAAATACTGCTGCATATGGCAGTCTATATTACCCTGCATCATAAATCTATTATGTAAGCTTATATTTTAAATGAAATTGTATTTAACTGTGTACTACTACAGTCTGTGTGTGCTGTGTGTCTGTTGTGAAGCCAAAGGGAAATTTCCACTTCATAATGACAATGAAGTTATTTTCCGCTGGCTTCTGTCATGCTGAGTACATTTTCTATGTTGCTGCCAGCCTACTCTGTCATTTAACTCTAAGCTTTCGTAGATTTCAAGGAGTATGCGGCCAATGTTTCAGTTTGCAGTGACCGCTGGGATATGAGAGAGAAGCCCTCCTCTGGTGAACTTGATAGTTTTACAGACTCGGGTCTGTGGGAGGAACGGCGAGAGCCGGAGGGCTGACGAAGCCTCCATCGCTCACCGCATTACGACCTGAGACAGCCCTCAAGATGGCCTCCATTTTATTCACCGCTCCAAAAGCCAGGGGAGGAGGCGGGGGTAGTGGGCAGGAAATTATCAAGGGGACATCAAATAATGGTTTGGAAGGCTGCCCAAGAGTAACAAATGTTCAATTGTGGGGAGGATTTGGGTTACGACCTATTGATTGCTCAGTTGAGGGAATAGGTCAGGGTACAGATGACAGTATCACCTTTTGCATATTTCTACCCTGTCTTTTATCTCACTTGAATCTTAAATGGCAAAAAAGGTAAGTTTGAACTGAGGTAAGAGGTCGAGTGGTCAACGAAACCCATATTTTAGATTAAAGGTGCATTAGAAAGGAAATCTTTTCATTTGGTGGGCTTTTTATCAAAACAGTCAAAAATATAAGGTGCCTCAACATACCTTTGTCAGTTTTTCCTGGCTTGGAATTGGCACGTTGACAAAAGGACATGCATTGAAACATGGCTGCTAGTTTAGGTGGCACAGTGGATTGATGCATAGGTATAGCTTATTAGGGGACTGGCTAATGAGCTATACCTATGCAGTGGCTAGCTCTTACCAGGTGGATGTGTGTGGATAAGGCGGAAGATTAGCCCTGTGTAATTACGAGTTTGTGTCTATAATGGAATTGGTCACCCTTCAAACATGGTGTGTTTTGCCCTTCATAAAAGAAGGTTACTTCATAATGTTGCATAATCACAGTCCAGTGTAATTGCTGGAATCCTTTGGGATGCCTTGCGAGGATGAGGCTTGAGTTGCCTGCCAATAAGACCATTTGAGCTCGTGACAATTAGGCCTGTTAGCAACCCCCGACAGTCAGGCCGGGGCCCACTGGCGCAGTGTGTGCCCGTGACGTAGAGCGTTGCAGTTTTAGCGCTGTGGGATTACTGACCCGCAAGTAGGTTTCTATTTGCGAGCAGGGGGAGATGTGACGGGAATCCGAGAGGGCGGCGGGGGTCGGCCCGGCTGAATTTAGACCTGAACTTTGATTGGCATCCAGGCGTGCGCGGGAGAGGGAGGACGCCCGGGTGGGGAAAGACGACGCCGTCGCTCCGCCGGGAGCTCTGAATGCCGAACACACCCCTCGGCGGCCGACCCTGCCGCTGCGACTGGTCCCCCTTTTTCTAAAGGTCATGAGGGAGGGGTAAAAAAGCTGTTGCGACCTTCTGTCACAATAACAAATCATGTCCGATTAGGGAACCATAAGCAAGCTGGGGTCTGGTATAAAATAGCTAAAAGCCTTTGAGCCGTTATGCTACATATGTGGCTAATTGTTCTTTCCTCCTTATGAGATGTACAATAAAGGCAAAATGACTTGAGGCTTGTGTGTCTGAAGTATTGTTTTTTCTTTACGATAAGCTTAGGATCTCAGGACTGGTGCTGGGTTTGGTTTTTTTGGGGGGTGGGGGAGGGGACTATTTTGTGGACACAGCAAGTTGCATTGCAGCACTGTGACACAGGAAAGGGTTGCCCCGGGAGACTAGGCAGACCACACGGACAGTGACTGCAAGGATTCTGCTCAGATGGTGGGGTACGGTGGAAATCACTGAGAGTCCAGTTGCAGAACCAGTGGTCTTTCTTTTACACAGGGGCTGAATATTTAGCTGGTGAATTTTGCTGAACATTTGGCTGCTCTGGTTTTGTCCACACGCTTTGCTACCCGTCCTGATTGGATGAATCAGAAACAATTTCAAGGTGAGCCTCAAGCATTGCATTGGGGGCCAGAGAAGAAGCAGCTGAAGAAGTGTGTGATGGAAAAGCTTTATGAAACCAATCAATAATATGCCTTAGCTTCTGCTTTATTGATTTCCTCTCTCTGGGCTCCTTGGCGGAGTCTCCAGTCAGATATCTTGTGTTATAGACCCTGTTGGGGTCTCACGGAATTCTGATCAGTGTATTTTGCCCTGAAATTTGAATGCTGACAGAGGACCACAGCCAGGCTTTTGAATATCCGGTTTTTGGATTGATGCAAAAGAAGGCAAGATATTTGCATACTTGTTGTATGCAACCCTTGGTTAGTTCTTTTCAGTAAACCTATTACATTTATTAGTGTTAGCCACCCTGCCTCTACCTCTATTGACACATAACCTTTCCTCTTACCTGATTGGGATATACAATGTTTCTGATACACTGCTTGGTGATATATGGCCCATTACTGGATAAGTAAATAAACCTTTTGAACAAAGGTATAAGCGCTAAAATAAAATAAAATAACACAGCTCTCTTCTGGACTTTGTCCAGAAGTGCAGTCACAGGTGAAGACATGGAACAGGCCTACAGAAATGACTTTTGCCGTTTCTCTGAGGCACTGAGTTTGTGATACCCCTACATAAGTCATGTTCAGCACATCATGTGGATGTAGATACATTTGTCATTGCACTTGCTATTGCCATGAAAGGACACAGTCAGGTTACAGTGTACATGCTGTGCTGCAATAGCTTTCAGGCATGGCATATCCTAGCAGTTCAAGTAGCTTTTCAGCACACAAAATGGCTTCGAAAGAACTTCCCCGCTAACACAAATGTTCTTGCAATGTTACCGGACTGTTTGGTCAATGTTATAACATTGCCACTACATGGCAAGAACATTGTGAGAACGTTTTGTGTTGAGCATTCACATGCATTGTTCTGCATATGTATCATCCAGCCAAATTACCCCAAGGTGACAAAAAAAATCTATATTTCTGTTTATGCGTTATTATTTATTGGACAGCTAATGTTGTGCTAATAAATCTGTTATATTGTGTATTGCACGCGCTATAAACATTTTTTTATTTGCTTTCAGCATTGCTGGTAAATTGGCCATTGCATATCATCTAAATTAGTAAAGCTATGACAGGCTGTATTTGTTGCAAGGTTTTATGCCAAGTGATCCAATAAAGAATTGGAATGAGCTTTAATGAAGCTCTTATCTCCTCAGAAAGTGTGAGGAACTTTATCCATCCGGGTGCAGATTTAATGAAAAGTGCACAGGGAAAGAAATGCTTTTGTTTTGTCACCTGCACTACTGAAAGCTGCCAAAACATATTCCAGCAATTTGAGAAACAACCTTTGCTGCAGCAGCTCGAAAGCCAGGGTCTACCATGCAGTCGAACCCGCTGACACTAAGGAAAGCGTCGGACAGTTTACTGCACTTCATATACTGAATTGGCCGGGGTAATGAAACTCAAGTCCTTCTTTTAAAATCAGTGTTTTGCTGTGAAAACCTTCTGTAATGGGAACAATAAAATTGCCTTTTATTCTCGAGGTTTGCTGTGACCCCCTACCTCGTGCAAATCATGCACCTTTGCTCGCCTCAGGAATGGCAATTTAACTGAACGTGGATCTAACGGTCCTAACCGGGGAGGTGTAATAAGCTGCAAACGGCTGTAGGTGAGATGTATGGCACGTCAACGTGCGTTCTTGTTCTCCTCCTAAATTACTGTGTTGCATTTTATTGTGAAAATGAAAGGTAGCACCAGCGGCGGTGTTTTTGCTTTAAACAAAAAATTTCGCCTGCTCTTAAAGGTACAGGGGTAAAACACAAAGCTGTTATTTGATTGGTGGACCCCAGGTTCATTCACCTTATTTTTTTCCCCGTTACATATTGCCCATTTTCTCTCCAATTTGGAATGGGCAGTTTTATTGCCTTCATGCTGCTACTTCTTCTGTCAGTTCTGGAGAGCAACGACAAGCAATTCTCTCTTTCAGATTATGATGGAACTTGGAAACTCCCTCCATGGAAGCAGAAGGGTTTTTATGGCCTGCTTTTATTTATAGAATTTGTGCTCTAACACAGAATTCATAAACTTCAGTAACTTTCGTCTGTTTCTTCTTTTTGAAGTAAATGATTTGTTCTTTCAAAAGCAATATCTTCACATCATATCAGCTTAACTGTTAAAATAAAAAATCCACTTTTTATCAGATTTTTACAAATATATTTAAAAGGGGGGACATGTAAAAGACTAATTCAGTGAAATGAGAGTGGTGCATAAACTGTTTTGCTATAAGATCCCTGCTGTCTCTATGGTGGTAGTCCGGGTCTGATGGCCATGTTATTGGACGGGAATGTGCGGTGTATCTCATTACCGTCACGTGGCATGCTAATGGACTGTGGAGTCCTGAAATTCCCACTGACGTGCGACAGTTCCATGCGTGTCATTTCGTCCAAAGAGGAGATGGCCTCGGAAGAAAGGAGTGGCGTGCGCTGTGTCTTGGTGAACTAGCTAGGTTCAGTGATCCACAGAATACAATCCTTTTCATTTTTCATTATTTCTGTATAAAGCTACTGTTGCCAAATCAGAAACCACTCTACTTCAGTCAGTTCCATGATAGTTGGTATCTGCTATCAAAACTCCAGGACATGGCAGAGATAGCTAGAGAGAGGAAGGCTCAGTTGCTGTCTTATTGCTCGGGGATTCTTTTGGAATCGTACTGGGTTTTCCGCTGGCATCATGCCGGATATTACAATACTTAAATATATACGACCCACAATATTCTGTACCATTAGTGATATGGATACATAATGATCTGACAACACAGTCGCTTAGAAGAGTCAGACAGAGACTTAATGCAAATTGTTTACATTCGCAAACATTTTACCACCTAATTTACTATTTTACTATCTAGTAATGTAGCCGATGCTTTTAGCCAGAGGGACTCCCATTTCACACGGTTAGCAAACCCCACAAATGGTAGAGATAAGCAAAGCTACCGTCATATAGGTTAAGTGCCACTGTTATGACCCACAACATTAAGGGAGAGAAGTGAGTTTGTATTTTATGATTATGCAGAAAGAGAGTTGTGGTCTGAAAAGAAGAGTGTTTAGGCAGTCAGGGAATCCGCCTTTCTGATTGATTGGGGAAGGTCATCGGGCGATCGGGGGAAGAGGCGGGGCCACTAGGAGAGGCTGGCAGGGCCTCAGAGAGACGAGACAGCCGGCTGGCAAGAGAGGTCTGGTTGGAGCGTTTAATGTTATCTCTGTCTGAAGAGACCAAGGGGCCAGCGCCATTCACAGTGCGACTTGAATTGAGCATTGAATTGAATTGAACTGAATTGAGGATATGTATTGAATGTGAGCAGCCACCGGAAGACAGTGAAAGGAGCTCAATAGTGGCGTCGTGTGTGAACTTATGCACATTGAAGTCCAGGTGAGCGGCAGCATTCAGTACCTCTTGCAGTGGTCTAATAGCAGTCTGTGGTAAAAACATCTAGGCTAATTATAGAGACTGCTTCCTTTTACGTCAGCCAGCACTTTTACCTGAGCATGCTGATCAGGTTACCACTGTGAGCTTTCCTTTCTTCCTATTTTTGTAAATGTAGTGCTGGCTGAGTGGAACACTAAGACCTGTGATATGTTAAACATGTGTCAGGACAGGAGGCTGTTGTTCATTACCACAGTACAAATGGGTTTGCCTTCAGTAGAGATCCAGAGGCACAGGTGAGAAACACACTGTTGGACCAGCTTAGGACAGGTAGGCTACATGCAGATGGAACCAGTAGCCTGCTCCCTGTCTTAGTGTTCTCCCTTTGATAGGAAGCCCTACCCGTCATTGGGATGACATCCTTTTATTCTCCACTGGTTCCATCTCTGGCCTTTCTAAGTGTGTCCACCAGAACACTGTTATTCAAATCATCCTCACTTGAAATCTCCACTATATATGACATCATCAATTAATTAATATCTGTAACATTAAGGAAACTAATCCTTTGCTAAATGCTACATATTTGCTGCTTGTAGCTATATCCTCATCCCTGCCTCACTAATTTCTATAAACTAATTAATATAAGCCAAAACCTTTATTGCTGTTTCGTGCATGTTTTCATAGTGGTATCTGGTCAGCAGTTTACAGTACATTTTAGTAAGTTACTAGACTGTGTTGTCCAGAACAATTTACACAGCTTAAATTTTACATTTGCAATACAGTTACACAGCTGGATATGTACTAAATAAATTCAGGTTTAGTACCTCACTCAAGGCTAGAACAGCAGCACCTCACCAGGCTATCAAACTACAACATTGGAGTTTCAAGCCCAGTTCTGGGTCATTCCTCCACCTCCTTTGGTGCTTCTGGACAAGGACACTGCCATTTTCTTATTTCTGATGCTTGCTGTGGAGTTTGGGGTATAAGTGGGTTCTGGAAATAATCAAGTGCAGTATTAACATTTAGCATTTAAGGTCTTACTCTTCCCCTGTGCTTATCGTACCTCCACGGAATTAGATTGGACTCGCACCAAGAACTACTAATTGCTCAAACTGTGCTCACATTGTTGTCTGAGCTTGCATGCATATAGGCTGCATGGTACCTAAATATTCCATGCATGCTGTGAAACAGTTTGATAAACTTCAAAAATTAGGTGTGGCTGTCATGGGTTTTTAGTGTGGCCTGTTTGATGGGGCAATTGGACTCCACTGTAATGGTCTCTGGCCCTTATTTATACCCCCATTTACACCAATAATTTGCTTATAAATTAGGCACATTTTCCACAGTGTTGGCATCAATCATGACACAAACTGCTATTAAAACTCCAGGGTCTATTTCAATGCAGTGGTCTCAGTCACAGAACCTCCCCCTTTGCCTAACAATCTCTTTTTAAATGTGCAGTTTTTCAACTTTCATGGCAAGCATCTCCATGAATGGAATTTTTCAGGACCCTCATTGGTGACAACTGCTGGAAAATGTATTAGGTTATATAGCAGAACAGCACTGTGCTGTTTCATACCAACTTGCCATTTAGCTAACCGCCAACATGTGCAGAAAGTCGATGCTCTTGCATTTAGGCTAATGCTGGTTTTGTAGCGTCGTTGAAATATGTCATCGTACTACGGAAATATTAATGCTAAAAGATAATTTACGGCGCAACAGTTAAATAAGCGGTTAAAATAAGCAACAGGATTCTCACCTCCTCGTATTGTGTTTCTGATTTCCTTCCAGTTGCATTATGGGATGGCAATTAAATTAAACGCTGTTTCTTTCTGGAGGGTATTTCCCCACACTTCATTTAAAGGTAGTTTAAGTGTTGTCTGGCAGTGATGCGACTAAATCAGCAGGTATGCTAAACTGTAGCATTTGGCAGGCATCTTTATCATGTAGGCTATTTGCTCTAGCTTGCCATTGCAACAAATAATTGTGTGGATCGGAAAAAAAAAACACATCACACCAACCAGTGTGCTTACACAGGTTCCTCAGTTCTGAGGTAGATAATGGAGTGTGTTTTTCTCTCCGTTCGTGTTCATAATGTGTGGCAGCAGGGCCAGCCGTAGTCCCCACTGCTTTCCTACTTTTTCTGTCTTATGCTCCCTCATGAGGAGCAAGGCCACTTTAACTGGACCAGCCCTGGTGTAACGTTCAACATCCACTTCGGCTTCCTCCTCACAGCCATTGCAGCTTCGCTCCACATCAGAATAATCAGGTAAATTACTCCCCCACAGCAACGGCAAGCCGTTCAATACCTGCCAGTCTATCAGAAGCACTGCACTTCACCGCAATCTAATTCTCCCTCTGCATTTTCCCGGTCGCTTCGTTGAGGCGGTACTGTACTGTACGTACAGTTTCTAAGTCAGGGGGAGATAAGCCTCAGAGAGGCGTCCTCATGTAGCTGTTCAGCGCTATGGTGGGCTGCTGCTGAATGCCACTCCAGCCTGCCGCATTTTCACCTCCCTGCACATGTTCAAGGCCCGTTTGCGGTCTTCATGCGTCAAGGCCGTGCCGCCGCTCGGCGCGCGTCTCGCGCTGTCTGCAAGCCAAATCAACGCACGGGCACACTGCTGGAGCTTCTGCAAATCACACGGACAACGTTTCCCGGCGAGTGAAAACGAAACCCCTCCGTCCTTCCTGTGCAAACGGCAGGTTTTCGGGAAACACTTCGTGTAGTTCTGTTGTCGTTTGCGCGGATTGTGGGAATTGCAAAAAAAAAAAAAAAGAACATCTGCACTCTTAGCCCATTTTTAGCCCTCCTGCAGAGGCAACAGAAAAGGCAGTTTTCGTAACGCTGCCTACTTCTGTTCTAAAGCGCATGGGTGGGTGCTTTGAAAGCTGTTGGATTTCTCACATAGCTGAAACTTAAGCGTGGCTAACGGAGGCCGTTTTCAGTATCAGTTATAATGCTGAAGAGGAAAAATTCTGAGAAAAATACATATGTACACAAACGCATACTGTATAGTGCATTGCTGTTTTGTTGAACTTTTAATGATTTTCAGTTGTATCAAAAACTTTATTGTCAGGTAAATATTTAGTATGATTAACGGGGTACTATTAAATGAACATGAGATTAGTTTCTCATCTAACCTGCAACCGTTTGTTAGATAAGCCGAGGGACCATGGACGAAAATCAGCTGTGTAGCTAATGTGACACGGCGCGGTGCTGCCAATGCTAATGTGTTGTTTACTGGGCATTGGCCCTTTTGAGAAAATGCAATAAATGAGTTTGTTATTGAGAGTAATTTTGATTCCCGATTCTAAGTCAGTTGAGGATACAGCCCAGGCTGAGGCTCAGACTTGCAATGATAGAGCCAAGCCTGTGCTCGCTGTGAAGTGCACACAGGTTCTAGCATTTTTACTATTAATTGCAAGCATTTGTATTTACAAATTAAATTAACATTGGTTTTAGCAACGTGCTATCGACAAGTTTAGTATCTTTGTCAGGATGCTACAGGGGATTTTGAACACCTGTAATAATATCTTTTCTGGATCCAGAAGAAGCAGTGCTTTTCAGTGAGGCCACAGATGTTGCTGGACACCTGTAATTTTCTTTGGCTCTGTAAATATCGCGTGGCAGGTTCTATACCGAATCACTCTGGTGCCTCAGCAACAGCATCTGCTCTGGCTCCCATTTTACGTCCTCCAGGGAACAATTGCTCTCCCTTCCGCCGGGTCCGCACTGTCTCGCGACTGTGGGGAGGGAGATTACACCTCGTCTGAAAAAGGCTTTATTAGCCTGGCAGGGAAAGCTCCTGTTTACCCTTGTATCCAGCGAACATGTCCGCTGGTTCTCAGGGAATGCTCGGGCCCTTAAGTAGCTTTTAGAAATCCACTCCACAGGCCTTCGACACAGCTCTTTTCGCCGAAAACCCAGCCGTTATTAGGGAAGGTAATGCGAGAGAAAAACGAATGCAGATTGTTGTGCGAAGGGAAAGAGGTTATGTCAGTATCGCTGTGCGACATCACACAAGACTAATTTGTGATTGGACGAATCTCAGGCTGCTTAGACTTCTCTTGGGCTTGAGGTGTTTTCACTGAGCACTTTTCAGATCCACAGGGGAAACGCAACCCACAGAGAAGAGCGATGGCTTTTGTTTGGTACACAGGGGCATACAATCCTTCATAAAAAAAGCAAAAACTATCTGTCTCTTGGCACCATTTCCTATAAAACTGCTGCATGGCAATATACTCAGTGATGACCTCAGGTTGAGGGGAAAATAAAAAAACAAAAAACAAAAAAAAGACAAGCAGACAGGCCTGACATCGAAGGTGACATTGAGCAATCAGACATAAACGTAAGTGATGACAGCGGACGGGGCTGACCAGAATCGCTCAGGACTTACACCCACCTCTGACTGACAGCCGAGTGGGAGGCCTGGTCGTCTCCTAAGAGATGGAAACCGTAGGAGCGCTGGTGCAACCCCCGGTGGTAGACGTTCGGCAGACGCACTCCCGCGTCCGCCCACCGCCTCCCTCCCCCCGCTGATGGCCCTCCGTCCTCCGTGGTTTCTCAGTCAAAGCCCGGCTCGGCTGAAACAACGTCTGCGTGGTAAGCCGTTAAAGATGCCTCCTCTGGTTTACTGAGCCTATTTTACCCACGATGCCGCTGGTGGTCCGGCCGAGAAGCAATCAAAAACCTGTAATCTCCCTGAGTTTCATTGCATTTCTTTGAATTTCTTTGTTCCAGCAAACACAGTTTTTTTTTTCTTTTCTGAAATGCCTGAAACGTCTATGGTAATGAAAGACTATGAGGCGTTCCAGCGTTGCTCGATCCTGACATTGTCATTTCAGGCTTGACATCACAGTTTTGTTGATTGCGTCTAATCACTGACAGAAACACGGTTTTGATAGTGTTTTTTTTATCAGATTGAGAGCAGAAAGAGTGCACTGTAAACTCATTGTCTGCTGTTTGTAAGAGTTTTCATTGTATGGAGTAGTATTTGTCCTGTGAGGAGTCTTCAAAAGGCATTGTTTTACTATGGGGTAGCCTAATGAACGGGTGTAACCTAATAAAGTCATTTTGGTCTTGTGACTCATACACACAGCTTACTCTGAGCATGCATAAAACGTTTTATTACTTGCCTGCAACCTCATTGGCTCTACCAATTTTTCATCAGCATTATGTGATTGGTCATTGATAAACTAATTCTTCAGAAATAATAATTGACCATTGGCTTATTTGCATAGCACAACCCTGGAACTCAGGTTGACTTACAACAAATCAGTGTCCACCTGGTAATGTTTGTAGAATCACTGGTTCTCAAACTCACAATTGAGACTGTCCATTTACTAACTGAATAAATGAACAGCTGCTGCAGTAAGTTTTGCCATTGGACAGCAGATCAACCAGCAGAGCAATCACAGCCAATATGAAGGACGTGTTCAGGTCTGTATAAGGCTTGAGGAGATTTAGAGAGATGTAGTTACATGGATAATATACCAGCGTCAGTTTAACAGCACATATAACTTTAGTTTGACTTCTTATTTTGACTTTGGCTCTTACTGGAAGCGTCTGACATCAAAGGGCCTGCATACTGTATATCTCAGACTCCTGTGGAGGTTGTGCAGTGCTGCTCCACAAACCCTGGTGTTCTCGTCTTTGAGAATCTGTGACAGACTGACAAAAGACAGGCATAAATCTGCAGGCACGATATTTCAGAAGCACTGAGATTAATTTACTGTGGAATCTCTACCCCGTTGGATTTTCCTTGAAGCCTTCACGAGTAGTTAACAAAACAAGCTGCCAGTTACACAAGGCTAGGCTTACATACGGCGAGCGAGCCTGTTAAATAAATGTATGGAAATAAAGTTTGAGAGGCAAAAAGTTTTCAGGCAAATGTTTGGAGGCCAGCATGACGTTGGAAAGAATAAAACCATCGGATTTAGTGTTTCCTTACCATGCTCTGTATATCTTTTTATCACAGTAACATAGATGTCTTAAGCATGCAATGTTATAATTTCCCGCTAACTTTTTGCTAGCGTCACTGCTGTGTAGCAGCAGTGTCATTGGGGCTGGATCTGTGAAAGATTACGTGCAGCACCTCTCACCAGGGAGGTGCCTTCCGACCCCATCTGTCCGCCGATTTCGCGCTTCGGGTTGCGTGCCGCACCCCTTCTGAATCCACCGTCCCCTTCCAGGCAATCCGGGAGGCAAATCTCACACCCCCCCCCCACTCCGCCTCTCCAGCACAGCGCAGGACAGGAGGGAGTGGTGAGGCTGTGCTGAAACAGGGCCTCAGCTGGCGAACGTAGCCTCCGGGTGCGTGGGCCCCACGCTCTGCTAATGTACATGCTCATTATGTGCAGCCGTAAATAGTGTGCATGCCCCGAAATGGATTTCACACCCACACCTTTCTGCAATGCACAGAGGGTGTGAAAGGCTTTTTTTTTCTCTCTCTCTCTCTTTCCCCTCCCTCTCTCTCTCTGTCTCTCTTTCCCCTCCCTCTCTCTCTCTCTCTGTCTCTCCCCCCTCCTCTCTCTCTCTCTCTTTCTTTCTTCAGGAGCTTTGCTGGTTTTGTCTCTTGAGTTAATGCACACGTCCCAGGCTTCTGCTAGGCACAGATTTGCTGTGCCAGTCTGGCCGAAGGCCTCTTTTAGAGAATGTGAAGCAGGTCTCCCCTGCCATTACAATCACGGTTTTGTGAAAAGGATTTACTGACGTTACCCAAGATGCATTTTCTTGGCCGTGAAACGTCACGAGCGTTGATTAGGTTATTGTGCTGGGTGTATGCAGCTGACGCATGCTGTTGAACTTATAATGATTTTATTTTGTCATGTAATAATAGGCTACTCCCCATGACACTGAATAGTGAAAAAAGAAAAGAAAAGAAAAAATGATAGATAATGTGTGTACATATGAAACTGGTCAGTATCAGCTCTGATTGAGTACATTTTTCCTTGAGTTTTATCTTGGAGTATGAGTATATGAAAATCCTATATTGGTTCATTGAAGAAAAAAACACTGTTGGTAACCAAAGAGCATGCACATAAATAGGCTAAAATAGGCAATGTTGTACTGTATGCTATGGAATATAGTCCAAATCCTGTGATATTCACACTTTGGATGGCTGTAAACTGAACTTAATTTTGCTTTCTTCTTGACAGTGGAACTGCCATGCTACATTAATAACAAGACAGCAGCCTTCATGGTATGGCAATATCAGTAATGAGTGACACAACATTACACGGTACAAGCGTATTAATAAAAAGACATGAATGAAACAGCAAACGGCTTATTTAATGTATGGAAAAAATAGTAGCCTACAAGAAAAACATTCATTTGTACCATTCTTGGTACAAAATTGACCTTCCCAGCAGCTTGTCATATTTAATTTCACGCTTTGCATTAGCAACCGAAAGCCAAGCTAATATTGCTGGCCTTTGTTAGTAGGATTTACTCATTAACTGGCAGTTTATGTGACAGTGCGCGAATGCGTCCTAGCGAGAAGTGCCGATTTCCTCTGTCAGGATGATGTAAACATTATTGGCGATCCTGTGCATTCTTATGAACCGGTTTTACATGTGGCAGAGATATGACAGATGAGTCCGGGGTAGCTCTCTCAACGGTTTTATATCGACATCATCTGTGAGGCGTTCAGCAAATTCTGTACAGCAAATAGGCCTATTTCCTGCTCCCATTTTAAAGTAGGCCTACTTCCTGCAAGTCTAGTAAAGAGCTTGCCGGTTGCGCAGAGATTGGCCTTTTTATGTTTCTGTATTTAAAATGAATCATCCTCTTCTGCAAAGCTCAATGCATGGAGGCCACTGCCCTGCCTTCTGATGAGTATAATAAACACCATTTCCAGGGAGGGCTATTCGCTCTCAATGCAAATATTGCTGGACGGGGCAGTGGACCGTTTGAGAATTATGGTTTTTTCCCAGTAGGCATAATTGCGTGCACTTTCTGCAACAGTCAAATATCGGCATCTTCTTGAGTTTGGTCCCGCAGTGTGTTACTATTTTTTATTTTAATTAAAACTAATTTAAATTTCAACAAAAAAAAAGGCTTACGATAAGGTATATATCATAAATCCTAGTCCCCCAAAGCGGTAGGTCTAAACATTATGAATCATGTTTGCTTCAGTAGTCCTAGGCTGCCCCGAATTGAACTTGTTTAGTGTCTAGCTGTTTCTGCAGTTGGCACGACAGTGCCAGGAGTGGACCGTTTTGGCGGCTTGTAAATATCTACGTATGGTTTTTACACGCCATGTAACGTGGCTGTAATTTATCCACCGGTTATTGGTTTATGAAAACGCTCAAAGCGTGAATAAATATCGAGAGTAAAGTAGGGAGTTCTCCCTGCGGGATTAGCCTGCGGGATATAGCCTAGTGTGAATAGGCCACTGCAAAGGCATCCAGACTTGACTGTGGTTAAGCACATCTCTCCTGGGGTAGGTTTGGCTTCTAGCTGACTCACTCATGGAGTTACAGGTTGATAGCACGATCCACCAGCCACCCACATAACCGTACCAGGCCTATCCCACAGTCAGCTCTCAGCTCTTTCCTGTAATTAAGCCCAGAGACAATCTTTCGCGCTAGTTAAATGTGGTTGTCTTTCTTGTCAGCTTTAAAGAATGCTATTGGTTTAACGCTGATAAATGTGTTAAAAAATATAATTGCTGCAGAAAGTAATTAGGATCTAGCGGCCTTTGTGAGTTTATTTTTTAATGAGACGCTGTAGAAAAATATCAGCGGTGGCAGATCGTTCGTTAGCGGATAGCTGTGACCAGCTTGCCTGATCTCCATATTATTTTAGAATTACCCAAGCCGCCCCATACATTATGCTATAGTGAGGGCAGAAGGAGTACTGGGAGGCAAGGCTTTCTTCCAGCAGAAGCATATTTTACGCTTGCTGCGCATGTCTACAGCAAAATCAAATCCAGTAATAAACACCCCCCCCCCCCACACCCCCGCCCCCTGTTTTACAGCAGTGTAGATCTAGAACTGTAATAATTCAGATAAGCTAACACTTCCATTCCAATTATCTCCTGACATCCCAGCTTGCTTGTCTTTGTTTTAAAGCTTGTTTTTCTCTACTTCTTTAATTACCGTGCGGTTTTTGCCTACCTTGTTCGGTGCCCTTGCCAACAGAATGAGATGGAACAGACCTCCTGAACTGCAGCTGACTCAGACCATGCAAAAAAGGATATTAAAATGAGCAAGAATCGCTAGGGTTCAATGCTTAAGTGGCTGATTCTATCCATTTAAATGAAAAGAATTCACATGCAGTGCATAAATGGCATGTGTATTAGGCTAACATTAGCCAACGAGTGAACCCGTGAACCCTTTAAAGAAGAGAGATTTTAAAGAAGATGTTTAAGTATAATTTGAGATTTTTTTGAAGTGATAGGTTTGTTAATTAATAAAAGCTTGAAGGTTTATAGAAAATTCAAAATACTTCACCTGCTACAGGCATTTGGCTAATTGGAGGAATTGCTGGTGCTCGACTAGACAAAGATATTTTTCTCTGCTAACCCTAATGCCTCAGCGCTCTTAACTCCATCAAAGAAATACAGCTTCAGTACTGTATACTCACACTTCTCTTTTAACTGATCTCTCATTTGAAACTGGTGCTGCATTGTAAGACCATAAGCCTTATATTCAATTGGGAACTTGACCGTGTCTGTTGCTTGATGAGGTTACTCGTCCCAGAGAGAAGTTCCGGTTCTTTTCTGAAATCACGTCATGTTCCTGTGTCTCGACTTGTGCCAGTGCTGTATATTTCAAGTAACCGGGACCAAATGAAAGCGGGTGATCCAAAGTAGGTTATGTTTCTCCAAGATTTTATTTGGTCAGCAAGCTTCTTTGTGCGGTCTAAGGACATCCCAAGAAGGTTTTTCCTGGAGGCTGACAGCTGGCGAGGAGGCTACTGCTGGGAACTGAGTCTAAGTCAGCAGATCTTTTCTCCTTTCAGGGATTTCTAACCTGAACGCACCTGTTAAAGGGCATTGGAAGGGCGTTTGATGGTGCATCGTGTCCAACAGAAAATCACTGAGCAGCCGTAGTGGGCGGCAGTGTAGTGTAATGGGTAAGGAACATGCCTTGTAACCTAAAGGTCACAGGTTCGATTCCTGGGTAGGACACTGCTGTTGTACCCTTAAAGGGTACTTAACCAGCATTGCTTCAGTATCTATCCAGCTGTATAAATGGATGCAACGTAAATGCTGTGTGAAAAGTTGTGTAAGTCGCTCTGAATAAGAGCGTCTGCTAAATGCCTATAATGTAATGTAATCTGTTTTTGTAATGTGTTTTTGAGCAATTATTCAAGTTCTCTCCAGCAGTGAGCAGGTCAGTGCTACAGCCTAAATGGTTGAGAGCTGAGCTCTCAGAGAGGCCAGGTCTTGCTGAGATGTTTTTTTTTTCTCTCACGCTTCTGAAGGGTGTCCTGTCTCAGCGGACGCCCCCGCTCCCACGGGCCCCGAAGGCGTAGCCTCGGGGGAGACACCGGCCCTCAAAAACCCACGGCAACCTCGTTCTCCTTCATCCCCGAGACACTGCATGTTTCGGGGCACGAGCCACCGCTGGGCTTCCGGAAAGATCCCCGGGGCTTCGATCAGCGGTGGGCTCTGTTACGAGAGCCAGCCCCTCAGGATAGGACGGCGGTTGGTGGAGCCTTAGAGATCTCTCTCTCTCTCTCTCTCTCGATGTCCCGTCGGAACGGCATTAAAGGAGAGGAGCAGCCGTCTGTCTTCTTCACTCGCGGACTTCGCGAAAGCCTCGCGGTCGTTTCCGGAAAGCGGCGGTTCTTTGAGGACAAGCCGCAGAGGTTTTCTCCTCCAGCAGGCCTGGGAAAGCGGGGAAGGGAGGCGTTTTCCTTAATCCGCCGTGGATTCGCTCGTCGTAAGAACGCTGCTTAATGCTGAAACAGAGCTTTTGACCTCCGGGGGAAAATCGTTACGTAGAACGAGGGGAGGCAGTAATTGCACTTCGCCTTTAATTTCCGCATCGGTGCCAAATTCCCTCACCTTCTCACTGCCGCGCATTGAACCCGGGAAAAGAGGGAGCCATTTTTTTGCCATTACTCACAAATGTTAAGTAAAAAAAAGAAAAAAACAAATGGCTGTTTTACTGGCGTCAGTGTAAACCGGGTCGGAATCCGTCGCTCTTTTCCTTGCCGACTGCTCGTATGGCTGTACGCCAACAATTTAGAGGCTTGTTCGATGTATCTGATGTGTCAGGGGTGAATCATTTTCTGGGCGTTATCTCCTGGAAACAGACACGAGTGCCTTTCGTTTGGATGAGTGAAACAGAGCTCGCTCGGGATCTGTTGGGATTTTCGGCGGAACGGGCCGGCTCGGTTAAGAGCATCGCGTCGGTGATGTCTGCGCAACGCTCAGACCCCCATCCCCCCACCCCCCCCCCCCCTCCACCACCACCGCTCCTGTCCCATGAGGTCCGCTCTGACAGGAGGATAGCTCGAAGAAAGGGGGAAAAAAAAAAAAACACGCTCGTTTCATCTACAAACAGCATCTCCCAGAGCGCGGCGTGTGTGTGTGCGCGTGCATGCGTGCGTGTGTGTGTGTGTGTGTGTGAGAGAGAGAGAGAGAGAGAGAGGACGGGCGTGCTTCCCTTCTCCACGACGTAATTAGAAGCAATGGAATCCTGCTGTTTACCGAACTCCTGTGGGTGACAACAAGGGCCTTCTTTCTCTGAGGAGCGAGGAGCGCGTGCACTGAGGCGTTCACGGTGGACCCGCCTGTCAAAAGCCCTGAGCCGCCATCTTGGCCTTATTACAGAGCCCTGATCCCTGTCGAGGTATTACCCTCAATTGCTTTGCCTGGTTAATCCGCGCATAGCATCAAGTAAGGTTGAGTTTTGAACGTTTGAAGTTTTGAAGTTTGTGATGCAATGTGCGCAAACGAAATAACTCAAGATTTCGGGACATAGAAGAAAACTTTAGTGGGTAACTTCCCTCAAAATTTAAAATGGAGTAGGCCTATGTTTCCGCCGTATCAATATCGTGCCCCCCCTACATATGATAGTAGGAATTTACTTTTTTAAGGTTGTGGTTGAAGACAGCCTTTAAAATGAAGCTGATTGAGACGTGGGACAGTGCTTTGTGCTAACAGCTCACTCTGTGAATGCTTCTTGTCATTGTTTGTCTACTTTTAATGGCACAGTACGCCACCACGCCTGTGTAATAACGGATACGGGGAACATCGCATTGTCCGTTCTGAATGAGAAAAAAAGGCTCATTGTGCCGGTACTGTCATAGACAAGATCGCTATTGTTCTCCGCTGACAAATAGCTTAGAGTCATCATCGATTCAGCAGAATTTGCTTTGAGCTAGGAGCGCAACCGTTGGTTTTTGTTGCCGTGTGCTTTTCGCGCGCGATTCGCGAGCTGTAACTGAAACCTCGCGCGTAAGGGGAGGCTCTGGAATTCGCAGAAGAGGAGGCGGTTTTGAGTCGGAATTGGATATCGATTCCTTAATTAGCGCAGTTGGATATGAAGGCCGCTCGTCTATTCACTTATTAAGAGTTCGCTCAGGGCGCCGGATAGACACGACCGGTGTTCTGTTCTCAGCTGACCTGTCCGTCATTCTTCAAGCCGCCTCCTCCTGTTGGGTGCCCACTGCCTATACACTTTGTATAATGCACTTACGTGGGGATGTTTTTGTGGACTTTTTTAGACTGTTATTGGTAAGCTTCGCTATAGGCAGGCCAGTTCACAATGTTGAAAAAGAGGACACGCATCAGCGTCAACCTTGACTCAACGCTTGGTAGTGCCTCACACAGGGTTTGTTTAGAAGTTTTTGAATTCTGCTTGCTCTCAAAGCATCGCCCGACCCGCGCTCCCTCACTGAACTATTGACTGCCTATAATCCGCAGGTCGCTCTGAGGTCATGAGAAGGTTTTCATTGTGTGCCAGAAACCCAAGTCAGTGGCAGAAACTACTTTTGCTGTTTGGGCCTAGGACTTTGTTGAGATGTAGTTCCAGTTCTTTTTCTCAGTAATATCATGAGTTTTTTAGTTTTTTAGTTTTTTAGTTTAAATATATATATATATATATAGTGGGGGGGGGAGTGTGGGGCGTTATAGCACAGATGGAGAAACTGTGCTGTATGTTACAGCTTGCGCTCAGCACCTTTAGAAGCAACAGGTGAGTAAATACCCCGCGTCTGTCCCGGGCCCGCTGCTATAATAAGGGGACAGTAAATCACCCCGAGCGAGGACAGGGGCGAGATTAATGCGAGGCGTGAGAGAGATGCAGAGGCCCTCTCATCGGGCTGCCTCCGGAACGGGAGGGAGCCTTCGCCGCGTTTGACGGCGTCTTCGGGTTTGGCGTCCAGGTGATTGTTTTCTCGCAGCTCCTGGCCGTTCCACACAGGGGCTCTCAAAGCTCTTCAGACGTATGCTTTTCAAATGCATTGCTGATCAGCCAGCAAATGTGCTTAAACCTTTAAGGTGTAAAGTCACAAATATGTGATTCTAATGGTGATGTAACAATCCATCCATCCATCCGTTATCTATACCCGCTTATCCTGAGCAGGGTCACGGGGGGTGCTGGAGCCTATCCCAGCGTGCATTGGGCGAGAGGCAGTTAATATACCCTGGACAGGCCGCCAATCTATCGCAGGGCACACAGACCATTCACTCACACACTCATACCTGTGGGCAATTTAAGGTCTCCAATCGGCCTACCTGCATGTCTTTGGAGTGTGGAAGGAAATCGGGGTACCCAGAGGAAACCCACGCGGACACGGGGAGAACATGCAAACTCCGCACAGAAAGGCCCAAAGCCGAGATTCAATGCAATGGAGTTCTAGAACACTGACTTAGAATTTTGAAGAAAAAAAAAACATTCCAAAAATCAAAGGGTTCCCTACTCTTCAAAGGGATAATGAGGTTGTTAATTGCCGTAATTGGTATCAGCCTTGGCTGGACAAGGTTCTCTGTAAAGCCAGTATCAGTAGTAGCAGGAAGAAACAGTACATTGTTCTGTTGCTTGCGACAGTCCCTGAAGATTGCTTGTTATTGTGGAACACTGTCTGGAGGGACCAGTGGTTGGCAAGCCAAGCATGGTGTGACCCTCCTCCCTCCCTCCACAACTGATCCAGAGTCACATCTGACTGCTCTAAACTTAATCTCAGCCAGTTACTGCAGTAATTGGGAACTGATCCTGGATCAGCACTGTGAGTCACAGTTTGCAGCACGGTTAAGCTCCTCTATCTTGTTTGCAGAATTTAGCAAAAGCGTGTGAAAGGCATTGCGATTTTTTTCATCTGCAGTGCAATCATCAGCACAGGTGTCTGGAGAATAGTTTTAAACCCCCTCCTGCAAACGGCGCAATCAAAGTGCTAACGAAGGGTCGGGTGTGAAAGACGAAAATGTACATGGATAAAGATAACCCCCCCACCAATATTCACTTGTTTCTAACTTCCTGTAACTTGCAGCTTTGTCCTGTTTGAAAGGATTTAAAATGCAGGTCCCTGGGGCCGGAGTGGTCGAGTCCTGACGCTGACGCAGCGAGTTTGCGGGCTCTGTTACCCGTGCGTGTCCCCTGAAGACGCTCGCCGTTGCAGCGGTGCTGGTCGGAGCGACGAGCGGCTGATAGAGAGAGAGAGAGAGAGAGAGAGAGAGAGAGAGATAAGCTGTGAACCTGTGAACCTGTGAACGCTCTGACCGCTGGGGATCGGCTAAACTTGAGAGCCCTCGCTCTGCTTCCTCTGCGTGACTCATCTGAGGCACGCGTGGACACATGCACATGCGCAGTCACGCACACACGTGGAACTCGCGTGCGCTCAGGTGCGCAGTTGTGCACACACGCAGAACTTGTACACATGCACATGCGCAGTTGTGCACATGCTCAGTCATGCACATGGCCAGAACTCGTTCACGTACATGCATGTGCAATCGTGCACTCGCGGAAAGCTCGTACACGTGCACACATGCCAGTCTCACACTCACAGAGGTATGCATGCATATGCCCTCGCCCACAGTCTGTTATTGAACACAGGTTTGCATTTATGTGTTAATTTATGCAAAATGACATCTCTCTCTCTCTCTCTCTCTCTCTCAAACACACACACACACACACCCACTCAGATACACACACTCAGACACACACACACACAGACACACACACCTACAATAAAGAAATGAATAATTACATCAGTATGCACAATAATCGCACACCTGGGCTGAGATAATGACATTCCTACTGTAACAGTTGTCGGCAGTAATTAAAGCCATTTTCCAGAGCTTGTGTCATAAAGACTGTAGGAAATGATATCATTTCAGGGGCAGCGGAGAATAAACACAAATAATCAAGTAATGAGCGCTTATTCTGGCGTCGGTTTGAAATCTGATTTCCATAAAAAAAATAATAACAAGGCTGCTTGGGTTTTGGAAGGATTTGTGTCTTAGCTAGCTAAGTATTATTGCTAATTCACTGCCTCTCTCTCCCACCCTCTCTCGCAGTCAGATTTACACTCTCTAGCATAACCCCGCTAAATCTGACGCCGATGCGCGGCTATTCTGAGCCGCGCAGCTTCACCCCTCGTGCGAACGGAAGGCGGCCGCGGCGTAAAGCGGTCAGCTTCACGTTAGCACGAAATCAGGCTTCGTTCCAGAAGATGGCTATTAGCGTGCTGCTAAAGAAACAAGATGCTGTTTACGTAACTTCCCTCCAATCATTTTTTTTTCATATACATAACCGGAACCGCTGGGAAGCGTGCAGAGGAAATCCTCGGGCGGGTTTGAGTCCCCGGGAGACGTTCTGGCTCGGCGCCGTTGCGGGAGGCGACGGTGGCGGCGCGCGGACAAAGGAGGTCAAGCGGATCTCTTTGATAGGCTTAGCGCTGCTGCTGCTGCTGCTCCCGGGAACCTGCCGGCTCCACAGAAGCGCCGGCTTCCGCTACGGGTCCTGGGAGTTTAGAGGCGGCCGCTCGGAGCGGAGGCCCCGTTTCGTGAATGCTTATATTAATAAGTTGTTTGCCGGCTGCCGTCGCGCGTCCGCGATGCGTGGCGAACGGTAAACGGACAGCACGTACGCGTGCGCGCGCGCGGGGGGGTGACCTGCTTACCGCCGAAGCTAAAGGAGGTCAGAGTAATAACATTCATCCTTAGCCCTAAAGGCCTTAGCGCTGCTGTAAAACCCGCTCGCCAGGCTGTTGTCTGAGGAAGCCTGCGCTGAGCATTTTCTGAAAATGATGTATTGTCATTGGGCCGTTGGTAAAGGGGTTATCTGGCCCCAGCACATTTGGTATTCTTTTTGTAAGGTGAAGCATGGGCTGCTGAGATATGTGCGTTGCTTGTTCTGCTCAGTGTGCTTGAGCATCCTCCTCCTTTGTGGCTTCACTTCGGCATTATACCTCCTCATTGAAGTATCATGGAGTAAAATTACCTGCTTCTGTGGGTGTTCGCAGTCAAAACTCCTGCCTCTCTCAAGATCACAGTACTCATCCTGTGTGTCTGTGTGTGTGTGTGTGTGTGTGTGCACGTGTGTGTACTTGTGTGTGTGTGTGTGTGTGTGTGTGTGTGTGTGTGCACGTGTGTGTGTGTATGCATGTGTGTGTGTGTGTGCGTGTAAGTGTGAGTGTGTGTGTGTGTGCGTGCTTTATATGCATGTGGCAATTGTGCACCTTTTTTTTCCTGGACTTAGCCTACATGGTGCACATCTTTTCAGCATGCACATTTGAGTTCCTTAAGAAAACAAACTACCCGGGTGTGCTCGTGCTGGCTCTGGTCATCTTGCTCCCCTTCGTCATAACAGGGGGATTTCTAAATAGAAGTTGCTGATGAGATCGCATTTCAGACAATTGGTGCGAATAAACTCTGTCAACAGTGATATATCTGCTGTCTGCTGCCTAATTCCCTTCTCCGTAGAGAACACGCCTGAGGTGCCATTGTTACTCTTTAGGGCTGTTGAATAGCTAATTTTACATACATCCTTATTCCTGTTGTTTGTATAGCATATACTCCTCTGTACAAAACGAAAATGGCTCCTTTATGTATTCTGAGTATGACTGACATAGTCGTGTGGGATATGATGTATTATTTTGTACCAGTGCTGGGAAGAAATAGGACAGGAAATATTCTCCGGAAAGAGAACTTAATAAGTAGGCTAATCATGCAGACGTGCATGTGTTTTGGAGGCGGTCGGGGCGACTGTTGTCGCATTTGTTCCGTCGTGGCAGTTTGAACCGATCATCCAATTAGGAGAGAATAATTAGGCCGGTGCAGCCCTCAGGAACATACCTAATTGACCCCGCACTCTTTCGCATGTAAGTGCACTTCTCCCATGGGTTCGGCTGACGAGACTGGCTGGAGGCTTGTGTCTCTACCAGACAACACCGATGAAAAAAACATCATACACCTGATGGCATAAATACTGAGCTTATTCGCTCAGCCAGGTTTGTGAAGACGTTTTAGTGGAGATAAACAACCGCCGCTTTGAGGGGGTAAAATAAGGATACTGAGAGTGTGGGGGGGAAGCCAAAACTCTGTTCTTTGTGGAAGGACAAAGCTAGTTTTGCTGATATTTTTGATGTTCCTCTCCCAGGAACATTGATCTATGAGTCTTCTACGGATCCCCAGGAGAGCGGAGGGAACTTTGGCCAGAGGTTCATACATTCTAATGTCAGAAGATAAAGAGTCTGCCAGGCCGCTGATGAGAAGATGATATCATTGGTGCTTCTCGGAGAGATGATGCATGGTCGCGGCTCCCCTCTCTCTCTCCGCGGTAACGAGATCATCTCTCCGCGGCCTCTGTTATTGCTCGCGCAACCCGATCAAACTCCCGGCCCCCTCGCTCGCTCGCCGGAGAGCCTTACATCACCAGGCCTGAAGTTATTGATGCTCGCCCGGGTAAATTGGACGGGAGCGTTCCGGTTCCCCATCTTTCGGCACTCGTTCAATGCGGTGATTTGCGGCGAGACCCGCGCGAGCAATCATATCGACAGGCCAATTTTCCACCCATTGGTAGGGGGGTGCTTATTTATAGCTTTTATACCCCGGGGGATTATTGAATATGTAGTGGATCACACACATGGATCGCATTTTAAATCAGACGTGCAGGTTGTTTTGTCATGGAAAATGAATTATGAGGAGTTTTTTGGGGGGTGAGGATGTTTAGGTAAATGGCGAGGGTGGTGTAAATAACTGGCAGTGATCCAGAACCAATCTGATGACTGTGTGTTAGCGAGCAGGTTGAGAAGCTAATGGCAGCCTCAGGCGGCGGCCCCTTTAGATGAAGGGAGTTTGAACGCTTTGTTTAGCTCTGAGATGATGATGGATGGTGATGCTTAATGACCTTTCACTGCCTGGTCAGTGCTTGCCAGTACCCTGAGTGATTCCAGTTAATTTAGGATTGGGGTGCATGCATTTTGGCTTTTGGGGGGCGGGTGGGTGTGGGGGTGGGGGTGGACTGTGTCTGTCCAAAGAATAGAGCACAACTTGTTCCCTGAGAACTGTTGAGCTAGGTTTCCTTCCAGGCACACTCAAAGATTTTCCATGCCTAACCCCCCCCCCCCCCCCCCCAATCCCACAATCCCCTTCACTCCCTCCACATCTCCCGGACAAAAGCATGTGGACCAGCTGGCTACACCGAAGACCTGATTAGCTTGCCATTTCCATGGCAACGATACCTACCTCCCTCTGCAATCAAATCAACCCAACACAAACACTGTTCCCAAACACCAAAACAACACAATAGCTGTTGGCTAGTGTTGCACAAAGGCCTTGGGAACTCGACCGTAATTTGGAACCAGAGCTCTTTTTCTGCATTTCAGCACCTTTTGATATCTGTTGGCTTCGCTGCGTTTTGTCATTTTGGGAGTGAAGGGGTTGGATGAAGAAGGGTAAACTAGATTCTAGCTTTTTTTTAGCAGTGCTCCCAGAGTTTTTCTTTATAGAGAGATGGGTTGCCTCACTCGCCTGCTATGTTTTGTCCCCCTGAATAGCAGTTTGATGTTAGTTGGACAACATGCTCCACCTTTTCTACACCGGAAGGGAAAGAAAAACTTGAATGGAGACAAGAGTGAAATGCGCTACCTCTTTGCGCTACCTCTTTGGCCGTGCGTTGAACGCATCAGGAGAGAAGTGCTCCAGCGGCGCCTAATTCACTGTCTGCGCTCCTCATCGGCGGCCGTTTGGCGCAGCTGAAATTCGGAGCCGCCGCCCATGGCGCGCCCGCCCGCTGGGCGGGATCGGCGGGATTAGCCCCGGATTAGGACCCCGCCTGAGCGAGGTTAAACGGGCGCGGCGAGCGGGGCCGGCTCGGGGGGGGGAATCCCGCCGAAGTGGATTTTTAAACGGGATTTGGCGCTCCCAGGTGTGATGTAGGCTAGCCGTTTATTTACGGCCCTGGCTTCAGGCCTAGGGCCTGATTTACTGAGGGAACGATCGCGGGGCGAAATCTTTCACGTACCGACACGTTTAAGACTGGCCCTAATTACTCAATTAAATAAATGAAGCGCCCTCATTGGCAAGTTTGTGCTGGGAGGTATCCATAAAACAAAGGTCTGAAAAAATACTGCATTTTTACATGGTCCAGGTTATAAGGTGCTGAGAAATTGATGTCGAGCAACCGCGCAGAGGTAGCGAGGCAGCCACGAGAAAAAGAAAAATCAGCTAACAGGCTTAAGGCATAAAAATAAGACCTGCATGTACAGATCAGGAAACAGCCAGTGGTAAAGATTCACAACACTGTGTTGCAGCAAAGAACCACAACACAAACGGAGAGGAGAGATGCTTGGAGTGACATAAGAAAACTAGCAGATGATGTAAAGAAAAAATGGTTTGATGTTGAGTGGCAGACAGAAGAAAAATAGTTTCCTACAACATAATGGTGGTCCAACCGAGGAAAGGACCTTTGCAACCTGGCTGTATTGCTTCACTGTTTGCTGTTCACTTATCCTTAAGAGGATAAAAAAATACTCTTATGACTTATTCTTTATTTTGCCTTTGTCCTCTGTGTTGTCTCCTGGCATTTGTGGCTGTTGGCAAGATTGAGAGAGAGAACTTCCTGTTAACACACCTTTAATAGAACCTCAGCTATGCTATATCAGCACTTAGCAAATTAGCGTCTGCTTTTATGACTTAAAATCCACACACAAAGAGCAGAGTTTGCAAATGACGCGCCTGTAAACAGGGCTGTAACATTTTTTCCAAGGAACACTTGCGCTCCTAAGTTGAAAAATTTAGCAGCGCACTAATGAATCCCAATTAGCAGATGCGTCCCTAAATTATTTATCCTGTTAGCACACATCAATTTTCAGGAGCAAATGCTCATAAAATGGGAGAACTGTTGAGCCTTGATAAGGTAGACGGAATACTTGATTTACATAATTAACAAAATCTCTGCCCTGTTTCAGTATGTTCATCTCGAAGGCATGCAAAAGCATGGACTGATCATGTGTATCAAAAGGGAAGTCACAAAGAGATGTGTTTCTCACAAATCATCTCTTGCATCCTAATAGTGATTTTGACCCAGTTTGACGCCCATTTTAGTAAATCTGGCCTCTAGTGTTTGTCTGTGATCTGCTATACTGCAGGAACACTTGGCTACCCTTCGTGACACTAGACCCTGAAATAACAGGGAAGGACGTGTTTTGTCGGAATCTGTCATCTCTGGAGACCACACTGAGCTGTGACTGTTAATGGGTTTGTGTAATTATGTTCCTGCTTTCTTCAGATTTCTCTTGCCAACTGCCTGTATCGGTGGCGTTAGGGCTCTTCCTGATGCAGTGTGGTCGTTATGTCATTAAAATTCTCTGAATATTTTATTACGGTAATGGTCTTTATATAGGCTTATTTGGGTAAACAGACAGACCCGCCACTGTAAACCCTATGCAATTGATTAATTTATTGAACAAACTACTCCATTACAAAATTGAATGAGAGGCAAGAAACAACATGCAGTCTGGCTGTTGCATTACCCGCCTGGTGGAGTCCTCCAGTCAGTGCAGTAACCTAGCTACTTCAAGCAAGACCAGGAATAGCTGAAAGCGCAGTTTCCGTCCAAGAGATTTGTTTTTTTGGAACATGAGACGAAATACTTCTATTTAAAATCCAACACTTCTCATTTCACCCCTCGCGAAAAAGAACCGAGTGGTTTTTTTTTTCTTCTTCTTTTTTTTAATGCAACCGCAGCTACTTTTAAGAAGTGTAATCTATTTATTATTACACGCCCAAGTTAAATTTGAGTTCGGTATTTCACGGCTCGTCTCTTCGTGAGATGGAGTTGTGCTTTCAGCGGGATGCGCGGCTTTAGCGGGAAACCGGCTGCATGTGTTAAACGCGCTCAGAGAAATAGCGGACGCTTTTTCACCCGCGTACAGTACGCTCAGGAATCAGTGCGTACCCTGGGAGGTAGGCTACTTAAAGGGAATGGGAAATGTGGGCCGGCTTAATGACATGAGTGACGGGGAATCTCGCGGCGCGGCCGCCTGTGAACTGCTCCATGGCTTAAAAATCAGCATTTCATAGCTGTGCTATTCATTACTGTTAACCTGCTGCCTCTTCAGGCTGAAACGGTTAATGAGCGTGGAGGGCGGATGTGTTGCAAACGCAGATGAAACGTTTGGCCCCGGCGTTGCTGTCACACTGTTGGTCCTATTGCGGATGTTTTGGCTCGTACTTCCCTCTGCCCAGTCCTGAATTCTGCTGATGGTGCGGTGCTCTGATGGATCTGTTTTACCTGCTAAAGTCTGCTAAACCTCGCCTTGGCCTGCCTGCTCACTTCACCTCCACTTTTTTTTTGGGGAGCCTTCGCGGGATTGAAGGGTAGAGAAGCTGAGAGCATCGCTCCAGAACCAAAGTGGCTCAAGTTTTGAGCCAGTCCCATGTTGGAGAGTCCCCCCCGTTGGTGTCAGACTACCTTGAAGTGAGGTCATTTGTCATCCAGTTAGCTTAGACTTGCACTTCTGATATTTCTTGGAACGGAAAGGTTTCTTCAGTAGTTTGTACTGCAGCAGACGAAAGTGCTGAAAGACGCGGTTGCCAGACGAGAATTAAGGCCTTGTCTTGGGAGAGATTTGTCTCTGTTTTCAGACGTCAAGGTGAATTTTCTTTCCCACGTAAAGGAGTCATTGAACTGAGCAATGACTCAGTTTTTGAAAATCTATTTGTGCTATCACATTGAAAAAACTTACATTTTATCTCCCTGTTGTTCTATAAAGCAACTCATTCAGTGTCTCTCATTAGGTGTAATGTCTTTAATTCTTCTTTTAAACCAACTTTATAGTGCAGAAAGTGTTACTTCAGGAAAGTAAAGCGATTAGTAATTTCCTTTGAAGTACCTACTGCTGTGAAATAAGTTTTTTAATCTTTCTCTTTCTGTCTTCCGTTTCTTTTTTCCCTTTCAGAAATCATGACAACTGCAACGTCACCCATCCTCCTAAAATGGGACCCCAAAAGTCTGGAGATTCGAACCCTGACCGTGGAGAGACTGTTGGAGCCCCTGGTCACACAGGTGAGACTAGTTGCCTGGAGACAGTCATAGAACTTGGCTCCTCTGTCTGTCCCTTCAGTTGCTTTGAGTTTTACTTTTCTAGTTACTTTTAATTGTAACTTCTGCTCTTGTGCAGAACATAGAAACTGGCTGGAATCTTCCAAAGAAAGCATAGGCTATGCATAGAGAAGAGTGGCTAAAGCCTGTTAGTCTAGCTAGCAGTGTCACATATGGCCGTGTGTCACATCAAAATAGTCTCAGGTATAGAAACACTCATGTACATACATATATATGTACACACACACACACACACACACACGTATACCCACACACCACATACACACAGCCGTACATAGCTCTTGGGTTTCACAGTGGGCTCAAAATCTTCTGTTGTTTTCTCAATATAGCCTAAGTCTAGTATTTCAGTATTTTCAATATGGATTATTAACCATCATCCAAGTTCTCAGTTTTGATTCTTGTTTTGGTTTCTCAGAAAGCATTTTGTGAATATTGTACTCCATGCTATTTTACTTTATCTTTTTTTCATTCTCTGGCTTGGAAAATATTGAGAGATTGAGGGATTTCAAGTTGTGCACTTTCTGGTTAAAATAAACCTCTGGTATCTAACATAATAAACACTAAATCTTCACATTCTTTCATGTTTTAAATGGAAGGTGTTATTGATGCGTGAAATGTGTAAAGGCTGAGGTTCTTGTCCACTTACATGATGTTTACAGCCTTCAGTGTTAGAGCCTGGGATGGGGAATGGAGATGGTTTTTAGTTTATCAGCAACATTCTATGAATATCATCCTCCATGTTATCTCATTTCTTTTGATTATTATTTTTATTTTTTCAGTCTTCCGCTTGGAAAATATTGAGAGATTGAGGGATTTCAAGTTGTGCCTTCGCTGGGTAAAATGAACCTCTGGTAAACATTTTACATCAAACACTGAAGGTTCAAATAATTTTATGATTTAAGTGGAAGCTGTTATTTGTAAATGTGAAATTTGCTGAAGGCTGAGGCTCTTGTCCGCTTGTCCATGTTCGCAGCCCACAGGTTTTAAGCCTGGGAGGGTGGTTGTACTGGTGGAAGCTGCAGGGGAGGAAATGGTTAATAGCGTAGCACTGTCTCTCTCTCTCTCTCTCTCTCTCTCTCTCTCTCTCTCTCTCTGTCTCTCTCTCTCTCTCCGCGCTGCCCCTGAGCTCCACCCGGACACGCAGCGTGCAGCCAGGACCCGACAGCCGACGAGCTGCTTTGTCAGCGGAAGCGTGGCCTCGCGCCACCCCCGCGCCGATTGGCGCTTGGAACGCTCCGCATTCTGGCAGCGTCGGTGGCTGGAAGGGGGAGGGGGGAGATGGGAAGGGAGGGGGGCGGGGTAGAGCAGAATGCGCGCGCAGGGGTAGGGGGTGGGGGGAGGGGCCGGGAGCCCACCGCGGACAGCTCCCGTCTCCACGGTGAGGCCGCTCGGGCCCGCGCCTGACCGGTCGCCCCTCCCTCGGCGATGGCGAGGGGGAGAACGCGTCGGGTCCCCGGCTCCCCGGCGGGA
Source organism: Anguilla anguilla (assembly GCF_013347855.1). Classification (NCBI taxonomy): domain Eukaryota; kingdom Metazoa; phylum Chordata; class Actinopteri; order Anguilliformes; family Anguillidae; genus Anguilla; species Anguilla anguilla. Next base: position 12,405,805 of record NC_049205.1, on the reverse strand, counting down.
GGGATCGTGGGGGATTTTGCGGCCCGTCGAAACGTTTGAAGAGTTTTTGAAGCCCCGGCCCCTGTGCGCCGCTCGCAGTCAGGGGGAGACCACCGAGAGGATTCGGAACCGAAAAGACGACCCGTTTCCAAAAATGAACCGCGAAAGGAGGTCACCCAAACGCGCGGCTCGAAAGAGCGAGGGGGACTCGCGTGCTCCTGTGCGATCGTTGGAACTGGAACCGCCAGACGCCCGGTCCGTTCTGTGACTCGATTTTTATCGCCAATTAGATGAAGGGGAAAGTATCTGATCCTCTGGAGGAGCCGGGTCGCTGTGTAGTTAAGCTGCAGTTAAAGCGAGCCTCCAGGCCTTTTTTAGGCCATTATAAACGGGGCGAGTGCGCTTCTCACGAGTTTCTTTCAGCCCTGCTTTGTCTCTATTATACGAAACCGGGTACGGTCTGAGACGCGCGGCGATATTAATGATTCTCAGGTTTTTGCCTCTCCGGTCTCGCCGCGCTGCGTATGCAGATTCGATTCCGCGCGGAACGAGCGGAAATGCAGGAAGTTACATCAGTCTTAGCGCCGCGACGCCGGCTGATTAGCCGCTGTCGCGTGACTTTCCGGAGAGAGCCGTTGGCAGAGAGCGTCCCCTGTTTTTTGCTTTTTTTTTCGCGGGAACTGTTTGCCGGAGGGAAGGACGACGTTTTTTGTTTTCGCTTCGCGGGCTTCGTCTTCCGTGAGGCCAGCGCGCGCGTGTTTAGCCAAGCGCGGTGCACGCGGCACTCGATTAATTCTGGCTGACGCGCAGCGTTAATGATGGAGCGGCGGCCAGCGGCTATGTAGCCTAGCGCATGCCGTTATCTTGCAGCCTGTTCGCGAGGAGGGGCCAGCGCTGCCTCGGTCTGTTTATGGGGGGAGGGTGGGGACGGGGGTGCGGTTATGGACCGTCTCTTGGTAACAACTGTCACCGTCTCTTGGCATTCCCTGAATGGCAGCTGTTGTTTTCGGTAGCCATGCCGACTTTGATTTATTCCGTGATGTCACAGAGCCTTTGACGGTGCTGCAGGGGGAGGAGAAACCCAGCGGTGTGAAGTGTGTGTACACGGGCCATGCCCTTGGGTGCTTCGCCCCTGTTTGTGCGGTCCGGTGTGCGTGTGACAGCAGCATTAGCACAGCGCTTTAGCACGTTTAGCAGAGATAAAGGTGATGGCGAAGTACCCATCGACACCTCCATTGTAAGAAGTAGAAACCGTGTTTCCTCTTCTCCTCCTAGCTTCCGGTGTTAGCGTATCTTTCCACGCAGTTGCTAAAACCGTGGTTGGGCAGAAGTGCACCGATGGCAGATCTAACAGGCTTTCGGGAATGGGGCTAACACTGTGGGTGAGGCGCAAGCGTGGCCGTGACCGATGGAGAGGAGAACGGCACGCTCTGAGTTCCCTGGCACCGCGGTGCAGAAAATGTGAACATACAGCACATTTCTATCTCTAGCACACACAGTGCCAGCCCCTCTGCTGCTTTAGGGAGCGTTTCTTCATGCTCCGCTCTTTGTTATGGCCTGTTTTTTTCCCGCACCACATTAATTGCCGTGCTGAAAGAACGCTGCGAGGTAATGTTTTAATTAGATATTTGCTTGTCAACTGGCTCAGGGAGGCACTAATGGTTATTCAATTTGACCACTTCTTTATTGCCTTAAGTAGGCTAACACGGACCCTAACACGTTCCAATTTATGTCACGGCTTGGAATGTCAGGCGCATATAGTACACAAAAAAAAAATAAACATAAATAAATATATATATATGTGTACTGTATATGAAATAAAGGAGCTGTCAAACGGATGCAAATGGCGCGGTGTGATTATTGAGATAGAGCGGGTGATGGATTGAAGCCATTTTTGCCTGGAGTTGCGTGTCCGTTCCCCCCGCTCCTCCTGGGTGTGTAATGGGGAGAAATTGGCTGCGTGTCACTGAAGGGAGTGCGCACGTCAGCTCCCCCCGCCCCGTGTTCTTTTAATGGGACATAACAGCAGCGCCCAGCCTTGTGTGACGGGGGTGGGGATTTTCAGGCAGTGTAGTGGGAGGAGCCCAGAGGGGGGGGGTAGGGAGTGGGGGTAGGGGGTAGGAGTGAGGAGTGAGGAGGCGGCGAGACATTCTCTTCGCTGTGTCCGCTGGGCCGTCGTTACCTCTGAGGGATGGGCGGCTGCGTGAAAGTTCATTAATCATCGGAGATAGAACATTCAGCCGCCTTCCTCTCGGTCTGGATCCCCATTCCTCAGCATGGCAACCCATTCTCCTCAGGGCCCATTTCTCTTAATTGTAGCTCCTATTCCTCAACCTGGCAACCCATTCTCCTACGGGCCCATTTTTCTTAATTGTTGCTCCTGTTCCTCAACATGGCAACCCATTCTCCTCCGGGGCCCATTTCTCTTAATTGCTGCTGGGGGAAATAAGTCAGAATAGAGACATAGAGAAAAGCTGGAAATGGATTACACTACTTTCTGTATTCTGTACCTTGAATAACTTGTCATTGGACAGTCAGTCAGTCAAAAAAAAGGAAAATGCTAAAGCTTGGACCTCGATGTCTTTTTTTCATTTCTTCCACTGTGGCTTACATAGCTTACACTTGTCTTATTATTCATACCTTTTTGAAGGGTGTCATAACAGTGGCCCACCCAGTAGCTGGAAAAACTTTTCCTTTCGGTCATGAGCCTACTTCCTTAGCCATATGCAGGGCTACCGTCTTATTCTTTTTCAATGACCATCAGTTTTGCTGCTGCAGCCCCAACCCTGTTTTAAATAAGGAAGAATGATTGACAACTCTTCTTTATTGCTTCTAGAATATTCTTGGGATGTGCAGTAGTCTCAAACCAGTCTACCCTGAAACATCATTATATGTTCACTGTATTAGGTCTTGTAAATATCAGTCCAAAGATTGTGGAGTACTTAAAAGATCTATTGATGGTCCACAGCAATCTTCTCATTTAATGTCATGAGCAGAGAATCCTTAAATATGAAAGCTAATTAGCACCCTTAGGCTTTGGCACTGTGGATGACCTTACAGCGCACTATCCCCACACAAAACTTGAAATTGGTTGATAAATTCAGAGTACTTCGTTTTTTTTTTTTTTTTTTTAGAGTGCTCCACTGTAGTTGAGAATAAGACATCGCCTCAAGCAAAGAGGCAGCCTGCTACACAGATTAATCCAGAGGTCAGATCCACAAAACAAATTCACTCCCCCCCCCCCACCCTCCCACCCTCCCACCCTCCTCCGCTCTCATCAAGCTGAGCAGCCCCTGCCACCGAAGCAGCCGTCGCTGGGATTGCTTCGCGGTCAACTGCTTCACGGTCAGCCGAGCGGAAAGACCGGGCGCTCGAAAGCTCGACGGATGTACGCGGGCGGTTCCGGGCTCTTGTTGTCTGGCGTAAATACCTCAGAAGTTTCACGGCGGCTGACCCTGAGTGCTGTCAGTTTCGACGCTCGTCGGCCACGGTTCCCTCCTCCCTCCCGCTTCTGCTAGCACGGGCTCCTGAGATGCGAGTCTCTCCGAACCTGTGTGCTGGTGGCCGTGGGGTGGGGTGGGGTTTGGTCGACTGGAGCGAGGAAGCTGTGTGGATGTAGCGTCCGCAGCCCAGAAGCCATTCGAGTTCACGGCACCGTTCCTGTAGCCCGTCATTTGTCCTTTTGCTTTGATTATAATTATACGAGGGGTTCGTCTGCCTCTGTTATAAATCGACCGAAAGGGCGATAGGGAAACGAAATGTCACGCATGCGTGTTTTACGGGTGAGGGGGCGGAGGGTTACTCATTTTTAGAGGAAAATTAAAACAAAAAAAAAAAGGACATTTGGCGCTTCCTGGCGGCGCTTCAAGGTCGCGGTATTTCCGCGCAGGTCGCCCGGCTTTAACCGTCCATCTGGAGTGGGACAGCAGGCCCTTTCTGATTCACCGCCCCCGGGGCGGACGCGCGTCCCCTGCAGCCCGACGCGCCGTCGCTGGCGGCCGTCCAGGCCTCGCCCGCCCCGCCGCCGTGCCTCCCGGTGCCCCCCCAAACCCCTCCTCCCACTACCCTCCCCAACCCACTCCCCTCAGGGGGCCCGCTATGCAGCGAGCCGCCGCCCGCTAGCCGGGACGGATCGCCGCGCCGCCTCGCGTGTGCCTGGCCAGTACGGGCACGGTGGATGCGCGACGGCGGTCGGAAGAGCGTGTTTCCCCCCCCCCCCACCCCGCCACACTGATAAACATCATGGCCGGGGGGAAAGATGTGCCTCTGGGGGAATTTCATCCGGACGGTGTAATTACTCTCCCGCGCTAGTGCTAACGCTTCAGCGGGAGACACGCCTGAGCCGGGCCGGGCTGGAATGGTGGCGGCAGCAGGCTGACAGAGCTCTGCCCCTGATAGAAGCTTCCAGAAAGGAGTGCCTGGAGGCCCGCCCATTCCTCTGGCGATATCCTCCCTCCTCTGCTGTAGGAAGGAGAAGAGTGCCGATTTGACAAGGGACACAAAATCCCCTCTCCACAGACAAATGAGGAGAGAGCCAGGGGGTTGGGAGCCTTCCAATGAGATCCTGTTGAAGAGCAAAGTCCCGACACATCAAGACCCTGTAATGCTGCACATGTGCACAGATAACAGATGTAATGCACGCTTTATGTACACTTCCATTTATTTATTTTTTGCACAGAAGAAAAGTGACAGGAAAATAATTAGTTTTGGGGCTAAAGGGGGGTGGGGGGAGGTTGGGTACCCTGTTATTTTTAACTCGAAAACCGTAGGGGTTGAGGTGTCCATTAATGTTTCATGCCCAGCAATGCCATCTGTACGATTATGATTAATTTGCTTTTGTATTAGGTTGGAATATGATATTGGGGAATTTTTTAATGGCACATTGCAGTGAAGCTGAAATTTAACTTAATGCATCAATAATAATAATGATAACAATAATAATAATGATAATAATAACAAATTACCCTCTCCTCTGGTCTATTGATGAAACGTCAGAAGCTTTGTGCAAAAACTGTTTTTTTTTAAACAGAGCAACACTGGTACAATTTTCCAAAAGTCCATTTTCAGTTATAATTGAGCGCATTTTGTTATGGGCCTACTTTTGCGATCTCAAGGGAAACTCCAAATGGTCTGAGCAGAGCTCATTGATTTAATGGGAGGGCAGAGGTTTTTATCCAGCCGTTTGTTGTGAAGGCATACTGTATAAGCGATAAGGGTATGATTTTATTTCTTTTTTTCTCTCTCGCTGTATGAGGAAGCGGGGTACCGCTACAGTGCTGTGAATGAACTGCCCACGCTCAACGCTCTGAGCGTTTTCACCCTGAAACAGCGCTGTCTCCAGGCTCGCGGAGCTGTTATGTCAGACCCGCGTATATTTCCCTCGCACGGACGCGTTCCCCCTGGCGAGGCGCTCGTTCGCCGTTTCCTGTGGAGACACGGATGTGGCGTTTGCGTGTTTTGCTCCGTTCGGTCCGGCGCCGCAGCGACCGTCGCCGTCGGTTGTCGTCGCTTTAATTGCGCGCGGTACCCGGTTTTCTGACGCGGCCCATCAAGGCTCGCCGTCCCCGCCCCCCCGCCGCGCCGCGCCGCTGCTCGTGCGTGCGCTTCCCGTCGGATCCGCGGCGAAATTCGAGCCGCCGAGGCGGACGTTGATTCCAGAGCCGCGCCTCGCGCCGAAAAAAGAGCGGGAAAGCGAGGCGTGAGAAAGCCGCTGACAAGGACGGGCGCCCCCTCGTTTCCTCTTCCGCTCGGGGAGACGAATCGAGGCGCTCGTTCGGCTTCGGGGGAGCGCGTCGGCGCGGCTGACGATTCGCCAGAGTCAACGGCGAAGCTACGCTTCCGGGGGCAGGTTCAATTTGTTTTAATGCGAAGGTGTTATTTTTGCATGGAGGTGTCGGTGTAAAACAGGGGAGCCTTTTGCACGCCCGGCGGCGCCGACTCTATCTTCAGCCTAGCAGCTGTTCTACAAACAGAGTCAACGTTTTAATGCTTTTGCCTTTGGCAGTCGGTGAAATTGCATTAATGTGGTAAAGTGCATTTTTAAAAACCGTGTGAATATATAAATATATGTGTGTGTGTGTGTTTGAGAGAGAGAGAGAGTCCTGTATGCTATTGCTTTTTTCTAAGACACAGAATCATTATACTCTAGAAGCATAGAAACTATATATATATTTGCAGTGTCTACACAGTTGCCTGCATTAATAAGTTAGGGCAAATATTGATTTGATCAAGGTCTTCGCCTCAGTCATGCTCTCTGTTCATTAAAGTGTACATTAGCTGTCTGCGGCTCTGTCCTTGGGCTGCGATGCAGTCTGCGGGGATGGGCTTCTAACGGCTCTGCCAGGTATGGCTCTCCCTCACAGCAGGCCTAAATTGTTTACGAAGCCTTGCGGCAGTTATGAAAAAAAATATCATTTTCGGAATTGTATTGTGAAGGGGATTCGGGAGACGGACGGTACACCGAATGGATTCCTGCTGGTCTGCCCGTGCGGCCTTGCGCGCTTTAGGGGGTGGGAGTGTGTTGGGTCGCATGAACATTTATCAAAGTGAAGGGACTGACTTCTGGTTCTGGACAAGGGTCCCAAGGAGGCGATGGTAGACATGTAGGCCTAGTTAGCGGCAGTGTAGTATAATGAGTAGGGAACTTGGGTTTGTAACAGGGGAGTTGCGGGTTTGATTCCCAACCTGCGGGACATTGCAGGTATAGCTGAGAAAGGTACTTAACTTGTCTCAGAAAATATCCAGCTGCATGAATGGCGAAAATGTAAAAAAAATGTAAAAACCTAAATGCCTTAATGCCCCAATCTCCTCTGTCTCCTGAACAAATGACAGCTGAGTTTCTGCCTGTGGCTGAGGTCAGCGCGGAGGGATGGCTGAAAGAGTTACATCACGTTAAAAAATATGTCTGATTCCTGCTCTTCTCCACCCGGGGGTCTCTGTCTGGCTGCGCACAGCGGGCGGTTTAAACGGCCCCATGAATCATAATTAGGCGGCAGGGTCGCGCTAATTGTAACAGGTGAATTGCTACGGTGATTTGCCTTAATTTATTGAAGTGTCAATTCTACCTGTCCCTGCTGGCTGCTGGAGTGCGAGCACCCCTCTGTGCTGCATTAGTGTTTGTGGAATTTTTGTTTACGGGGGTTTTTGGAGAGCTTCTGTTTGATTTAAACTGGATTAGTCCGGTCTGGAAGTCTTCTGGGGTAAGGCACGTTTACTTTCCTTATTGCTAGCTTCGGCTACTCGGCTACATCGATGACGATGAGGTCAGGAGATTTGAGACGTTGTGACGTGGGGCTGTCAGGGTGCTTCGTTTCCAGAAGTGGATCTGAGCCCCTCTTTACCGTCTCTCGTTGAAAGCCCCTCCCTCCTCTTCGACCCTTGGCTCGAGGGGGAGAGCGGTGTTTGAAGGGGCAGGGCTGACGCAAGGCGCCTCCTCCGTCAACGGACGACCGGCTCGGCAAAAACGGCACAGCCGGCGCCTTGTTATCTTCCGCTTCCGCTGCGAGCGCTCGATCCGAAAGGGAACGCGTTATTGATGTAGGCCCGGTGTTCGCGAGGTGGCTGGAACGAGCTCAGGAGGCGCGTTCTCTCTCGGTTCCGCTGCCGTGAGACGGGGTGCTAGGCAACAGAGGCCCGTTTGGGCAGCAGCGCGGAACTGTGGCCAGGGAACTGGCTTTGTTTGGAGGTCACGGGTTCACGTCTCCGGTGGGTTCCGACCTTGAATGCCCCAGAGTAAGAATGGTCTCTGGAGATGTTTGCCTTCCAAGCTCAATATAGTGTAGTTTAGTTTTCACAGGGATTTTTCCCATAAGCTGTTAGTGAGTAAATGTTTTGTAAAATGAGCACCTTTTCCTAATCCATTTCTACCCACTACCATGATGCAAATAGTGCTAGAGCAGGACCTGGGAGCAGGACTGATAAGTGTGTTTTTCTTTTAAGCATTCATATTCAACGCTTTGAGTGGGAGCTGCAGCCAGCTCTCTGTGCTCTAGACCAAAGGACGGCCTGGTGCCCGTGTACACTGAGCAGTTGTCTTTAACATTTCCGTTTCCTGTTGTCGGCAAAGAGAAACAAGAAGTCCCTAGAAGGTGCTTGTGTCTGTTCTCCGGGGAGGTTCTCTGCAGTGCGCTGTCTTGACGTACTGAGAAAGCGAGCCGCGTTTCGACTGACAACAGGCTCAACCCAGCTGAAGGCTTTCATGTAGAACTGCTTTTTTTTTTGGCAGAAAATTAAATTAGGCTTTCTTTCCTGACTGAGACTGAAAGTGTTCATGGTCACGGCATGGTTTTTGTAAAACTGCAGGTAGTGAACAATAAAATAGAATGTCGACAATAAAATGGAATGTTGTGGTAACCGAGGGGCAACGAGTGTATGCAAAACAGCTGTCACACAGATGTGGCTCATCAATTAATTAAGTGAATAACATCCCATCATGCATAGGTTTGTTTATAAAAGTGCCGGACAGGCCTTACTGATTGTAATTACGGGTAGAATCGCTGTGTGAGGTGACCTCTGTGACTTTGGAAGGTGGGTGGCAGATGAGGTGCGGTTGGCAGGAGCTTCAGTGACCGTGACAGCTCGTCTCGCTGATGTTTCACAAGCAACGATGTGTAAGGTGATGTCAGCAGGAACTTAGAGGGACAGACATCGCCAGTAAACAGCAGCAGTGGGCAAAAACGCGTGAAATAGGCGAGCAACCGCAGATCGGATCGGAAACCAGCCACTTTAGTCAAAAACCGTAGTGCCCCAAAACCCTACAGAATAACTCCACAGTGGGGCTTAGATATGTATTTTTGGATCAGTAATGGGACATGTACTAATAATCATCTTCAGTCTCTGGGCACTCTGGGCCATTCTAAATGTTCCTTATATTGACAATGGGTCCTCCTTACTGTATAAGGGGCAGCCCTGTATAAATCCATCAGTAACCTCAACCGATCAGTCTGTCCAAGAACTGCGTGATTCTGATTCGAGCGATCTGAGATACGATGAGTCGATTATCAGAGACGGTTTCGGGACGTTCGGGTGAGTCACTGTGCTCTCTCGGGACAGGGCAAGCGGGGACACGGGGGTGTGGAGAGGGGTGTGGGGAGCTGCCGCCTCTGTGAGTCTTTCGGTGAGTGCGGTCAACAGACCGAGAGTAACTATCATTGTCACCCCTGTCCACTGGAGACAGACTGCCTGCACAGGGAATGTGCTTTGAGTACGAAAACAGACGGGCCTCTGGGAACTTCCAGAGGAGAGCCTTAATCTCCCCCCGATCGGGAAAGTTTCTCTTTTTAAAGAACACAGGCTTCCACTCGTTTGACCCAAAAACTTGCTCTGTCCCGAATCATCAATAATGAATTTAAGCAAATGGTACGTATTTAAATTCCTGTGCAAGCATTGTGAGGTTGTCTGTATCCAATTTGTATTTAACAAAAAAGAAAAAAAATTGTGTAAGAAAGACTTAAAAAAACAGCTCTTGTATGAAATTTATATTGACATTGAATACCCACTGGCACTGGGTAGTTTTGAGAAGAAACCAGTGGTGTCAGTTTAATTATGGCATTTTCGCTTTAGCTGCTCCCAGCAGGTTAGGGTGTGTGTGTTGAAAATAGCGGTACAGGCCCAGTATTGCCCAAGATGTGTGACCTGTGGCTTCTGTTGAATTTGACACGATTAGTGCTGAGTGAGAATGACATTGACAGGGCTCTCTCTCTCTCTCTCTCTCTCTCTCTCTCTCTCTCTCTCTCTCTCTCTCTCTCTCTCTCTCTCTCTCTCTCTCTCTCTCTCTCTCTCTCTCTCTCTCTCTCTCTCTCTCTCTCTCTCTCTCTCTATCCCTCCCTCCCTCCCTCTCTCCTGTCTGGAATCGTTTTCCTCAGTATTGGAGGCATATGATTTTGCCCTAGCTGTGGACTAAGCTCCTTACACTGTGGGATTTTGGACAACCTGCTCTTAGTTTCACAGTTGGAATGGTAATTGCAGGGGAGTTAGGGTTCCTAATGATATTAAAACTCCAGCACACAGGGCAGCTACAGGTGATGCCCCCCCCCCCCACCTCCTGTGACAAACCCTGAAATCGGGGAGACCTTGGATATTTTTGTGCTGTGGGGATTGGGGGTGGAATGGGGTATTAGTGACAGGATATTGTTAATAGGCCCAATCAGTGAATGACGTGCAAGGCTAGTCCTCCTTGCTGTTGTGTGTCAGATACAGATGCTTCTTCATTCAGTCCGGAACTTCTCCATGGGTCGGGGAAAGTGTATTCTATAAAAATAGAATTAAAAATACAAAACAAAACAAAAACAACAACAAAAAATGTGTCAGTTTAAATTTATCCAATGCTGGCTTATAACCAAACTTTTTTCTCTTAAGCTGGTTTGGATCGATTCCACCAATATGGAGCCAGTTTGAATTTTTTGGCTGATTGAATAGCACTTTAACCCTTACATCTTAGCACTTTTGATAGATTCATTCCAGCTGATAGCTTTATCACTATTGTGAGTTGTGATGTGGCAATGTCTAATCAGATTTCACTGAACTGTAGCTACTGCGTATCTAATCTGGTTTCATTTAACAAGCAAACTAGGCTACACAGGAAAACTAGGCTACTAGCTACATAGCTATCTCTTCTGTGCTTTTTTATTTTGCTTTTTGTTTTTCTTTACATTTGAGGCAGTCGCATGGCTTTTTTTTCCCTGCTTCACCATCCCTCAGAGCCTCCCCCCCCGCCCACCCCCCAGCACATGAGAAGCAGATACCCGTACACAAAAGCACGGCATCGTGGGGACCCGAAGCGGCGTCCCGCTCTGTCGCTCGCTCCCTTTGATAGGCCCAGATCAATACATCCCGAAAAGATTTCTGCTAACAGCGGAATTTTCCGTTGAGGCTCACGGTGAAAGAAGGCTGCCTGGGTTCTCCGCGAGGGTGGGAGGAAGTTCTCGCTCCACGGCGCACGCGCGACAACTTTCCTCTCAACTTTTTTCTAGGTCAGACTTTCCTACGGATTTTCTCGACGTACGTCTGTTTTTTAAAGCGTTTTTTCTCTAAAGGCGATTAATAAGGCGTGTTTTGAATCCGAGGCGGATTCTGTTTGGGGTGCTGTCAGTGCGGACCCCCCCCCCCCCGCGTCTGCCGGTCTCTTTTCCGCCGTGTAGCGTCTGTGCCCAAACCCCCGCAGACCCACGCTGCTTTGCACATGAATGAGTCTAGCCATTCAGGCAAGGTCTCCGAGCGGAGCCATGGAAACAATGCAGTTCATTTTCCGCCTTCACAATGTAGAGGATGTTTGCAGACGATCCCTTTCGTGGCGGACGTATCGATTCGGGGGAGAAGCCGTTTATTTCAACTCAAAAGAGTTTGAGTTTGTCAGATTTGTTCCATACCGAATATGCATATGTCATTTTTAGCATCATAATCTGTAGAATTAATTAACGCCTGTATGTAATCATATATTGCCATATAATCTATCATATTCTAAGATAGACAGCATTAGAATAATAGATTTTATTTTTTACATTTTGATTGTAGCTGTTTTTTTTATATCATAATGAAATGTTGGTATGTAGGTAGTCATGAAAGTTTGACTATAAACTGATCTGAAATGGTGTGATTTCACCATTTTGTGATATTTGAGTTGGCTTCCTCTCTGAGTAGGGTTACAAAAAAAAAATAATTCTAGGCCTGAATGACCTGGCTTGCTTTATAGAACAATGGATGGGCTCCAGCATGCGGCCCAAGTAATGGGGTGTCAGGGCCAGAGAATGGATGCTCTCTGTCTAACAGCAGCTCAGCAGCTCAATTTTCTGCTTTATCAGAGTGCCGTTGCTCTCAAAATCCTCTGGTAGAAACTCTGTGTGGCGCTTCAGGAAAGGATGCACAATTTAAAAACATCAGCGCCATTAGGGAATAAACTCTCAGTATTTTCAAGTTGATTACCTCAGAAGCGAAGCGAGCGTTCCCCTGTGTCGTGTTTTTAGTTATCGGTGCCGTGCGCTGAAAGCTAAGCGGCGGAGTGCGGGAACGTGCTAGCGTGGCTCTGTAGCCCGTAGCCATCGTCCTTTAGCGCAAAGGCGCCGCGGCGCGCGGATAACGGGCGCCGCTTTGGGTTCACGCGCGGTTCCGAGCGCTCGGACAGACGGCGTCTCGCCCCTCTCCGATCGGTTTGGAAGGAGGAGGCGGTACCGCGGGCTGCCAGCGCGGCTCTGGCGAGCGCCAGGACGAAGCGGGCGCTGAGAGACTTCCCGGGCTTCGGAGACTCCGGAGCCGCGTCTGTCAGACGGAGACGTGCGTGGGTGGAACTCCACCGCGGTGCCGCAGTGGTGGAAACCCCGCACGCTGTCGCCTTGTTAACGGCTCCACAGAGAGCCCGCCCTGCTTTTCCAGAGGCGGACATATGCTAACGGTCATAATCCAAAGCAGCAGGAGCTGGTCCAGTTTTACACTAAATAGGTTAGCATACCACAAACAGCTGTTTCCACACATCTGTGAATCTGCTTCTAGTGAACACTAAATTGACTGAAACCTGTATGCATTACGTACAGTAAATGTACAGTATGTCTAGTGTTAATTCAACTCTTTACAGATACCATTTGACCACGCGCTATCTGTTAAGAGTTTAATTAACACTCTCAGAGTTGAATTAACACTGGGCATTTTACTGTGAGAGTATTCATTCCATCATTATTTTAATCTGTTTCTAAAAACTGAACATGATTTTAGATTTGTATAATAAAATGAAAATCATGATTTAAAAAAAAAAATTACACTAGTTTTTGTTAAAGCAAAATATGATTCACTTTAATTCTAAAGTGACTGGAAATTGGAAATAACAAGAAGTTTGTGTTATTTGTCGGTTCCCATTATGAATGACTAAGAGGATTTTATTTATTTATTCATTATTCATCTGTGGGTTGACATTTTCACGGAGATACACAGTCACACTTAAAGGCAAACCTATCAACACAAATCTAATCCCATATGCCGGCTTCAAACTATGAAGTAACCTACGCCTGCTTCATTGTTTGAAGCTGATATATGGGACTAGATCGGTGTTGATAGCGAAAGCAGGAACATTAACAGTTATCCCTAGCTTTAATTGCAGGGAGGTTATACCACTATCTTTTGCATAACTTAGCTGGTTATTATGGTAAATGGTAAATGGACTGCATTTATATAGCGCTTTTATCCAAAGCGCTTTACAATTGATGCCTCTCATTCGCCAGAGCAGTTAGGGGTTAGGGGTTAGGTGTTAGGTGTCTTGCTCAAGGACACTTCGACATGCCCAGGGCGGGGTTTGAACCGGCAACCCTCCGACTGCCAGACAATCGGTCTTACCTCCTGAGCTTTGTCGCCCCATAATGTCGTTATTATGGCTTTCCGGCTAGAGCGCGTGCCGTTAGGAGAGCGAGAGAGGGTGTGTTTTCTGGAACGTTCCCGCTTGTAGCTTTTGTGCCGGTCTGAGCCTCAGTCCCTGGCGAGTACGCACTCTGGGTGAGGAACATCTGCGATCGGCGATCAGAGCCAGCTTTCCGCGCGGCCCCGCCGGCCTTGATAGCGGCTCCCGCTCCCGCTCGCGGCGAGGCGGCGTTTGCGGGGATCACAGACGGAACGCCTTCAGGCTGAGAGCCGCCGCTCCGAGCCGGCGGATTAATCGCCGGTGTCCTTTTATATAAGCAGAGCGATGCTCGCCGCGGTCCGTAAAGCACGGTCGGTCGCGTTGACCGTTTTGGGCCCGTGCCAGGGCATATAACCCGCTCTTAGTTTCAGTCTTTCATTAACAATTAGTGTACTCGGTAATTTAGACTGGAGCACAAAGCACAAACTTATTGAAACACAGCAAATGGCCCACGCCTTGATCCCCGGTGCTAATGGTGTGTAAATGATGAAATAATTAAAAATACTCCCAATATATATATTTATATATGTGCATGTTTATTTGATTATTTTATTTACGTCTCAGTCTTTTATTTTGTTCTGTGCTCTGTATGCTGCCGGGGAACATTGTCGGTGTGTCTTCTGTATGTGTAGATAGATGGGAGGAGTCATATTAGCCGCCTGGCTGCGTTTTTGGCAGCGCTGAGCGAACATGACCTTTCATCCGCGGTCGGACCCCACGTTCAGCTCCTGGATAGTATCTAACACCGTATCAAGCCTGGTCTTGAAAACCCCCCAGATCATCGCTTATTCATGAACGTGCAGTTCACTCTTACTGTATGCAGCCTTCACAAACACGGCCCCTCCCCCTTCACTCTGTGATGTAATCAGACAAGAGCACTCTTTCCATCAGATGACTCCATTAGAAGTCTTTTCAGACTCAGTGAGCATATCACTGAGGCTGTCTATTGTGCTCTCTTTGCCTTTCTTATCTGACATCCATTTCTCTGTGTCCTGTTCTCTCTTATTAGGCTAAGCAAAGGATGGAAGGATGTGTTTTAATGGCACAGGTGGAAGCTGTTTTAGTGCTCTTGTTTATTAATTTATTTTTGTTCATCTTACTCTGTCAAAATTAAATGCACTGAAATGGACAGAAAGGCTTTTAACATATTAATAAAAGATAAATAAATCATTAGAAAAAGTAAATGAAAAATTGCATTAATTCCATTTTTGTATGTTCATCCAGTATAATATGTCAAGTATTTACTGTGTCAATATAACTTTAGTTTTAAGTCTTATTCCTTATTCTTGGTTTTCTTTGTGAAATGAAAGTCTACTGGTGGTGTCTGTTTGCATGTACCAAACAGTCATAAATATAGCCTACCTTATGCATATTATGCTCTCTTTTGGCTATATTATTTCTAAACTTGCAAATATGTCCCGTGAAGGCCTTTTACATATGGTTGTATGCTTGGCACATCCTATTCAGCCGGGGGTGTCAAACTCCAGTCCTGGAGGGCCACAGTATCTGCTGGTTTTTGGTGTGTTTCAGCACAAGTGATTAATGTAGGTCACTGGTTGGCTAAAGAGACCACACGCTTTGTTGTCAAGGCCTTAATTGGCTGCTGACCGAAAGAAAACCAGAAAAACTAGAGTGGGTTGGAGTTTGGCACCTCTGTATTAAGCACCTTTGCTCTTACAGAAATATGTACACTAGAATTATTTTTAGATGTAATGGTACTTGAGACTTGTACAATGAGTTGATGATCATTTTTCACCAGGGGACGACCCCCGTGTGCTCTTTTGATTCCTGGCAGCAGATACGTCATTGTCCCCTTGCCATTGTGCCAGGTGTCATGCAGCCTAGCCGTAGGTGGGCCTCTGGGGGCCTGCGGTATGCATTAGCATGTTGATAGAACTGTTAGCCGTTGTCAACCCTCCCACCAGGATGTTGGCTTATCGATTGCGTGGGATGCGTCACCCCTACCTGCGTCTGTTACCCTGCAGCATCCTGTGATCCATCTGTCTCCACTCCCTCGCATGCAACATTAAACAATGTGCTATACTTAGGAGAAGATGTCCTCTTCAGTGACTTTTGTTTTTCTTTGTTGACTTGGGATAGATGGGCTTGGTTCCCTAGTGTTTAAGCTGCAGTTTTCTGTAATGGTGTTTACCTGAATGGTGTTCAGTGAGTCCTGAATTGTCTGGAAGACGACCCATTCCTCCATGTCCCTGGAAGTGTGGTGGATACTAAAATGGGAGCCAGTTCCATTTCAATTTAGTAAGTTCTGGAAATTCATTCATTGAGAAAATCTTCAGATTTTTCTGTTGATTTTTTGCCAAGTACAATTTTATCTCCTGAACCGACTGAATTCAAATGGAATCAAAGCTATTCTCAATGGAAAATAGCCTGTTTCATAGCTGGTTGCCACAACATGTTCAGTTGTATAACAAGGAGGCTGCCTTGTTCTGGAGTTGTAAATATAACTTATTACCCTGTTTTTGGAATCGCAGTGGATGCATTGGCCTACTATTTGCCTTTTGAAGAACGACAAAGAGAAAATAACAATTTTCATGGAAAGTTTACGCAAAATTTTCAGTTATTCAGAGGTCATCTCCGGAGACCGGCCTTTGTCATGGCAGGCCATGGGACCGGCATCAGGCACTGACAAGAGACGAGCTCCCTCTGCTCTCTGCAGATGCTTCACACAGGAGGGATTATGGCGGTAAACCCGGGTGGGATGACTCAGCAGAAAGCACATCGGCTTGTGAGGGATGAGGGGAAACCAAGTGCCCCCCTTTTCCCCTCTGTTATTCATTTTTTTTGAGGGCACAGTCCAAACTTCTGTGGCCCTCCCTGCACCACTGGAGTTTGGACTGTGTTTTCTGGAGAACGGGGCGTGGCTGTTTTTTTGGCTCTGCCTGCCTGGGACCCACTTTCCGCCCCCCAGGGACCTGTTCACTAACCCCACGGGGGTCCGTCGGCTCCCCGGCCTTGGACCGCCCCCCGGGTGGAGCCAGAGCCAGGGGTGAGTGGCTGCGTTAGTCCCCTTCCCTCCATGCCCCAGCTGCTGGTGTCCTGCAGACATTTACATTAACTGACAGTTACCGTCCGCCACGTGGGAGAAGATAATGGCGGCTTTGGCTGGCAAGCTTTCGGGCTCTCGTCCAAGGAGGTCAGCTCGCAAACTTTTGCGCCTTTCTTTGTAACTTCTCCTCCTTGGGTCCGAGTTAACTGCAGAAGTCAGCGGATATTGATGCACCTTGTCAGAAGGCAGAGTACAGGCTGTGACCTGATATGGCCCTGGTTTTGAGCACCTGGGGTGCCTGGCAACCATAGGGAGGACGGTGGATGATTGACTGTGGCAGTCAAGAGCACCGGTGGGCCCACCATCTTAGGTGTCTCTCAAGGTGCAGGAGTTATTTATAGCCGGGCAGGAAGAAGTGAATTACGCATGCAATTCCACAAAGGTGTTTGTGCGCAAAACGGATTCTGCGGCGTGGCATAGACAGGGAACAGAAATGACGCCTGGAATTTCTGTGAATGGAGCTCTATCACCATAAAAACTGGTTGGAGATTGTACGAAACAAATCAGTTGTGGAGCATTCTGCTTCTGCTCTTATTTTCACTGGAAGTTTGCCTTTTAATTTCCACTCAAATTGTGGTTAAACCCAATAATGCATTCAGCCTTAAGAGATAGGACACAATGAAAATGGGGGTGTTTGAAAAAGTACCTGCACAGTGGAATGTCTGGAGAGTTGTTTTGTACATGTACACATAATAGAAGACCAGCCTTCCGATATGTAGAGATGTGAATGTGTTAATGCTTGAAGTGGACTGCTGGCATGACTGGTACCCCTCTCTCAATTAGTGGGTTGGGGTGCTGGTGCCAGGGTATATTCAGATGAAGATGTAAAGTGGTCCACAGCTCCCACAAAAAGGATGTACTACTCAAGTGATAATAACAGATGCTGTGAGGAAGGAACTGTCAAAACATGTCAGCATCGCGATGATTACTCTGCATGGTGAATAATTGTTATAATAATTTGAGCGGTAAATCCTTTTTGTGGGAGTTGCGTACCACTTTGCATCTTCGTGCGAATGCGGTAACGTTGACAAGAGAAAAGGGGAAAAACGCGTTCTGCTTTAGCTGTCGTAATTCTGAAACCCGAAGGGGGAAGCGCAAGTGACCGTTGGCGTGGCGACCGGGTGTCCTCAGCGGACGGGTCCGCCCGAAGAGAGCCGCGAACGGGTCGCCGCTACCCCGACGCCCCGCGGGATGCTAAAGGGCGAGCGGGCGACGCGCCTTCGTTAGCCGCGAGGCTCAGTCCGCCGCTACGGCCCGGAGTCTGGAAAAGGGGGCGGCTCTCTCAGAGGGCTTTTCAGATGAAAGGAGGGAGAGCCGTCGCCCAGGAGATTAAGCGCTCGCACAAAATTACTGTCATAATCCATTAAGCGAGCGCCCGGAGAGGGACGGGAAAAAGGACCCAAATCCGTCTCTGAGGCCCGCTCGCTGTATGGCGGTGGGACGCGCCTTGTTCGTCCGGCTGCGTGTTTATCTGAAAGCGAGCATGTTGCAGCCGCGAGTGGTCAAATTTGCAGGGGCAGAAATAGCGCTCTGTCTCTTTTATGAGAAAATAAATCCCGTGGAAAAGGCTTGGTTTGCTGGACCGAGAATTTTCTCAACAGCCTTTTAAGGCTGACATTAGGCTGGCTGTGGTCTTTCCACTTCCCCGGCGGTTAAAATTCTTATCGAAAATACACAACGTACTTTTGTTGCTCACGGAGAGAAGTATTTTTCAAGGTCCAAAGTGGTATAGGATTATATTGTATCTGCAGGCTGAACTATTGAGATAATCCACAGTCACTTCTTAACTAATGACACATCCTTGTTCTTTTTTTATCATTTTAATCTTCTTAAATTTATTTATTTATTTATTTTTATCTGACTATCTTTTATTAATCACATTAATCCTTACTTTTTTCTCCTTTTAGTGCGCTTAATATTATTTTATTTTTCTATGTTCAGCACATTGTGTTGTGAATTTGTATTAAATTTAAATATAGCCTGATGTATTGTTTTATTGACCTAGTGTCATAAATAATGGACTGCTGAGTGAACAATCAGCTGGGTCACAGTAACAGCTGGTGTCTTTTTACCTGGCCCGCGGGGCCCACAGGTGGGCGTGCCTGTGTTTCTGAAGGTCGCTTGTTGGCACCGGAGGAATCGCGCGCATTGATGCCGACTGAAAGTTCAATGTGCGTTTATCTGAAAAATGCCACCGTGCATACATGAATATAAAGCAGATATAAAAGAAGTTCCTTGGAGAACTCGTCTGTTTTGAATGAGTAAATCAATGGGCCTGTGTTCATGAGTGGTCCCCATATCACTAACCTGTGAGTGCCTTTTGATAGTCAGATGTTTTCTATTCCCACCTGCCTTGTACTATTATGGGCGAGAAACAAGTGGGGATAATCATTTGACTGCCAGCCCAATACAGTATATGCTATCCTTTTCTGTATTATTGATCGTTATAATGATCTAAGGCAAAGCAGAAAAAATAAAAAAGTGAAATGCTAATGATACTACTCTAGGAATGCAGTGCTCGAAAGGCTGTTTTTTTTTTTTTCCTGTAGCAAGA